>NC_081524.1:25270223-25870223 GCF_030273125.1 Centropristis striata | reverse complement strand
CCCTTTCATCTATGAGGAAGCAGCAGTTATATCCAGCTGATACATAGAGCATCATTGATACATATATGTCATTATCCATCATACAGTACCTGCATTAATGCAGCAGGTTTGCCTGTGTGACAATACGCTTTAAGATCCACTTTCCACAATTGAGAGCATATACTGTATGTCAACAAAGTTTTGAGCTGTTTGAGTTGGATGTGAGGAGAGAAAATGACATGACAGAGACATGTCCTCAAACACATGGCTTCAATAACCACTTCTCGTGGAGTGTATGTCCATTGCCCGTGCTGGAGCATCAGCGGTGCTTTGCAGAGGAGCAGGGTTTGCTACAAAGCTTTGAGCCAAATACTCATACCTGTTTGTGGGGCACTTTTCAAATCATTGCTGGGATGGTACTTGAGGTTGATGTCCAGGAATTCACTGGCATAATTAATTCAAGACTTTTTCTGATAAACTGTACACTATATAACATGCCTCGACCCCAAACCAAAGGGAATTGTTTCAGTGTGCACACAGTGTTGGGCCGTCTTCTCTTCATGTGGTTTGATGTGTCTGTGTTTTGTCACGTGCTGGTGACTTCAAGTGAAAAATCTGTCAAAACTTTTTGGGAGAGCTACAAGCTGCTCTCCTAAAGTCCAACTACACTTTTACTGGTATACCATTGCAACAAATAAGCAACACTGAAAACTGGAAAGACCTGTGCGCTGCAGGTCATATTCTAAAGTGTAATGAAGCCTGTATCATTCTGTCCATGCTCAGAAAATTTGGTACCTGTACACAACAAGTTCTAGCTCATGTGGTGTAAACAAACTTGAGAAATGATACCTGTGAAATTTGCCCCGTGCATTTGAAAACATGCTACAGTTGCACTAAAACTGAGGATTAACAGACCACTAACTGAACTGAAAGACTCATCTGTTGCAGGCATTTACCTGTTATAAGAAGGGGCATTATAACAATGCTAGATTACTGTAGAGAGTCAATAAAATATAAATAGCATTTATGTTTGAGCGCAATCTTTTGTATACAAGCATTTACACACGCATCTTCATAAATGTGCTCGAGAGTAATATGAACTATTAGAACAACAACATAATTTACTTTGGTCAACAAAGTCAGTACATCACAGTGTTGAGCGACGGGAAAAATAATATTATGGTTTGGTTTACCTCAGAAGGCAAGGCAGACGTGGAGAGCGGTGTTTGTGTGCCATTTTTCCCCTGCTTCTCAGAAAGAGATCTGGACTTTTCAGTGGGAATATCTGAAGGAGAAAGGAAAATCAAGAGGATCACCATCAAAACAAGTTAGCCAATTAAGTACTTTCATCAAACAACCCCTCTTGGCAAGCAAAGCGCAGCAGCTGGATAGTAAAGCTGAGACGAGGATTCCTGCATTAGAATGCATTACATTTGTCTTAATCATAACCAAATCAAGAATCTTCTAACCACTCACACATCTGTACACACACATATTAGATATTATTCTTGGAATCTTACCAGCAGCGAGGCAAAAAAATATATACTTTGGTATAGGTTCATTAGGAGAGTTTATCTCCAGTGGACGGCTCCTCTCTGTTGCAGGACGGAGAGATTCAAAAGATCCTTCTCTCCTACAGCCATGACTGTCTCATTCTAACAGAGCTAACAGACTCATTGAATTTATCTTTGGGGATGAATTAATTCATTTTGATTTGATTGATTGAATGCAAAAATTTGATGGTTTGTCATAAGGACGGGGCGACAAAAGAGCAAAAGTTTTGGAGAGCAGGAATACAATACAATACACAGCTGCTCTTTCTTGTTTTCACTTTGCTTTTTTGTTTGATACTGGTGTTAGGAAAGGTAAGGAGTCATCTTATTGGGTTAGATTAACCCAGTTACCAGCTGTTTCTTAGTGTGTAATGTTGTGTTTATTAATTGTTTTCCATATGAAATATTCTTTTTACTGCATTTATATGCATATCCGTGATATTCAACTCGTTATGAACTCACAGATACCAAATACTGGAATGTGCTCCTTGTAGTTTCTGACATACAGACATTTTCTTATCATAAGAGGACCAATTTTTCCTAGAATATAATTAAGTATATTGCAAAAACTTTTTTGACAGAAATTTCTACAGATTCGTACTTCTGGCAAAGAAACTAATTTTTTTGTTGCGGGCACCAATGGATTCAGTGGAAGTTTAAGACGACAGACAGGGACCATCCAATCAGCACATGAATGTACGGGCCTTGGTGGGTTCCCTCCAAGTGCAATTGTAGTTTAGCTATTACCCTGATTCCAAAAAAACTAAAAGCAAAATGTGTTAAATTCAGAATTATTATTTATTTTTTGTATTTACACAAGTCTGGCTTCACTGTGATTACATTTTAATTTGCAAATAGAGCAGTAGACTGAGCTGGTGGACTTGTTAACAAGTGGTGTGTCTGCAGTGAGAGGATATGATGCAGCATACTGTTGAGATCCCACTGATGTGTGAGGCAAGAGTCACGTTACAAATGGAACAAGTTAAAGGCTTCCTTCTGTTACATTTCAGTCATCCTGTAAGCTAAGCTAACATTACTTATACTGTGAGGAGACTATGAGAGCCAGCCGAGAAGCTTGTTAGCACCAGTGCTAGCTCAGCTACGACCATCACACTCGTGAACCTTTGTATTTCACGTAGTATGATCCCCCCAAAGATTCTTCTGAAGGGATGTGGCTAAAGGCTGCCACATAGTTTTCTTTGTAAAGGGAGGACTGCTGTAGCTTTTTGATGGGCAGCAAAGGTGCAGTCAGACAATTTATTTTTGTTTTTCTTAATGTGGTCACACTGTACAGATGTGATTTACACTAAGCTGAGATCCAAACACATGTTATGCATTATTTACATCTGAATGACTAGTTTTCTTGAAAAAAGAACATATCTCATATTATACCAGGGGTAGCAATAGGCTCAAAGAGTTGAAAAGAAGTATCCTTTCCACCACTGATGAGTCAAATTTAACCAGCTACCACCTTACTCACCTGCGTGATCATGGCCGTGACACTGATTCTGACTCTGGTTTTGGCCACTTCCTTTTCTTGCACTGAAGCTGCTGTCTCTGGGACTCTGGCTCTCACTAAAGCTGGGAGTCGGGCTTTGACTGCTGGACCTGAGGCCACCAGGCTCCACCTGGTTGACACTGGAGCTGCGGCGACGACTCCACGACTTGACTCTTTCTGTGGGAGCAGCCTGATTCAAACCAGCTGAACTGTGGCTGAGGCTGGCACTCGGGATGTGGTTCTGGTTCTGGTTGAGGGCCTGGACAACATTGTGCTGTAGAATACTGAGGCACTCCCCCAGGCAGCTCAGAGTGGCTGCAGACGTGGCCTTTAAAAGGAGAAGGTCCTTGATCATGGGAAGAGGAAAGAAAAGAAGTTGAGTATGAGGAGCAGGAGGAGGAGATGCTTCCAGTCTTAATAATGTGGCACACTGGAATAGTAATATCATATGTGTTAAGTCTAGAATATCAGTGTCCAGTGGAAGTAATTTACTTCATGTGTTACAGTCATGGCCAAAAATATTGGCACCCCTGCACTTCTGTCAGATAATGCACCATTTCTCCCAGAAAATTGTTGCAATTGCAAATGCTTTGGTGTTCACATGTTTATTGCTTTTGTTTGCATTGGAACAACACAAGAAAAGCAGAGAAAAAAAGCCAAATCTGATCATTCCACACAGAACTCCAAAAATGGACTGGACAAAATTATTGGCACCCTCAAATTAATATTTGGTAGCACACCCTTTGAAAAAAATAACTGAAATCAATAATTTCCTGTAACCATCAATGAGTTTCTTACACCTTTCTACTGGAATTTTGGACCACTCTTCTTTTGCCAACTGTTCCAGGTCTCAGATTTGAAGGGTGCCTTCTCCCTCTTCTGCTGTTTTAAGGTCTCTCCACAGGTCTTCTATGGGATTTAGATCTGGACTCATTGCTGGACACTTCAGAAGTCTCCAGTGCTTATCTTCAACCATTTCTGGGTGCTTTTGAAGTGTGCTTTGGGTCATTAACCTGCTGGAAGACCCATGACCTCTGACGGAGACCCAGCTTTCTGACACTGGGCCCTACTTTGCACCCCAAAATTCTTTGGTAGTCTTCAGATTTAATGATGCCATGCACACAGTCAAGGCATCCAGTGCCAGAAGCAGCAAAGCAACCCCAAAACATCTGTGAACCTCCACCATGTTTGACCGTAGAGACCATGATCTTTTCTTTGAAGGCCTCATCTTTTCATTTTCTGTAAACAGTACAATGATGTGCTTTACCAAAAACCTTTACTTTGGTCTTATCTGTCCACAGGACGTTCTCCCAGAATGACAAACAAAAGCAATAAACATGTGAACACCAAAGCATTTGTAATTGCAACAATTGTCTGGGAGAAGTGGTGCATTATCTGGCAGAAGAGCAGGGGTGCCAATATTTTTGACCATGACTGTACAGTTAATTATTATTATTATTATCATTATTTTTATTATTATTATTTCAAGGTTTAAATATTATTTACTTGAATATCCGTATATTGGGAAGATTGGAAATGTTTGTACTTATCCTTTAGAAAAAGGGTACTGTCTCTTTAAGAGGACGAGGGAAGTACGTTATTGGATATACAGGCTAAAACAAAATGTTTGCTTGTGTTGAACCATGGATAGTTTCTCTTTTATTCAAAGTGTTAAAACAAAGATGTGTTGTGACTAGTGTTGTGTGCCCCGGTGGTGCAAAGAAGAAAGAACTTGTTCAACACCACAGTTCACATTTTCTTTGCATTTAACTCAACTGGCAGACATTGATCTCGTCGATGCAAAAGCAAATTCAAGTGGTTGGTCAGCACACCTGGGCAGAGCAGAGCAGCAGCTGACTATTTCTGAATAATTCCATCCATGCAAAGATTTATATTGCTGGACAAATTTTGAAAAAGGGGATACACGGTGGTGTAGTGGTTAGCACTCTCGCCTCACAGCTAGAGGGTCTCCTCCCGCCTGCGCCTCTTCTGTGTGGAGTTTACATGTTCTCCCTGTGTCAGCGTGGGTTCTCACCGGGTACTCTGGTTTCCTCCCACAGTCCAAAAACATGCACTTAGGTTTAACTGGTGACTCTAAATTGCCCGTAGGTGTGAATGAGAGCGTGATTGTCTGTCTCTATGTGTCAGCCCTGTGATAGTCTGGCGACCAGGGTTTACCCCACCTCTCGCCCAATGACAGCTAGGATTGGCTCTAGCCCCCCGCGACCCGAGTGCAGATAAGCAGTTAACGATAATGAATGAATGTCCCCCAGTCCAGAATTTCCAATGGTGACAGTGATATAAGCAATGATACAGGTGTGACTACTTTAACAACATCTGTGATCGTTGTCTGACCACTCAAAAATGATGGAAATTATTCCAGTGAGTACAATGTTACCATATCAGTTAGGGCCAATGGACAGAGATATCAAAACAAAACTAAAGTGAAAATATTCTGTTTATCTTCAGTGTCAGCTCTGTCCTCACATACCACGAATAAGACAAAAAAAAAAAAATCACATATTAAGCCTGATTTCCACCGGGCGCGTTACTGCAGCGTAACGTCAGCGTCGCGTATGACGTTGCAAATAGGTAACACTCTAATCAATGAGAGCATTTCCACCGGGCGCGTAGCGTAACGTTACTGCAGCGTCGCGTCAGCGTCTCTACGCGAGCATTAGGTAGGACTTCTATTTCTCCGCGAGACGCTGCCAAATCGCGTGAATCTCAACAGAGCAGATCACACCAGACAGGAAGTCCGACTCAGAATCAGCGTAAAACACTTCCGCCCCTTTCAAAATAAAACACAATACGCAGTTCATGCAGCCTAAAACTACTTCACATCAACATTATGTTATGACCGGGGCACCAGATCAGCAACCAATCAATCAAAGGGTCTCAGAGGATCGGCGACACGGACGACAAGAGACTGATTGTTGAAGTGGAACATCATACAATAATTTATGACACAACATATTGTTTTTATAAGGATAGATGGTCAGATCAACATATCTTTCACCTCAGAGAAGCAAAGTAAGTTGGTTTTTTGTTGTTGTTGTTTACTTTATACACACAGTTTATCCATAGACTATATAAATAGAGTTTAAAGTTTATCACGGGATCTTGCGGTCTCCCGTATGGTCAGGATTATCGCGTGATCTCGTTATCTCGCGTGTATACGCCAGCTCGCTAAACTGACGTGCTGCTGCTGTAACGCGCCCGGTGTGAATTGACAGACGCAGCAATAACGCTGTGGAGACGTGCTGCTGCTGTAACGCGTCCGGTGGAAATCCCCAGTAAGAGGAAAGAAGAAGAACAACAACAACAACAACAAAAGGGCTCCTAGCTAAAGCCAGCGAAAGCATTAGCTCGTGCTAATTCCATGATAAAAACAGATGAGAGAGATTTAGTTACAGACAGAGCAGACATCCGATTAAATGTGTTACACCAAATAATAATCTGTTGAATATGTTGTACTTATTTTGGAATTAAAAAGGCAAACAGACACAGTCACCCTGAGAGAAGGAGATTGACTCTTTAATGCAGTAGGCTATGCTTGTTATCTGTCCTGTACACACAATACATGTTACCTCATCGAGAGAAGACAGGGGTCCACCTCTGGGGGTTAAAGACTCAGAGTTGACCAGGTTCTTCTGCTGCCCTTCAGCCTGGATCATCACCTACACACAGACAGCAACAAGTGATTTATATTGAAGGAAACTGAAGCCTCATGGTGACGGACATGGCGATGCTGTGAGACCTTCAGTGCACAGAATAAGTGACAGCCTCTGAGTTTTGGTCTACTAGCCCTGATTATGGTGGACGGGAAGTGCAAACCAACATTAAATCTGAAACACTGTAACAAAGATTGAGGCATATTAACATTTTGGAAAACATTTTAACATCATTAAACAAAATTACATTACCATAACACATTAACAAGTACCGAAACAAATTTACATTTCAGAAAACAAATTAAAAGGTTGCGAAACACTTTTACATACGCTGAGACACATTAACAAGTCCTGGAACACGTTAACAAGCTATTTCAAATGGAAAGGGAATGTCCCAACTCTGGGGTCGACCCGGAAGTGATTACGGGAGCGGCCAGTTGGAGTTCGATGGAGTTCATGGATAGCGATGAAGTGATGTTTTGCCCGTTTTGTGGACAACATATAAGCCGCTTAGCGCTATTTTCCTTTTCATGAGTTGAATTGGAATGACGGACACTCGCTGTAACTGTGGATATGATGTCATGTTTACACGGTGTACACGAACCGGCCGGCTCGCAGGCCACCGTTGCCGTCATGTTCGTGTCATCCCATCTTATACTACATTACTCACGGTAAGTAACTCTAAAACTTCACACCTTCAATGTGTTTTAAATATATCATTAGGGTAATTTGAAATACTGGATTTTGATGAGTAATGTGGCTGGTTTCCGGCTTGGTAGTTATAATTAGGCCTGTCACGATAATCAATAAATCAAGTTATCGTTCGATAAACAAAAATGGACACAATAGTTTTTACGGACTTGATAAATTGGCGTTTACATGCGTGTTTGTTTACATGCGTGTTTGTTTACATACGTAAGTCATCAACATTCAGTTGCGCTGCTTCTTTCCCTCTCCTGTCAGTCAACTTGTGGGGAGGCGGGGCTCACACACACACACACATATACACACAGACACACAGACAGACAGACAGACAGTGTGGACAGCGTTGAAGCAGAGAGAAGGAAATAATCAGCATACTTGAAGCTAAGTTTTCTGACGGCCGTATTTGTACAATTACAGAAAGTTGAGTGTCATAAATGGAATCAGTTCCAGCCTGACGCCACATCAGCGGTGTGGGAACATTCTGTATTCAAGCCGGATGAACGCGGAGAGCCCGCTAACACCAACCAGCTGGTATGTCAAATCTGTATGAAGATAGTCGCAACAAAAAGTGACACAGCAAACCTTAAACTCCATTAAAACACAACCATCCCATCCAATTTATCCAGCTGGGAACAGAAAACAGGGCGGGAGCCGCGGGACATGGAGCGCCATCCACTAACCCACAACTTAGTGTCACGAACTGGTCAGGTTAGTGGCAAAAAAGAAGGGAGTCCACACGTAACATACAAAGCCAAAATAATTTATTAATAAATCAGATAAATGTAAATTAAGTAACTGATCAATGAAATTATTGAACTTGAAATTAAGTCAAAACAAACCAAAATGGATGTGTATGAATAAATATCAATCAGTCATGTATGCAGTGTATGGGTGTGAATGAAGTGTGCTGTATGTAAGTGTTGTATGCAAGAGGGAAAATCAAACTCAGTCCCACATGGCAGGTGAGAACATGAGACCCATGTTACCAGCTTGGAAGCAGCAAAAAGAGTGAGTGCTGGATAAGACTGCTCTTAAATACCCAGCACACAGGTGAGGCCATTTAGGCTGAAGACCTGCCCACCACTGCCAACAAGGAAATAGGACAGCCAATCAGCAGGCAGAGGGGCAGGACGTCACACCCCCCTCCTAAAGAATGGGGTCCCACCACATTATCCATCAACTCCTCCACCTCTCCACAACCTGGACCCTAGGAGCAAATTGAGAGCAGTGAGAAGGCAGAATTTTAAAACAGCAAACTAGACAATCAGTGAGCACACAAACCACTAAGGCGACCGAGAAAGGGCATCAGCCATAACGTTCTCTGATCCCTTGATGTGTCGAAAATCCAAATTGTATGGCTGTAAAAACAACGCCCACCGCATCAGCCTCTGATTTGGATTCTGAAGTGATCGCAGGAAAGTCAGTGGGTTGTGATCTGTGTAAACAACAAGTGGGGTTAGACCAGATCCCAAATACACTTCAAAATGCTGTAATGCCCATATTAAAGCAAGCGCCTCCTTCTCTATCACAGAGTAGTTAAGCTGATATCTATTGAATTTCTTTGAAAAGAAAGCCACAGGTCTTTCAACCCCATGGTCTCCTGTCTGCAAAAGAACAGCTCCTGCTCCTACGTTAGAGGCATCCACCTGCAGGGAAAAACCTGCATCGAACCGGGGAGCAGCCAGCACAGGCTCCGCACAAAGAAGTGCCTTGACATTTTCAAACGCTGAACTACACCTGTCTGTCCAGACAAATTGTGTGTCTTTTTTCAACAGTGCTGTCAGTGGCTCTACAACAGATGAAAAATTGCGACAAAAGCTTCGATAATATCCCACCATCCCTTAAAAAACGCATTAGTTCTTTCTTGGTGGTTGGAGGGGGATACTTCACAATTGCAGCCACCTTATCCTGCAACATCCGCACCTGGCCCTGACCGACTACTTTTCCTAAATAGGTAACAGTGGCCTTTGCAAATTCACAGTCAACCCTGCCCAGACCAACCTGTCAAACAAAGCGCGAATGCGGTGAATGTGTTCAGACCATGTATCACTGTGTATTACTACATCATCAAGATACACTGCGCAGCCTTCCAGCCCTGCCACCACCTGGTTCATAAGGCGCTGAAATGTTGCAGGCGCATTGCGCAGGCCAAACGGCATGACCGTGTACTTGTACAGACCAGACGGTGTAATGAACGCACAAATTTCCTGTGCCCGCTTAGACAGGGGGACCTGCCAGTAACCTTTTAAGAGGTCAAATTTACTTACATAAGTGGCAGAACCTACCTGATCTATACAATCTTCCATACGAGGAAGAGGAAAAACATCTGGCTTTGTAATGTTATTAACCTTACGAAAGTCAGTACATGGCCTATAAGTGTTGTCCGGTTTACTGACCAAAAGACACGGCGACGCCCAACTAGAAGAACACGGCTCAGCAATATTATTGTCCAACATATAACGGACTTCTTGGTCCAAATGTTTGCGCTTATCTGTTGAAACCCGATAAAATCGCTGCTTTATTGGTGCCGCGTCGCCAACATCTACATCATGTTCAATAAGATGCGTGCGAGAAGGAACATCGGAAAACAGTGCAGGATAATTTCTAATAAGGGCAACCAATTCACCACGTTTATTGTCATCCAAATTTGCCAACATGCAATCCAACTTTTGCAGTGACTCCGAATTTTTCAACCGACCTTGTAGAATCACCTCAGAAGTTGAACCCTCCTCCCAGCTGACTGCTGGAGAAGAAGAAGTTAAAACAACTTGAGATGAACAAGCAGAAGCATTCACACCACAATCCCCACTATCCCCTTTTTCTTCTGTGTGACGTGCGTAAAAATGTTTCAGCAAATTCACATGACACAACTTGGTGGCTTTCCTAGCTTTCGGAGTGGCAATGATATAATTCAGGTCTGACACCTGCCGTACCACTGTGTAAGGGCCTGAAAACTTTGCCTCAAAGGGAGAAGTCACAATGGGTTGTAGAACCAAAACCTGATCACCATCCTTAAACTGCTTAGGCTCTGCACGCCTGTCATAGAGAGTCTTCATTTTGTGCTGTGATTTTACCAACTTCTCCTTTGCACTTTCACCTGCCAAAAACAGCCTTTGCCTGAACCCATTCACATAGTCAAGCAGAGTTTTTGGAGGGTCTGCTATCTCCCAGCCATCTCTCAGAACAGCCATGGGACCACGTACCTTATGGCCAAACACCAAATCATTGGGGCTAAAACCCATGCTCTCCTGAACCACTTCCCTGGCTGCCAACAGGAGCCATGGCAACCCCTCCTCCCAGTCACACCCCAGCTCAGTACAATAAGAACGCAGTAGAGATTTCAATGTTTGATGGAACCGCTCTAAAGCGCCTTGCGATTGTGCATGATAAGCTGAAGCTTTATTGTGCTTAATCTGAAGCTGCTGGAGAATTTCTGCGAACATGTGGGAGGTGAAATTAGAGCCTTGGTCACTCTGAATAATTTTTGGTATCCCAAAAACTGAAATGAACTGTGTCAAAGCTTTTACCACAGACTTAGTTGTTATGGTTCTGAGTGGATACGCCGCCGGATATCTGGTTACTTGGCACATGACAGTCAGCAAATAATTATGCCCCAGTTTTGAACGAGGTAAAGGCCCGACACAGTCAATAATCAAATGTTCAAACGGCTGCTCAACCACAGGTATTGGACACAGTGGAGCCAGTTTGATTGACTGGTTTGGCTTGCCGGTTAACTGACATGTGTGACATGTTTTGATATATGCTGATATATCACGCTTCAAACGAGGCCAAAAACAGTACCGCAACACCCGGTCATATGTTTTCCTTACCCCCGGATGCCCAGCTACATTATGACAAGTTTGCAACACCAAGTCCCGAAACTTTCTCGGCACCACAAACTGAAAGATGGGTTCCCCAACAAGAGCTTCTCCATGAGGCACCCACTTTCTAAACAATAAGCCTCCCTGAAGAAAATAACCGTATGCAGAGCTACTTATCTCACCAACTGGCAGTACTTTATCAAACAGCTCCTTTAGGCTGGAGTCATTTTTCTGCTCTGTAGCCAACTCTGATCGTGACATAGACTTCAACTGCTCCGGTAAAGTCCCACAAACCTTGGCAGTCTCTAACTCTGCATCCTTGACAATACTCTGCACATCACGTACAATGGTCATGGCGCGCGTAACGGCACAAGCTGGATACACAACAGCAACATCTACTATACATTCTGGCTGACCTTGACTGGGCATCTTTTTAGTGACTATATTAGGAAGAGGACCATCGGCCCACACCCGCACCCCTGCAAGACCATTCCCCAGAATTATGTCCACCCCATCCACCGGCAACTCAGTGCGCACCCCCATCTCAACAGCTCCATTCACCAAACCTGAGACGAGAGTGAAGTTATGCAAGGGTGCTGAGAACACCACCATCCCCATCCCCCTGACCAGCACCACATCTCCTGTGTCAGTATCAGATGAAAAGGGCAAAACCGACTTTCGCACAAATGAGTCAACTGCACCTGTACGCGAGTACGCCTCTTGGGCTTTACCTGTCAGGACGCACTGTAACATTAATGCCTGGTCATCCTCAGGCCATTGTCTGGAATCTGCAATTCTCTCAAATAAAGAAAAGAATGAATCAGGATCTTTTTCATTGAACATCGGAAGCAAGCGCAAATTACGGGTTATGTCAACAGAGGGCGGACCAGAGTGATTCACTGGACCGTCAAGATCAGCCGAACCTGGCAATACACCCTCTTGAATTAACGTTAGCTTCTTATTTTGCAACTCTAACTTCACCAGCTCTGTCCTCGGTTTCATCTCTTCTAACTGTAATTCATGCTTTTGCGTTAACAACAGGAGCTCCTTTTGCTGCTCAAAACTCAACATAGAACCTGCAGCAACAGAAGACTCAACAGCAGGTTTAAGAATTCCCTTCTTCAACAACCCTGCTTTCAAACTGATTTTAACAGACTCCTTTAATTTCTTATCTGCTATCTCAAGCTCATACTGCTCAGCAATAAGCATTAACTGGTCTTTAGTACACTGATCTAACAGTGCTATTGACGGCGAGTCAACAAATTCGTCCACTATTGATGCCATGCTGCACCATTTACACAAACTGACCAAAAAACAAAAACAAAAATATATGGCGAAAAACCAACCAATCCAAATGTTGAGTGCTGGAACCACTGAAAAGTCTGGGACAGCCAAACCAAAATTGGAACCTCCCCAGCCCTGACTAACTAACAGACATTTAGCAACCCCATAACTACCTACACTCCTCCCTAGTCTTCGTGCTACTACATATGGTGGGTATTTATGCACTTAAGCCCACTGGGAAGAAAAAGCAACTGTTACCAGCGACCTTTCCTTGCACCATGGATGTGCTCCCGAGACGACTGCTCTGCCCACGTTTGCAGCCACACTAAATTCCCCAAGACCAGCTCCCCTATTGGAAACCAGCCTCCTTAGCCTAACAGGGGACTACTGGTCCCTTATAATGGTACTTGCCTGTCCCAACCCAACACAAAAGTTCCAATACTTTTATTTACTGCAACCAAACCTCACAAATTTAAGTTAACAAAACTTAAAGACAAATGTTCAATTGCTACTTCCAAACTCCGACAAAATCCCCCAAATTCAAACTAAAAAAAATTACATGTGGACCTCCCAACACTGGCAGTTAACTAATTGGCTTCAACAGGTGCTACTAATAAGCCAATGGACACTTTGAAACCAAAAAACTCAGATATAACTAAGACCAAAACACAATTCCTAACAAGAACCCAAGCAAATATCGGTGTCAAGAGTTAATACTGAGACAAACCATACTGAATTGTACTAATGTACCCTTACAACATTACCTAGAATCCTGATTGAAGTCAAATGTACAAAATCAAACAATGGTTTGGACGAGCCCCCATTTTGTCACGAACTGGTCAGGTTAGTGGCAAAAAAGAAGGGAGTCCACACGTAACATACAAAGCCAAATAATTTATTAATAAATCAGATAAATGTAAATTAAGTAACTGATCAATGAAATTATTGAACTTGAAATTAAGTCAAAACAAACCAAAATGGATGTGTATGAATAAATGTCAATCAGTCATGTATGCAGTGTATGGGTGTGAATGAAGTGTGCTGTATGTAAGTGTTGTATGCAAGAGGGAAAATCAAACTCAGTCCCACATGGCAGGTGGGAACATGAGACCCATGTTACCAGCTTAGAAGCAGCAAAGAGAGTGAGTGCTGGATAAGACTGCTCTTAAATACCCAGCACACAGGTGAGGCCATTTAGGCTGACGACCTGCCCACCACTGCCAACAAGGAAATAGGACAGCCAATCAGCAGGCAGAGGGGCAGGACGTCACATTAGGATAAGGATATCTTTGCCAAAAAATGCAAATATAAACGTGACAGCACACAGATAGCGTTACTTGCTTTATAGTGAAAAAGATTCAGCCATTCAAAACTGGAGAAACCTGCGTTTAGAGAAATGTTGCAGACTGTTGATAGGCAGGACGAATTGCCTAAAAAAACGTACATTTCCCAAACAGCCATTCCAGCATTTCAATGCCAATGTTCAATAGTATTGAGAATTAAAAGTTAATTGCTCTTAAAAAGGATGTACTTGAATTATTTTGTTCTGCTGTCATTATGTCAGCGGCATAAAAAAAACAAACATCAACAATACTATCGATTATCGTCATAGTTTCTGGGGAAAAATATCGTCCTTAAAAATGTGTTATTGTGACAGGCCTAGTTATAATTATTTTTTGGCTATTAATAACTTCTACTGATAGGTATGATTATCCTAAACTTATTACATTAGAAAATCTGACGGTAACTTCTCAGTGCAGATGTGTCAGTACGTATATCAACATGAATGATGATAATCTAGTTCCAGTATTGGTAACTTGACTTTAGACAGCTGACATTATGATCACATTACAATGTAAAAAATTATTGGACCATTGTTTTCTTCATTGTCTTGTTCATTTTAATGCCTGGTACAACTAAAGGTACATTTGTTTGGAGAAAATATAATGATAACAACAAAAATAGCTCATAAGAGTTTAATTTAAGAGCTGAAACTAAGCCATTTCCCATGGTTTTCTTCATAATAACCAAAATCATTATAGGCCACCGTACCTGATGGTGAAGAGGTAGAGGTTAAAGTAGGTAGGCAGGGAGAATGAAAAAGGAGAGGGAAAGGTAGTTGAAGGGTGATGAAAGTGGGAGATGTCAGAATGACACTATAATAAGGAGGACAGTGTGTTGGACTTGGTGACTTGGATGATGAAGAGAGAAAGGACAAAGGAAGCATATGGGACATTATTGTAGCAGAACGATTTGCAAAAGTGTGTAGTGTTGTGAAACTGTATCTCAGTCTCAAAATTATATTTGTAAATATGTAAGAGTCTGTCTGTATTTCCACCTCTTGGAGAAAAATACTGATCTAATATCTCTGTATGCATCTACAGGTTTGTCTTTTTTGTTTGTTTGTTGTTGTTTTTTTACAAATCTGAATACAGATTTGGAGAAAAAAAATATTTTCCACATTTACAAATCTTGTTACACAAATACGACAAATACATGAATCTTAGTGTGCTTGGGGAGACATTATTTTGGATCATTACAAATCTGATAACACACAAACATATTGAGATAGGGTTACACAACTCTCCACCCACATTTGCAAATACTTCTGTTCCAATAATAGCCCCATAGAAAAAAGGTACAGAGGAGAGAGTAGTGTGTGACAGAGAGATGATGAGGTTTCTCTCTGACCCAAGGAGGTAATTACTACTGACACTGCCACTGCAGAGAAGAGCCACTGGGACATCTCAGCTTGTTTAATGTGTGTGAGATGAGCTGTGATTAATGTCTCTTGCATACACACTCATACTCGTGAGTCCATTGCTGACTGTAGCTACATCCTCTGTCTTAATCCCAGAAACTGTACACATTAGTACATCTGATCTCCAGTCAGACACATTCTACAGACTATGTATTGATTGAATTACACAGTCAGTGCAGCAGCGAAGAAATCAGCAGGTTCATCTTTGTATTAAACTCAACTTTGACATGTATTTATCGACTGTAAACCACTTACCCAGATATAGTGACTGAGCTGACCTTCTCAACAGATTTAAGCTTGTTTAACCCTCATTTTGCAGGCTTTTGTTTGTGTTATACCAGGGTGGTCCATTGCTGAACCTGCCCCTTCACGTCACTTACCCGCGTAAACCAAAGTCACTTCCTGGCTAACTCAATATCTACAATTTGCCCTTACAGCATGAAACCTAGTCAAACTCGAACGAAAATGCCATAAAACCTTACTGACCTGTCTCTGTCTCCAACAAACAACACAGTGTTTGTTCTGTGTTGTCCCCTGTCCATCACAACTGTCCAGGGCTTGCATCCATGATTTAACTCTTTCCACATTTGCAGTTCCACAAAAGACAGTGTTTCTGAACCTACATTTTTAAAAGGTGCTAGTTGTGCTCAATGATCTATGGTAGAAGAACTGAACTATAGCACCAGGATGGACCCCAAAGTTGTGCCAGCCCTAAGTTAAGGGTTGGAAAACACATAATGTGTTACCAGTGGGTTATCCACACAGTTGAAACAGGCGGCAACCTCCGGGTCTGAGCAAAGAGGCAAACCAGGAAGTGCCTTAAGCTGCATTCTACCAAAAAGTCCAGCAGGGGGCGCTAAGTTTGGCTGCAAAAACATTTCTGTCCATTCATCTAAATGCAAAATGATAAAACTTCTCACTTGATTTATTACCTCAGAAATGTTTTATAGGACAACACTATGGTCTCAATCGGTAGTAAAAAGTCTTCTTCATGACAATTTCATGCTAATAGTTAAATAATGGCCCCATTTAGAAGAAAAAAGATGATAAAGAAGCTTATGATTTGGGGCGTGGCTACCTTTGATTAACAGGTCGCTAACCTGGCGAGCAATCATCAGGAGAAAAGCAAAACAATGCTTATCCATGGTACTGTGTACATCTACAGCCTTGAACTTGTTTTTTGTGTTTTTGTCTCAGAACATTGACCCTTACTTACACCATGTGTTTTCATTTCATGAATGTTTATTTGAACAATTTCATCATGTTAAAATGTCTTGTACTGTTTTATTAAAAGACACACCAAGGAGTCAAGTGTTTAATATTTCTGGTAAGTAACATACATTTTGTATTAACAGTTTATTTTTAGATACACCCGTCCTTGCGCCTCCCAGTCCAAATATGGACTCTCTCAGTTACAAAAACAATGACGGCGACAGACATAAAGTGAGATGGCGACAGCCATAGCGACGAACTTGGAGGACGTCACGGTGACTACGTCCATTATTTATGTACATTCTATGATCTTGAAATATTTTTTCTGATTAGGACCATGTCTTAAATACAATAGTACAAACAAGGTGTGTTTGTATGCTGGAGATGCAGATATATAAAGAGATCTAATTATGTCTTTCCATGCACTGTCTATCACTCAGTCAGACACTCACACATAGAAGCACCCAGATCGTGATTCACTCACATGTGTCACACTCAGGGGAGGCTGAGTCGTCAGAGCTCACTGATTATAAATGGTGAGAGAAGAGCTATTACAAGTCACAGTGCGATCTCAGTTTTACTCACACACACACACACACACACACACACACACGTGTGTTTGCGCAAAATAAAAGTACAACATCAGATGAAATGCTTAAACCCACCCATCCTGGTGTTTAACAAGAGCTAAGATGCAATTACACATTACAAGGAGTTTTGTTTTGGAAATATATGGGATTACCCAAGGGTGTGCTGAAAAAACTTTGCAAGAAGTTGCTTTTGTAAAAGCTTAAACTTAAAAGTTGTCTTCTTTAACATACTGTGAAAGCAAAAAAACTGTTAATACCTCTTAAATAAAAACCATCAAATGTATGTATGTATGTATGTATATACACACATACATACATACATACATATATATATATATATATATATATATATATATATATATATATATATATGTATAGACCAAAACTTTTCCAAGAAAGTTTAGTCACTTTGCTTTGATCATTGAGGTGGCTCCATTTAGAAGACCTTAATCAGCAAGCTTGGGGAAAGAAGCAAAGACACCAACGTCTTCAGTGAATGACTCAGAGGCACAGCAGACAGGCTGAACCTAAATGAACACTGAGAGCCAGTGGTCAGGCAGGCAAATCAATTCCTCCACTTGACCTCATATGAAGCCACTGAGAGAACTTACGTCAGTGATGCAGCAAGTGTATTATTAGTCCTGCCATCATCCCCTTCAGCCGGTGAAGCTCTTGCCCTGGCATACTGATGAGCTCCACCTTAAGGGAAACCTAGGCATTATGTCTAGAGTGTCATTTATCAAAGTATGTGTTGAACTATCTCTAAATGTGTGTGTGTGTGTGTGTGTGTGTGTGTGTGTGTGTGTGTGTGTGTGTGTGTGTGTGTGTAGGATGTGCTTGGCATCACCTGTCTTTGTTAACAAGGCTTTTTCCTCAGACTTTGTGCACTTTCCCAGAAAAAGGAGTGAAAAAGGGCTGTTTCGAGTCATTTGACCCTTTTACCACAGAAAGTGAACTGTAGCTGCCTACTTCAGTCAGGGGAAGAGGTCATTATTATGGAGAGGTATGAATATTATTTAAAAAAACATTACAGCAAAAGTAACACTATTACTTCAAGGCAAGAAAACAATGCTGGCAGAAATGTACTATTTGCATACATTTTAAAGTTTGTATATTTATTTTACCACTAACATTTATTTTTAACCTGACAACTGCACTGTCTTGCACTTTAAACTTGATGCAGCAAATTTAAATGTTGAACAGCATTTAGGTCTGACACACATCATCAAACGTCAGTGGAGGCCGGAGAGTGTGTCAGCAGATTCTGAGACAGAGACAGACATATAAATAGAACTCTATGGAGACATGCTCTACTTTTCTGTTTTTATTGTCTATGTATCTGGCTTGACTTTGACTTGATTTATGGAGCTTGTTACTAAATTAGTGGTAACCAATAACAGAAGTGAAATGTAACTAAGTACATTTACTCAAGTACTGTACTTCAGTACAATTGTACTTTACTTGAGTATTTCCCTTTTATGTAACTTTCTACTTCTACTACATTACGTTATGAGGAAATTTTTTTTACTTTTTACACCACGACACTTAGCTGACAAGTTTTAGTTACTCTTCAGGTTGAGATTTAACATGAAAAACATGATGAATATAAAATGATCAGACATTTATAACAGTATATTAAGTATTTAAAATGAGCCCACTTTGAGAAAATTAAAGTTGTGCTTACAATAATGCATCAATAATGATAATCTGATAATATATTTTCAATATACACGGTTAAAATATTTTTTACCTCTTTCCATGTAATAATTGTCACAATGTGATTTATTATGGACAGAAGTGTACTATATTTTCTTAAAGCTTTATTAATCAATCTCTTCCAAACATATCACAATGAAAATGAACCCACAATTAACAGAGGATTAATTTTATTTTTGACTTTATGGTCAAACGTGTATATAATAATCTCAGTGGGGACATTCTGCATATAAGGAGTACTTTAAATGGACCTACACTTATACAGCGCTTTTCTAGTCGCTTTGCGACCACTCAAAGCGCTTTACACTACAGACTGCGCTCATTCACCCATTCACACACACATTCATACTTGTGGCAGAGGCTACCCTAAACGGTGCCACCTGCCACCATTGGGAATTCATTCACACACCGATGAATTCATCGGTCAGCATCGGGAGCAATTTGGGGTTCAGTATCTTGCTCAAGGATACTTCGACATGTAGGCTGCGAC
This sequence comes from Centropristis striata, assembly GCF_030273125.1. Taxonomy (NCBI): domain Eukaryota; kingdom Metazoa; phylum Chordata; class Actinopteri; order Perciformes; family Serranidae; genus Centropristis; species Centropristis striata. The sequence continues at coordinate 25,850,940 of NC_081524.1, read as the reverse complement.
GGTCAGGGATCGGACCACCAACCCTTCAGTTGAGGGGCAACCCGCTCTACCAACTGAGCCACAGCCGCCCCGACTTTAACTTTTGATAATTTAAGTAAAGTTTTATGCTGATACTTTTGTAATTTTGCTTAAGTAAGTTTTAAATGCAGGACTTCCACTTGCAGTGTAGTAATTTAACAGTGTGGTATTAGAACTTTTACCTAGCAGCCATGCAGCCATGTTGGATCCGTAAGCAAACTACAAGCTTCCTTCTGTCGAATAGTACGTGTCATCGTCTTGCCGTCCCTCCCCGTTCTGTGATTGGATACCAAAAGCAGAGCTAAGAATTGGCCATGGACACCATGCCGCCTTGCGCACATTTCGATACAAACCCATGCATTATAAACTATCCAAGATGTGCAGAATGTATTGTGCTCTTGAATGAGCTGTGTGTTAAAAGGACTTAACAGATATTGCTGTTTGGAGGCTATCAGCAGTGAGATGGAGCCAGGGGATAATGTGCAGTCAGAAAAAAGTAACAGCATGAAAGCGCATGGCTGGTGTATCTTTCTTTAGCTTGTCCATCTAGAATAGACAAAATGCTTTAATCTTTTAATGTAACAGCACACATCACAACCCACGGTGAGCATTACCTTTGATGTACCAGAAGTGTAAAATAGTGGCAGGGAGCACAAACCATTAGTGACATCACTGTCTGTTGGTTGAGCTGTCTGAGAGCAAAGAAGTACAGCAGCACTGAAATGCTGGATATGATGATCCTGGTGTAATGTGAAGCCTAACTGGAACATATATTGGATGGAAATATAGTCTGGCTCCATTATGTCTAGAAGCCAAACCTGTCTGCTGGTCAAATGCATACCTCTCTGTACATTTAGAATAGCTGAAATCCAGTAGGAAGACAGAACAAAGGTTCTATATCGAATTTTAACTTTAAACAGTCACAAAGTGCTCACCTATACTGTGCATATCTGAGTCTCTGTTTGTGGACATGTCAGTCACAGTGTGTGTTTGTGTGTGTGTTTGCGTGTTTGCGTGCGTGCGTGCGTGTGTGTGTTTACCTTGGCGCTGCTGTCAGAGTGGCGTCTGGAACATAGTTGTAGCTGAGTCATCCATAACTCTTGCTCCTGGGCGTCCAGTGCTAACAGGAACAGAACAAAGAGACACGGTGGAAATTACCTACACATCCAAGGTCATCCCAGTTATTATGGGTGCATTTACTGTAAAGGGTGACTTTTCTTGATTGACATTGCACACTGATTTAATTTCTCTGCTTCATACGTGTTGTCAGATACGAATGCTTTGTCACTCCCCTCAACATGTAATATTGACGCACACGGCCACTTTGCTTCAGTTTTGGATGTGTTGGGGATGATTTTTCACTTTCCACTAGTTACATGCACAGTGGCTTTTTAAAATAAACTTCTGTGTTCACAGTAAACCACTTGATTAAGGTAAGAGTAAAAGAACAGGGTTGGGCTTAAAAAGAACTAGTTCCCCATTCAACTACTGGACGCAGTTACTGACTTCAAATAACATGGACTCTTGGTTTCACATGGGACATGAACACTGGTCTCCTGGGTCCAAGTCCAGGGTTTATTTGACCCATCCAACGCCCCTCCCAGCCTAGCCTCCACGTGCTTTTGTGCTCTTTAACTGAGGTCTGTTACTCGTAGCATCTAATATTGTCACCAATGGGTTTACATTGGAATTGGAATGGAAGTCTGGTGCATCTTATACAGGTGCTTTAGGATGCCTTGTGCATTGGTATCAGATGCCAAAGGCCATGACAAGATGGTGGCCATCTTTGGAAGTGCTTTTCAGATACTGTAATAAAGCAATAAAGCACTCCTTCCTGTAGTCATCGCCATTCTTTTCTGTGGATTGAGCGTTTTCTCTTCACATGTTCAAGAGATTCTCTTCCAAGTCACTTGGTCACTTGTGCTCTTTTATATTTTTAACTCTGCCTTTTAACATTTAAGTCGGCTAGTGAGATATTTGTCTGCCTCCATAACAACTCTGGCATTAATAACTGTTTATATAAAGGTCAAACCTTCTTCTCTGATGGAACAGATTGTAATATTGTGTTTGAGATTAAATTAAAGGTGTCGTTCTTGGTTAAAACTACACATACTTTGCTCCTGTATCACAAACTAGACCAGAGAATCTATCTTTGTTTTGCTGCAGATGAGAAAGAGATAAAAGCTTCATGAGGCTACACAGAGGAGGAGGGACAAAAATATCTCATCTGAATTTAACACAGCTTCTTCAAAAAGCCATCAGTTTGACAGAAAGAGTCAGGGAGAGACAAAGAGATGGACAGGCGAGGAGAATGTTAGTAGGAAATCACAGCTGTCACATATGGAGATTCACAAACCTCTGACAGTCACACGGGACACTGCCAATCACAGTATTCTTCATGTGTCACACACACACACACACACACACACACACACATGCACACACGCACACACACACGTACACACAGAAACTGTCACTATCAAATAAAGCGGAAAAATATATTTAAGCAGTTAGAGTTAATGAATGAGTGGTCTATGTAGGAAAAGAAAAACTGGGTTGTTTACACATTTTTTGCTTTGCTAATTTGTTTGTACCACTCCAATACCCAAAACTGAAAAACTGGCACTGTAAAAGTTGGAATAAAACAGAATGCAATCATTCGTGAGCTGTTTCAACCTACATTCATTTTAATACAGTACAAAGACAAGACACATTAGGCTCAAACTACCGGTAGGTTACTTTTGGAAATATATACTCTGAATTCTGAATTTGACACATACCAACTTTGTGTTGTAGGGTGGAGGAGATCAGTGATGCACGGTGGGGCATGGGCATGGAGGGATATGTAGGTGAGGACAAGCAGTTTGTAGTTGATGTGTGACTTGATTGGTAGTCAATGAAGGCAGATGAGGGTGGGGGTGATGTGCTGCCGGGGGTGAGAACCCTGGTGGCAGAGTACTGGACATACTGGAGCCTGCTCAGGGATTTGTTTGGAGCTCCTGAAGACTCCATTACAGTAGTCCAGGTGGGAAGGGATATACACATGTATGAGGGTCTCCGCCATGGAGTCAAGGAATGAGGGCTGTAGATGTGTTTGTGACAGATTTAATGTGTGATTGGAAGGAGAGGGTGGAGTCGAGAATGACACCCAGGTTTTACACCTCAAGGGATGAGGAGATGGAGCAGCTCTCCACAGAGAGGAGGAGATCTTTAACATTCTAGAGCAGTGCCTTGGAGGTCACCACCAAGAGCTCTGTCTTATTGCTGGTGAGTGATGGAAGGTTGGATGATATCCAGGTTTTGATGTCATGCAGGCAATTGACTTGTGACTGTGGGGGAGCTGAGAGGATAGAACTGTGCTAAGGTAGACTTGGGTGTTAGCATAGTAATGTAAAGTTAGACCATGTTGGCGGATGATCATACCAACGGGGAGCATGTAGAGAGTGAAAAGAAGGGGGCTAAGCACAGAGCCTTGCAGCACACCTTGATTGGCATCTCTGATGGTTACAGACTGTTTCCTGTTGGAGAGGTACAACTGGAACAAGGAGAGATGCCTGAGAGTTCAGGGTGGTACGGGAAACTGTGTCAAAAGCTGCAGAGAGTTCGAAGAGGATGAGGATACTGATGTGACCTGTAGAGTCGGTAGTGATGAGAAGGTCATTGGTGTTTTTGAGGGCAGTCTGTGGTGATGTCTGAATCCAGATTCAAGGGGTTCATCGATGTCATGGTTGTGAGGTAACTTCTCTTTCAAGGTAACTACTGAGGAAAGGAAGGTCCCTGGTAGTTGTTAGGATCCCCTTGGTCCAGAACTGGCTTCTTAAGGATGGGTGTGACTGAGGCTGTTTTGGGAGGTCAATAGGGTGTAGTAGGCAGTTTATTAGAGGTGTGAATCAGCAGAGGCCCCACGATACAATCCTGATACTTGAGTCACGATAAGATATTATTGTAAATTTAAGCATTTTGCGATTTGGTGAGTATTGTGATACAATATGTTGCGATTTAACTGTTTAACTGCATTTTGTGTCCACAAATTAAATTCAATCAAGAATTGTTTTGTCAAGTAAGAGAAAATTCTATTCATCTCAGATGATCTCTAGATGAAGTCTATTCATCTCACTTCGGATTTCTCCACAATGAGAGTAAAACCCACAGACTGACCAACAAAGTATTCAATCAAACTGAACTGAACTGACATCAAACATGTATGGACGACAACAACTGCAGTAATTTTTCAAACTTTCCTCAACTTTAAGCTTCACTGCTCTGAATTTTTTTGAATGAAACATAAAAAAGCCTAACTTTACAGCGTTATTTCGACAACTTGCCGACACAATATCCTGACACACATGGTGCCTATAAAAAAAACATGAAAATACTGACGGACCGCCGGCCATCAGAACGATACATATCGATACTTGGCAGCCATGAATTGATATAATATTACCATGCAAAATATCACAATACTATGCTGTAATGATTTCCCCCCACCGCTACGGTTTATGGTTGAAAACAGCATTACGGTCAGGTCACATCTAGGAAACAGAGTTTTTTAATTCCCATAGCACATAAGACAAATGACAAGCAAACAGAGCACTGCAGCACTGCATCAACAGTCACTCCTGTGCACCATCAAAGTAAAATGCTGACCTTAAGGCTCACTCATGCTCTGCTAACAGAGAGCCTCAGAAAGGAAGCATATGACTCTCATGCTGCTGTGTGTAACACTTTGCCTTCCCTTCATCAGGGTGCAAAGCTGAAACTTGAACGTCTAAAAATAATACAGAAATGTTTGGGGTCCATTTCCTTGACAACATATGAGTAAAAGGTATAACACCATCACTGCATTACAGAATTTCCATCCCTGACTATATAGTAAACTTATGAGGAAAAAGTCAGATTCAATGCTTTAAATGGAATGCTTTAAAGCATACCATGCAACAGATTACATTTCTTCAAAACTATAAATATGTATTAACAGCTTATTTTACACAACCAAACCATTCAAGAAAGATTCATTCAAGCTGCATGTAATTGGACTGCACCTTTAATGAACTCCACCTTGTACCCCTTCCAGTGAGGGGTGTTGGGAATTTAAGGATGCCTCTTTTATGAATAAATGATACCTTGCACAGGGCGTCAAATATGTAAATAAAAGGCCGTTATCATAAATGCTATCCTCCCCATAAGGATTTCAAAATGTGTAAGGATGAACCTGAGCAAAACTTGTGTGGATGTCACAGTTCAAAAGTGTGGTTAGATGGCTATCAGAATTATCAATAATTATCATGAATAATTATTAATTATAAGAAATTATATGAATTGATTTGCTAGTAATAGCTCATTGGGGCACCATCTGCAAAACAGAAACATATAGCTAATTCACCTAATCAGTCTCATAAAGTTACTAAACTATCAATTTGGAACACTGATTAATAATTATGAATATAATTATAATCAAATTACCATATTTATATTTAGTAATGGTTGAAGGAATCGTGAATTCTTGACACAGAAGAGGTTAGCATATCCTTCACAGTGTACAACATTAAATAGACAGCACTGGTAATCAAAAGGTATTTATTCTAAATAACAAGTAAAGCAAAAATTAAAGCACACATCTATACAGAGTTCTACAAAGAGTGTAATCTAGTGTAGGCTTACAAAAGAGAGGAAAACTGTTATGTATATTATGTGTTAATCAGTGTGTGAGCAAATCAAAGTAAAGTTAGTCAAGTTAGTTGCATATAAGACTGACTGTATAAAGCAAGATTAACATACAACTTCGAATGATGTAGCTACACGAATATCACAACAATATTACTCTGAAACACATATAAACCAAATCATTAATTACAGGTCAAAGTCCTTGCTGAATGCTTATCTAAACCCGGTTACATTACTCACAGTCCAGTTGGAAAAAGGGGAGAAATCCTTTTCAATGGAGGGCGTGGAAGGAAGTTTGATTTCAGGCTGAGTTTCAATCATTTGATGCCTTGCACATTAAGTTGCTGGTTCGTCCTTGTTGTCTGATGAAGCTTTCTCTGGCAGTTGCAATGAACTTTGCGTTCATAATGCAACCTTGATGCACAGGGAAGATCAGAATTGCAGTTGTTTCAGGATTCGTTATGTTACAGGAAGAAGGTGGGGGCTGGTACATCCAGGCCTCTGGGTCTCCTCCTGAAGGAGATGGGGTGCTGCTCTGGGGAGCAGTGGAGAAAAACAAAGAACATAAGGCGTGCTGGCTCCTTAAAGTAGACCACCTGTGGTGTCATAGGTCTCCTGACCAATGAATTCATCTGTAGGGGTCGAAAATGCTGGGAATCCTTGGAGAGATTCAAAATGGAGGGGAGATCTCTGATTGTTTCTTATCAGAGAGCCAAGATGGAGGTGGATGTTAATGCTGCTGCATTTAATCCACATCAGTTCAAATTCACAAATGAACCCACGATTCACCTGTGGTCCAATCACAATAGGGGACAGTGCTAACCATTTCCCCACTGTGTAGCCAACTCTGCAATTTTTGTCTACAAATAAAAACTGAACAATAAATGTGAACAATGGAGAAATGAGCGTGTTTTAATGCAAATAATTAATTGTCAACAACTCACAGTGAGTGACATCTCCGAACACTACAAGGACAAACTTGCTCCACTGTCACATGGTTATGATTGCTTTTTCGAAGTTCTGTTGACATGAAAAGGTTCTCTAGTTTCAAGGAGGAAACACTTTAAAGCTTTATTTATTTAAATTCCAGCCTCCATAATTTTAGTCTTTGACAAGCAGCAGTTCAGTGATAGAAGACAATACCAAATGTACAATATGCTTCTGGATTTCACCAAGCAAGACTTGTTATAGAAGTTAATAATTACCATGTGACAGTGACATACCTGTGACAAAATGTTTATTGTGTGCACAAGACACGAAGACAAATTTTCTTACCTCTGAGTTTGTAATAATCCCCAGTAGTGGATTGAATAGTAAACATGAAGGGAAAGTCATTGTTGGAGACCACCATTGCTCCAAGAAGAGGCAGAGATCCTCTAGGAGGTCGCTGGCTTTTATTATGCTCATTTAGATAATATTGGAGCTGACCAACCTCTGGGTCCAGAACAAAATATCTGCATGAGGAAGAAGAGGGGGACAGAAGGAGACAGTAAGAAACATAAAGATAAGAAGATGTGAACAAAAAACAATGATGTTGACCTTTGACCATGGATATAAAACGGCATCATTTCATAATTTCTTCTTATTGGACCTTTGATGTAAAATCAAAAAAAGTAAAGGCTGAACTGCCTTATAAAGGGTGATCCATTCACACCTAAACTGCTCTGGCCCATACCATTATCCCAAAAGGTGACTACACAGTAACTGTCATACCAGAAAAATCAAAGAATATTATTGAACACTTTATACATTTACTCAGCTTAATTTCTATATGAAGTAATAATAATTAATAAAAAACCAACATAACTTAACCCAACAAGTCACCTGTAGGGTGTTAATTTGTATATATATATGAACAGACCTAAATGAAAAATGCGCAAGCCATCCTCATTTGAGCCTCAAAACTGAAACTTTGGTCAAATGAAAAAAACACAACACCCATCACAATCCCTCCCCACCTCTACTATATACTTGCATATACATGAGGAGTGAAACCTCATTGGCTACATTAGCCATGGAACTTTTTTTTCCAGAAAATTATTTCTGGAAATTATTATTCACATTTGATTTGTTTAACTGCAATGTGATTGATACAGTTATATTCAGACAGACAGAATGAGAACAACGATATGTTCTTCAAACATTAAAGCATGTTAACATGTTCTAGATGAAACCTAGAATGCATTGAGCATATGAGCACAATAACTTCCCCTTTAACTTTTCATCTAAAAAAGAGATGTCACAGTGTCCTGGAGTACTTCTGTACATCGCTGTAACAATATATACTGGTTTGGAGATTAATTGTCGCTGATGCTATTTCTATACTATACCCTGTCAATATGGTGGTATTGTATTTCATGCTATTCTTCAAAATGAAGAGAGTGTAAATCGTGTATTTAAACAGCTTGAATGACAACTTGTGTTTTTTGTAGTAATCGCGTTTGCATTATTATCTTTTTTTTTTAAGAAGAACTAAAAAGATAATTTACACCTCCACTCTTGTTTATCTCCTCTGAAGAGGGTAAGCTCACTACACATAAACTAAACTTAACAACCCTGTTATAAATCTTTAAATTCAGAGACACAGTGTGGGAGTGAGACAGGCTGTAAATCACAGTAACATCCTCTGCAGTGTGGTGTGCTGAGACATTATAACAGTGCATCCATTGACGATCATTGCTGTTATTTTATCTTTTCCCTTTGAACCTTCTGCTCGTACTGTCCTCTTAAACTCCACCCACCCCACCCCCATACATACACACACACACACACACAGTTAGTGTAGTATTGCTCAGTCAGCATTCTTCACTCATGATGACGCTGAGAACAAATCTTACTCCACCTCACCTCAGCTCATATGCAAGCTGCTGAGGGCTGAGTGATTTCATTCATGAGTCTTTAATATGGTCCTAAGGTAGTACCTCTAAGCACTGATGAGAACCACAGATGGAGGGATGGGTGAAGAGAGAGAGGATGCTACAGGGACAGAGAAGGTTTACTAGAAGACAAGTAAACTCAGCAATGAGAAGAAAGAGATCACTATGAATAATTTAAATCTGTTTTCACACAGCAATCTGTTTCTGCCGCTCCACTGCTGTCATGTGACTGTGTGGCATGCAGTGGAACATCCAGTGGATCCAGCTCAGACCTGCTTTCTTTTCCAAATGTGAGTGATCCCAGACAAAAGCATAAAGCAGTGTTAATCAGTAGCCCCGTGTCTATATCACTGCTGTGTGTTTCATGCTACTGTCTTCTGTCAGCAGATGCAGCAGGGAACATGGCAGAGCGTAATAACATATTAACATCTGTTGTATGAAACAGATGGACTCTGTTCATTTGTGCATGTTGAACTGACTAGAATATAAAATGCAACGACATTTCTCCTCACGGCCTTCAAAAATGGTGTCTGGCTCCCCTTTGTTCTCTGGCATGGAAATAGCCAGCAAACTCAGGTTCTCGAGATGCTTTGCATTGTATGACCCCTACAGATGTGTGATGTCAGAAGAACATCTGTCACCACAGGAAGTCTCAGCGGCTATAAAAACTCAGCGTTGCATTCCTTCATTTTCTTTCCTCACCAGCCTGTCCCCTGAGATACAGACCCTCAGAGGAGAGGGCTTCTCTTTTCTCCAGTGCTTGCCTGGACACACAGGCCCCAGAGGACTGGCTTGGGGTCTCCTGCTGAGATCTCTCTCCAGAGATAAGAGGGTGTGCAGGCACGCAGCCCATTCTCTCCCAACTGTTCTCTGATTCTCCTGCTCGTGGTCTATTTGGACACAGCCACACCAATGCGGTGCATCAAGACTTTGATTAGTGAACACAAGTTTACTACAACAGCAGTCAGCCTAGAGACGATGACAGAAGGTCTCTCGACTGCTATAAATCCAACAGAGTGTGTTTGCAGAGAGCAACTTAACTTGAAAGACAGCAGCGACGTTTGCAAACAAACCCAACAAAGGGCTGCTGGACTCCACTAAGGACCAACTCTTCAGCCTTTTCCTGCACCTTTCTATACTGAGCACCTCAACTGTCTATTTTTTCCAAATCTAGGAAGCTACTCTGAGGTTATAATCACTTACACATACATGTAAACATATTTGAAATAAAACTGTAACAAGATACAACTCTAAAGAAATATGACCCTTTCAACGACTCCTAATACCACAAGATCACATGAGAATGGTGCCATCACAAGATCACATATACATCTCGTCAGGTTCCAAGTAATGTGTTTGAGTTGAACAACTGGGAGTTCTGACCAATCACTGTCCTGTGAGGAGCCACTGGCAGATACATGTGTGGTTTCGATGTGTGTGACAACAGGGAGAGGTGACTGTTTGTTCTGTCTTTGACTGTTTTGGAGCTCCTGAAGGGGCTAGCGTAGATGCTGCAACAACATAATATTTCTTCATTACAAGAAGAGCAGAGAACAGCACTGAAGGCTTTTGCTCCTCTCTTGACTGGTTTCAGCACAGACCGTGTCTGATTGTGATAGAAATTGTGGTATGTCTGTCCAAAGTTTCCAATGACGGCTTCTGTTCCACAGAACTATCTGAGAATGTCAGGGTACTGGTCTGTTGGATCAGTAAATTGAAAGAGTCACAGGCGCTGTCTGATATTGCAGGAGTTTGCCAAAACAAAGGACATTACAGTTGGTGATATCCCATTGGAAACTGTTGCAGGTATGCATTGCCTGTACATTGTCCAGCAGGAAGGCCACATGGCCCCCATTGTCTAATATGTATCAGAAAAAAAATGCAATAATCTAATATTTGTAAAATGGACATAAGAGTATAAGGTACATCATCAGCAAGGAGGGCTTTTGTCTTGAAAAATCAAGAACATCACACCTCAATGGTGAGGTCATCAAATATGTGCCCAGAGATCCTTTCTGTGAAAGTCACAAACACACCGCTTATGTGTTGAGAAGCCTGTAAAACTGAAAGACGTCAGGCAGCAAAGATGACCACTGGCAAATGTAAGGATCTCAACCACTGTTCAGTCAGAGGCAGAGTCAGAGGAAGAAGATAAAACTGTGACATCCCCTGGGCTGCGACTAATGAGCAGGGCGTCGGTGCTAGAGATGGATCCCCAGTCGCTTCAAGACCTTTCTCTGCATCCAGTCAGTACCTTCTAAAAGTCCCATGCAAAGTCAAATGTGAATGCTATAAGCAGAAAGCAGCATGTCAATATAGCTGTCACATGAGTTTGCCCCCACGGATGGCCTTGGACATCTGAAGGAAAACTGCTTCCTTGATTTGGAGCCATTAGCTCGATTTGCTGGTGGATGAGAGAAGTAGTAGTGCTAGACCCTGCACAGCAAATGACTAGATCTTTGCTTGTGTGGTATGAACTCTCAAATGTACGCTTTGGATAAAAGCATCTGCTCAATGAAATTGTAACATAAAAATGTTATAAGCAGTGTAGACCGACGATGGTTTGGCAGTGAACAGGCATTCAAAAGTCCCATTTCCTCATAGTGCGCTAGAAAATCTGTGTCACAGATGAACACACTGCCAGAACCCCTTTGGTGGCTTGGCTGGATTTACCTTTGAGGAGAGAGGAGGAGGAAGCAAAGTTCAAAAACGGATATTGTGAACTTGGTGGTAGTGGGCAGAAGGCTCATCATGATAGAATAGTGGTGTCTTCGTCATTGACCCAGTGGTCCACCTAATTGCATTCCTTCAGGAGGAGTGGAAGACACTTGAACATGGCAGGAATTTGCTTCAGTATAATGACACCAGCCAAGCCAATAAAAGAGGTAGAGAGGTCACTGGACTGGCCCAGAAGGAGAAGTAAAATGCATGTTGTGTTCTGCAGCAAACACTGGAGGGTGAAACAGGAACTGTATAAAAGGCTTGGAGCTGAGTGCATTGATCTTTCTCAGACCCTTACACCTCATTCATCTGTCAGAGAGGTGTCCAGACAACCATTAGGCCATGTAACTCTCACTGGCTAATAAAACTAACAGCTACTGGCAGCATGGAGGATAGACAGGATATTAAAAAAAACTTTGATAGATAACAGCAGCAGACAGAGGGGATGTGTACTTGAGTGAGCAAGAGACACTGAAACATAAAGAGGAACACGCAGAGAGACAGTAGTATTCAAGTGAGGAGGAAAAAGGAGAAATTAAATATAGAGTGAAAAAGAGAGAAAAAGTCTCAGATGAACTGAAGTAACAAAGAGACAAAATTTTAAACGGGGGGGGGGGGGCGGGGGGCGCAAGCAAAAGTTATGTTGACATTCAATGTTTCTCGCCTATGCATCTCCTTTCTCATAAAACATTTTCAATATCATTGTTTAAATATTTTGAATTGAGCATTGTTTACATCCATGCACGCTGTCTTCTTCTTCACTGCCTTCTTGGGGAGAACTGCATGCTTGCTAGGGGTGACTTTCCAAATCCATAATTTGACTATGCCATTCTTAGACTATCAAGTCTTGGGGGGCCAAGCTTTCATTCCTGGTTAGGACTAATCATAAGAACCTTGAGTACATTCGCATTCCCAAAACACTTCTGCCCTGGGTCCTGCAACATCAAGCTCAATGCCCTGTCCCACCAGTTGCAGGAGGTAGAGAGTTCTACTTTGGGACCCTGTCCCACCCTCCCTGCTTGGGTCACCACCCTCACCTGGGAGATCGAAGAGAGAGGGAGATCTGCCGTGGAGGTTCAGCGCTAGAACCAATATTTGGAGACAGCCCTCTACTGCCTGGTCCCAAAACCCTCAACCCTCACCCACAACACCCTGACCATCTCCGCCATGGGCCTCTATCCATTCCACTCTGCCTACAGTTTCCAGCCTCCCCTCTTTCCTGCTGTCAGTTGTGCTGCAATTGGGTCCACTCAGGCGGCAACCTCCGGGTCTGAGCAGGGAGCCAAACCAGGAAGTACCTTAAGCTGCATTCTACCGAAAATTCCAACAGGGGGGCGCTGACGGCGGCTGCAGAAGCATCAATGTCCATCCGTTTCAATACAAAATGAGAAAACTTCTCACTTCATTTATTACCTCAGAATTTTTTTATTTTATTTAAATACTCACAACAACTGATTCCAAAAAAAGCAACTCATATCTTCTTTTTTTATTAAAGTGGTCAAAGAAATTAAATCATCAGTAACTCCCGCCATACATGAAAACCACTCTCGGTTTCATTCAAACTTGGCAAGTGTTCATTCAAGGAAATATGATTAATTAATTCAGCTCACCTTCTGCATATCACCAATAGTCATACTTCACAAGGTTTCACTTTTCAACAAATTGTGTGTGTTTTTTCTTGTATTTTGCAGTAGGAGGCTTTGTGTGTCATCCTTGTCCTGTGTCTGTCCTTGTGTATTACATAACTTTCTATTTTTGTCATATCTGTGAAGTCCTTTTTTAATGTTTTGTTGATTTGCATTTTTTTTACCTAAAGTTACTGTGCAGGTCTAACAGACACTGAAAAAGACTAAATTTTTAATCAAGATGGTATGTTTGGCAGTCATACTGAAAGCAGCTATAACTCTCTAGCGTATATTCTCTGTCAACCTGCTTGTCACAACAAATAATGACAACTAAATCCCCTCTGACAGACTGACAACAACAATAAAGCAACAATCAGTGCGATGATACAAACATGATACTGTCGGTCTCCAGGCTCAGCTCGCTCTGACAGAATGTAAAATGAAAGCTCATATCAGGGCTATAGAGAACAGAGAATTTTATACCAAACACACACATACACACAAACTCAAACTGTAGTTTCTCATATGTTTCTGAGTCAAGTACAGCAGTGTGACTGAGAAACAGAAAGAGTGTGTGTGTGCATCTATGTGCGTGTGTGTGTGGGTGGAGAGGGTGTGAGAAAGTAAGTGTACCACACACTGTCAAAATGTGATCATGGAGCTCATTACACGTTTGGATGCTTTTCATATCGATCCACCAGGACAGTGAGAGAGTGAGCAGTTAAGAGAGAGGGGAGGGAGGGAGAATTGAGATGCAGGATAGGAGTGCAGGGCTTTCCTGATCTTGGATGACTCATTCAGTGTTTCAGGGACTCCCACCCCCACATCTCCTCTCACTGAGCCATCACCACAGGTTCAAAATGAATGAATGGAAGGATGCACATACAGATGAATGAGTGGAAAGATAACCTAATGGTCAACCTGTAACACACATTTTATGACATGTTGCCCTAAATTTGTTATGATGTGACTTTGGTCAAATATTGAATGGCAAATAAAATACTGTCAAAAACTGATAGTGCAGTTGAATTTAGAAAGATACACCTGGGGATCCCACTGTATGTGTATGATCTCAGTGTTTTATATAACTTCTGATTTATCTGATTTCCAAACAAAGCGATTGGGAATTAACAGTAATTAACAGTAGCCTACATTTTAAATGGTCTGCACCATGCAGGGAAATGATTTGTTCAAAGATATAACAGAACAGTTGTGAAATAAATACATGGTCGAACACATGGCCCCACAAGATAAACTCAATCTTGAGTCATACACTTCCATCGAGTAAACACGCGTTAATATCAGTTATGTCAGGGTTAACTAAATTGAAGTGCTCAGATCCAAAAGGAATATTATGAATGAAGTGTCAATTTATATCATTTCTAAATCCCCAGACAAAAACAACACAATATGTGATGATGTCACACAAGTTGAATGCCTGACAACACCAACACACTTGCGTGATGGCATCAATCCAGTGACCTACCTGCTCTGCCAGCCCTGAAGCGGGTTTGTGTATTTCTTCAGGACCCCCTCCAGGTGCCGCTTGCTGCGGGCTGTTTTGTTGTGCACGGGGCCCGACCCGACGCTGCTGTCCCTGGTCCCGGTCACTAGTCGGTGCTCCGCTGCAGCCAGGCTGTGCGGCTGGCCGCCCCGCTGCTCCTGCCTCCTGCAGGGGCTCCAAGCGGGGCTCTCCTGACGCGCTGACCGGTTCATGCTGCCGCTTTTTGTGGCTTTCGATTCTCTTCCACTCTGAAGTGACAGCGCTTTTCAGTTTAAAACCAGTGCCAGAAAAAGAGATGTGAACTCAAATATTGATGCAGTTTTTGCCAAAGTGATGCAGTGATGAGAGAGTGAGATGCAAGAAACAAGTGGAGCTTCTTTACTCCAGCCTGCCGTGACACTGTTGACACACTGGAGGGATATTCCGACTGTTTCACTGCGGAGCTCTCTCTCTCTCTCTCTCTCTCTCTCTCTCTCTCTCTCTCTCTCTCTCTCTCTCTCTCTCGTTCACCCTCTCTGACGTTATTGCGTTTTTTATTTTGGAAATCCCGGGTTGGTCACTCCCCCGGCCTGGGACACTCCCCCAAAGAGAATCAATAATGCAGTAAAACCTCTGAGAACAGCACAGGCAGAGCTGTAGCCTATTCATGTTATTACACTGATAATGTTACACAGATCACGGTGACATAGAGTATTATGGGTAGTCGTGTTTTATTTTGAACACATGCAGCCTGTTTGTCCCAGTTCCCAAACATGCAGGTATTGAAATGTGGACATTGGTGCTGACTTATCATTCCTGAAGTTAAAGATGGTGATGATGATTATGATGATGATTATGATGATGTTTATGATGTAGTGTGTTTTTTCTTTGAAGCAAGTTTATATTGAAATAATGCATGACAATAAGAGAGAGAGAGAGAGAAAGAGAGAGAGAGAGATACTTTATCAATAACTAATAACTAATTGTGACGAACAAATACCTTACAGACTGTGGGCTCAGGTATGAGTAGCCTATTATTATGTTATTCTATCTCCTATAATAATCCTACAAGCCCAATAGCCTGTTGAATGCTACTTATCAGATCTCAGCTGCACATGTATTTATATACGCATATTATAACCATTGTGCATTACAAAGGATGTTATCCATTATTCATCAAGTCACCCTGTTATGTAAGGCTACCATTTACGTCAACATACAGGAAAAAACTACAACTCCCGGTAGACTGATGTGTGCGGCGCAGTCTGTGACGTCATCAGGAGACGCTCACAGTCCCGTTTGCTCCGTGGAGCGTCCTCCTGTCTGCCTTCACCGGCGTGTCCGTCCCTGGAGAAGAGTCTGAGACACTGAGACACAGAAGCATCACCGATGGCCTCTCCGTTGAAAGTGTGCATAGTCGGCTCCGGAAACTGGTAAGCTGGCAGGCAGGCTGGGATGATGATGATGATGATGATGATGATGTTGAGTCTGATGATGGTACAGGACGTGGTGCGCTGCTGCAACCTGCTGTTGCATCCGTGACAAACTGACTACATGGTGTAGTTAACTGGACTGGACAGGTCAGCTGCAGGACATGGCAGTGGAGGGATGATGGTCTTCTTGAACATGAGGATATTACTTTTAAGACATCATGTCTATTATCTAACCCTTTGTGGTGCTGTTGAATTGTACTTTGCACTGTACAGAGTAGGGCTGGGCGATATGGACCAAAAGTAATTTCCCGATATATTTAGGCTGCATATCGCTATACGATATATATCCCGATATTTTATTGCTAAGTGAGAGCATATGTTCAGTCAAAGTCAAAGCCAAATATGACATGTAACAAGTAGTTTTATTGAAACTGTTTATTTCAGCTCCATAAAGGTGCACATTTAAATAAAAATATCTTAAATAAAAATAGCCTATGAAATAAAAGTAGGCCAATCTTTTTCTGAAATAAATATACTTATATGAGAAAAGAATAATGAACAGTACAAAAGAACTAAATATGACAAAATCTGAACTTTATAATTTCACGAAGGACTGTTTTATGAGACTGCATCAATTTAAGCTAGGTGGATCAAAAAACTGGCACATCACAGTATATTTAAATGGATAAATATCTATGACATATGATGACCATCAATTTCCATTTTTGACCTTGGAAATAGTATAACAAATAAGCTTAAGTTTAATCAGCACATAGAGCACAATAACACAACATGTTTGAACTGCTGCCATCAGGCAGATGGTCCAGGACTCTGAGAGCTAGGACAAATAGACTTAAAAACAGTTTTATCCATTAGCCGTCAAGGTATTAAATGATGCCCATTCACACAGGCCTTGAGAGACTGCAGTTGTGTTCTTTTTTTATGTGTTTTTTTGTTTGTTTTTTTCTCCTCTTTTTATATTTATACTATTTATTCATTTAGCATTTATTTTAAATCTTGCTTGGGCTCACCTCCACGCATAGCGTTTCTGGAACTCACAAGCCCCCGGCTGAGCGCCGCTGTGTTGAAGTTCTTCCCGAGGAACGAGAGGGCCGAAGGTCTCTGACTGTTGTCTGTGCTTATGCACAGAACAGCAGCTCGGAGTACCCGGCCTTCTTGGAGTCTCTGGGTGTTGTCCTGGAAGGGGTACCACCTGGGGACTCTATAATTCTTCTGGGAGACTTCAATGCTCATGTGCATAACCTCAGATTCAGGAGGAACAAGGCGGCTTTCGTTCTAGCCATGGAACAACGGACCAGATCTTTACCCTTGCGAGACTTCTGGAGGGGTCATGGGAGTTTGATCATCCAGTCTACATGCGTTTTGTGGACTTGGAGAAGGCTTATGACCGTGTCCCTCGGGGAGTCTTGTGGGGGGTACTGCGGGAGTATGGGGTACCGGGCTTGTTGCTACGAGCTATCCGGTCCCTATATAACCAAAGTGAGAGCTGTGTCCGCATACTCGGCACAATGTCAAACACGTTCCCGGTGGGTGTTGGCCTCCGCCAGGGTTGCCCCTTGTCTCCGATTCTGTTCGTGGTTTTCATGGACAGGATCTCAAGGCGCAGCCGGGGAGAGGAAGGGATCCGGTTTGGGGACCTTAGAATTGCATCTGTGCTTTTGTAGATGATGTGAGTCTTTTGGCCTCATCAGACCGGGACCTCCGGCACTCATTGGGGCGGTTTGCAGCCGAGTGCGAAGCGGTTGGGATGAGAGTTAGCACCTCCAAGTCTGAGGCCATGGTTCTCTGCCGGAAAACGGTGGACTGCCCCCTCTGGGTGGGGAGAGAGGTACTGCCTCAAGTGAAGGAGTTCAAGTATGTCTGGGTCTTGTTCATGAGTGAGGGTAGAACGGAGCGTGAGATGGACAGGCGGTTTGGTGCGGCATCAGCAGTGAAGAAGGAGCTGAGCCTGAAGGCAAAGCTCTCCATTTACCGGTCCATCTACGTTCCATCCCTCACCCATGGCCACGGGCTTTGGATAGTGACCGAAAGAACAAGATCGCGGATACAAGCGGCCGAAATGAGTTTCAAGTGTGGAACATGATGATAGATAGTTTATCCATTCATTATCGTTAACCGCTTATCCGCACTCGAGTTGTGGGGGGCTGGAGCTGATCCCAGCTGACATTGGGAGGCAGGGTACACCTTGTACAGGTCTCCAGACTATCACAGGGCTGACACATAGAGACAGACAATCACATTCTTATTCACTTTTACCGGCAATTTAGAGTCACCAATTAAACCAGAACTCTCCTAGCTGTTAGTCTCATCAACTCCTTGTAAACCAATGTGATTGATCTGAACAACATCATCACGAACATTTAAATCCATTTTCTCTACTTCATTTCTTGTTTTGGATGCAAGGGTTTGAGCCAGCATGCATTGGTTTACCACAGTGCTAACACACATAAGCAGACAAATTCATTCATATTCACATTCAAAAGTGAAAGAAAGCTGACCTCTTGTCCTCTGCTTTGGTTGCAGGGGCTCAGCCATTGCCAGGATTATTGGAAGTAATGCCATGTCACTGCGTTTTGCCACCACAGTGAAGATGTGGGTGTATGAAGAAAACATTAATGGTAGAAAGCTCACTGAAATCATCAACACAGAGCATGAAAACATCAAGTACCTACCCGGATACAAACTGCCTGAGAATGTGGTAAGAGAAAGGTAGACTACATTCTTCTTTTAGCCATCATGAACTTCAGTCTGTTGTGCTCTGTTAATGTCAACATTAACTACATTAAAATATACTTAGAATTCTGATGTATTAGGGCTGGACGATATGGATCAAAAGTCATATCCTGATATATTTAAGCTGAATAATGATGTACGATATATATCCCAATATTTTTTTTTCAAAATGAGAGCAAATGTTCAGTCAAAGTCAAAGCCAAATATGACATGTCACAAGTAGTTTTATTGAAAGTATTTATTTAAGTGAACATAAATACTACATAACAACAGGAGTAGCTTTGTTTAAAATAAAAGCTGCACATTTAAATAAAAAAAAAATCCTATATAAAAATAGCCTGTGAAATCAAATAGGCCAATCTTGTTCTGAAATAAATATATTTATATAAGAAAACAATAACGAACATTACAAAAGAACTAAATGACAAATCCTAGTAAGGGCAGCATTTATATATAAAGAAAGAAAAAAAAGTTTAACTATATTGATATATGCAATATGGTCTAATTCCATATCACATTTAAATATATATCAATATATTTTTTATATCAATATATCACCCAGCCCTGTTGTAATGAATAGATATTACCTTATAACCAGATTTAGCCTGGTTTTAACTTAGATGTTAACATCCCAATGAGTGCTTATATATTACTAAGACATCACAAGACAACTCAAGCTTAGTTTAGATTTTCACATCTCTCTTGTTTTCTTCACAGGTGGCTGTCCCAAAGCTCCGTGATGCTGCAGAGGGAGCTGACCTGCTGGTGTTTGTGGTCCCTCACCAATTCATCCGGAGTCTCTGTGACGAGATGGTGGGTTGTGTCTCTACCAAAGCTCGGGGAATCACACTCATAAAGGTAATAATGTTTCCTAATAATTATTGAATCAAACCCCTTCCACTGGTTGTTCGACTTATACAGCTGCTTTACTTCACACTGCATTACTGCTTCAATCCACACACTGCAACAAACAGCAAAGATACACACATACTTCCATTATGCTTAACCGCTTATCTGAACTTCAGCTTATCGCGGGGGGCTGGAGCCGGTCCCAGCTGTAATTGGGTGAGTGGCGGGGTACACCCTGGACAGGTCTCCAGAGTATCACAGAACAGATAACCATCCATGCTGTCATTCACTCCTACGGGCAATTTGGAGTGACCAATTAAAATGGAGAGAACTCGGAGAGAACCAGCACTGGCACACTTTTTGTTGTTTTAGCTGTTTACTGAAACATACTGAAGTTATGGTTGCATAATGAATACGTGATGAAGTTCAGACTGTTAGTAACTATAACTAGAGGTTTTCACATTCAAAGGGTTATGGTTAAAAGGTGTTACAGCTTTTGAATGTGTAGCCTCCTCTTTTTCAAGGGACCAAAAGTAAATGGAATTGACTCAAAAGCTGTTTTACTGACAGGTCTGGGTGTTCCTTCATTGTTTATTTATCAATTAAGTAGTTAAAAGGTGAGTAGTTGATTCCAAGTGTGGCATTAGCATTTGTAAGCTGTTGCTGTAATTCCACAACATGTACTCAAAAGAGTTCTCAATGCCAGTCAGAAGCCAATCTTTAATTAACAAACAAACAAATCATTAGAGAGACAGCAGGGACATTTGGAGTTCCCAAATCAACAGTTTGGTACTTTCTGAGACAACCTATCTGAGGGTAGAAGCTCTCCCTGAGAGCAACCTTCCCTGTTGTATCTGGCAACGCCCCTAATCTGAATGTGAGCCATCCCTAGTGGCTGCTTCTTGGCCCTGTTGCAACCAAGACAGCATCAGTCATTTGATTGGTCCACACTCTGGCTGTTTCCCTATTGGCCGGTGAACACACACTATTATAAGTTCAGGGAAGGACATCTTCCGTCTGAGCAGTTACATTTACATTCAGTCATTTAGCAGACGCTTTTATCCAAAGCAACTTACAGGAAAAAAGTCAAACAATCAAGGTATAGTGCGATAAGAGCCATTAGTGCAGCAATAAGTGCTAGTGATAATTCTTTAAGGAGTAGAATTGTCGTGTGGTGAGTTACCTCAGCCTGAGAGGACGTGCTTGTTCTGAGTGCCAGCACATACGTTTTGAGAGTGCAGACTTTAGATTTGAGCGTGTGGACTTTAGATCTGATCACAGGACATATTTGAGTGCAAGCGAAATGTTTGTGTCCAAGAAGAAGAAATGTGAGCACAAGCATGTGATTTTTTTATTTCAGGCACACACATTTTGAAAGAAAGCAGCAGAAATCAGAGTGCGAGCACGAAATGTGGGCATGAGGAGAATAGATCTGAGCACGAGAAGGAGCTGTTTCACTGAAAAGGAATAAAATTATGCTCTCAAACTGAAAATCTACGCTCTTCAATAAAGATACGATATTTCTTCCAAAGCTCCATAGTCATGTGTGTACAGGAAGTACAGCAGGGGGCTCAAAACACAGCCCTGGGGAGCTCCAGTGTTCAGGAGGAGGGTGGAAGAGGTGTATCCGCCCACTCTCACCACGTCAGGAAGTCAAGAATTCACATGCGCGGCTAGGTGTTTTATCTGTCATAGTTCTGCTCTTCTTACATTGTAGGCTGCTGCTTTATGATAAACATGGACAGCAGCCTTAAATGTAACAGGGTGTCGGTTGCAGTGTAAGAGTTTATGGCTTCCCAGATGGTTCTGGTAATTCATGTTTCCTGGTTGAATGGATTCTGCAGTGTTTAGGGATATACTGACTGCTACGGATGCACAATGGCCTAGTAGGGTCAAAGAGGTGAAATATTGTACAATGGCCGGGTCAATCACCTGACCTCAACATGTCCTACCATAAATTTCACTTGCTCAAGACAAAACCCTGTGTGATAGCATGAGATTAGTTAGTTAAACATTCTTGCACACGGACTTATTGAAACTTAAACTTGACTTATTGAATTATTACTCACTATCTGGAGCTAGACCTCATCAGCCGTTATCATCTTAAAGGTATACTCACAGCTAAAGTGGGCAATAAAGTCAAGCTTTCATTATGTGACTCTTTAAATCGTCAATTGAATTTTGTAATTGGACTTTGAGAATATCAGTATGTGACTGTTGGCAGGCAAGGGGTATGTAAGAGAGCCTGGTGGTCCCTGTTGAGTTAGCAGTGTCTGTTCTCAGATGCATAGTGGGAATGCAAGTAGAACCTGGCACCAAAGACACACAAGGGTCTAAAAAGCTCACATTTTGTTAGACATGGCTTTAGTCAAAGGTTCCACAAAGTAAGGAACAGAAAACCTTTTTTTTTTTTTTTTTTTTTTTACCAATGATTTATGATTAAATAATAATATAATAAAATTCCATAGATGTGACCACAAACAGCTGTGTGCAATGGTCTCTATCTAAATGCAAAAATACAGAATCCTGAAAGGACTGGCATTAGAAACAAGAACTGAATCTTCACACACACCTTAATATTTTTGAAGACTCTGACATCATCTAGATGGGCAAAATGGGTTTGAGTATTACCCAGGTTTTCATCAGAATCCATTTTATGGTTGTGTCAGAGAGCTATGGTGGCTGTATGTGCTGAAATCTGCTTTTTATATAATTTTTGTCAACAGACTGGCTGTCTGCTCAACTGGGGCTTGTTTGGACTGTCATCTACATTTTCACTGCAGCCCAGATGACAGAGATGAAAGCCACACACACACACACACACACAGCTTGCGTGTGTGTGCGTGCATACGTGTGTGTTTACGTGTGTGCTTACTTGTTGGAGGAAATAAATCCTCAGCTCTATGCAGGTAAAAAGGCTGATTAAAAACTGGATGAGCCATTATGCAGAGAGAGGTTTATATCATATCAGGCTTTAAGTGCTGCAGGACTGAGGGAGACACCAAGGCTGTATTTACCCTCAATTTCCTTTGGCATAGAAAGTCAGGCGCAAACTAGGCCACAGCTGTTGCCAAGCTGACAGTTTTAAATGTAACTCATCCTTCAAAATAAAAGCACCATATCAACCAATATATTCTCACTTCAAATATACACTTCAACATCAATTTCAGCAATATTTTCCTAGCATATACCTTTTTCACACTAGCACATTGTCTGTACAACTTTAAATAGAAAAGTAAAAATTACAATTTGTGGTTTTCAAGGTGCTGTACATGATATTCAGAGCAGATATACAGTGTCTGAGCAGGGATCACCTCCAATCAGCTGCTGTTCTCATTCCCAACTACTCACATTGAGGCCCTTGAGGACGCCCCCTGGTGTCACATATTAATGCGGAGTGAAGTTTGGACAGAGGCAGGCTATAGCTGTTTCTACCTGCACCCAGTCTATACACATAGCTAGGCTAACCATTACCCAACCCCAGCTGTTTATATAACACAGGATTGATATTTATCAAACAAAACAAATGGTTAATTCCTGGTCTTTTCCTGTGGGTGTAAGTGTCCCTAAAGTAAGTCACAGAGCACTGTTTGTTCCTGATAGTGAGGCCAGCACCCTGCATGGTAGCCCTTGAGGAACCAGGAACCTTTTTTAAAGTCTTTTAATCTATACGGCTAAAGCTGGACCACAGCCAGTAATCACTCCGGTGATGCATTCTACACTAGACCATTTGTCCTGTTTCCTTTAGGGAAAAGTCCTGGTTCATGCATGCATGAGTGCAGTTTACATGACATTAACACAATATTCAGACATACACATTTGTCACACCTTCGGTTTCCTTCCACTCTTCCTTCACACATCTGCGTCATCTCACCTTCTTCCAGCAGTCACATACTCCTCTAATCTCGTGTGTGTGTGTGTGTGTGTGTGTGTGTGTGTGTGTGTGTGTGTGTGTGTGTGTGTGTGTGTGTGTGTGTGTGTGTGTGTGTGTGTGTGTGTGTGTGTGTGTGTGTGTGTGTGTGTGTGTGTCAGGGTATAGATGAGGGTCCTGGGGGCCTGAAGCTCATCTCTGACATCATTCGGGAGAAGATGGGGATTGACGTCAGCGTCCTCATGGGAGCAAACATCGCCAATGAAGTGGCAGCTGAGAAGTTCTGTGAAACCACTATTGGTAAGAGGGATAAATGTGTCTGTGCAGTCAGTATGGAATTATAGAATATTATGGTCATACAATAAAATGACTTATATGAATTAAAGTCCGTCCAATTCTTGACTTTTGAGGCTCATTTCAAGATCAAATCAAATCAAAAACAAAATGACTTTATTTATCCCCAAGGGGAACTTCAGTTAGTCTGTTACAATGAATGGCTGTAGGAGTGAAGGATCTTTTGAATCTCTCCGTCCTGCAACGGAGAGAAAGGAACAAACTGTATCTTTGACATTTCTAGTCCTTTCTTTGACAATTCTAGTCAGTTATCAGCTTTTTCCAAATTTTCCAAAATATACGAATACGTTTTTGTCAAATTATATTTTGTCTATTCAAACATGTTTTGGTTCAACCTCCTAGCTGTAGATTTTTAATGCAAATTGTATGTTTGCTGGATCAAAACTTGATTTTTGTCAACACCATCAGAAGCATAAAAAATACTTATTAAAATGATCTTATCTGAAATATATACAGGTCTTGCGAATAATTTTAAAGTCAAAGAAGTCAACGTTTTTAAATAGAATTGAAATCATGTCATGAATTACATTTGTCTTTAATCTTCATATTTAACAGTGACATTATTAAGCATTAAAAATCCACATGAACATTGGAAATATGTTAGTCTCTGATGCCCTTCAAATAAATACTCAAAAAAAAAATGGTCTGACAGAGTTGACAAGGCTTTGGTGGAGTTGACAAGTTAAAATTGTGGGAACGATAACATGATCTCCAACTTGAAAAATATAATTGAAAATGTCCTCTGAACTCTATTACTGTAATAGGTGAAGAAAACATCTGACATTCTCTGAAAAACGGCTCAAAAAAGGACAATGTTGTGCAGAAGCTAATTAAATCGCATGTGTGTTTTGTAGGCACAGGTCACATATCATTTCATTTAGAATAAAAACAAAATGTAAGACAACATCAAACACACTATGTTGTGCTACCCTTGTCCTGTTTATGATTTTGGTTATGCATACAATAACATATAAGCTATAAAAAAAAAAAGGGATTTATGTTACGGACATGTTTTCTCCCAGTTCTCAAGAATCACTGACTGATATTTCTGTGATAAGATTTTTAACAAATAGCAAATACTTTCAACCATTGCAATGTATTAGTCTGGCTTATAACTACTGTACACAAAATATCATTTAGAAAATATTAAAAATAATAGGCTGTAATTTACCCAAGAGTTCTGGAAAAGTGTAATTAAGATCTTTAAATTGTGATTTTTTTTATAAACCTGTAAAAATCTAATGAAATGCAAACACAAAGGCAGCCAGTTATGACATCAAAATGCTGCTTTATGTTAATGCATCAGTAATAGTAATCAAATAATATGTGTGCAAATGTGTGATATAAAGAACGGGGTAATTCTGCATGAGTAGGATAATAGTACTTTAGATACGTTGAAATATTTTGATGATAGTTTGAATTTACTTTTACGTCGGTCTAAGGACTTTTACCTGCATTTAAGTGTGTTTACATTGACCTATAAAGATTTGTTTTTGGCAAAGACTTCTTTGACCACAGGTTAAAGTTTACACATGCTCTGATAGCAGATGTGTTGGTGTTGACTGTCTTGATATAAGTTTTCGGCCTGCGCTGCAAAATGGGGACATCTATTTAAGGAAGAGGGATTAAAAATAAATAGTGTAGAATTTAGTCTCTGATGTCTATTTTTAAATGAGAAGT
Organism: Centropristis striata; assembly: GCF_030273125.1. Taxonomy (NCBI): domain Eukaryota; kingdom Metazoa; phylum Chordata; class Actinopteri; order Perciformes; family Serranidae; genus Centropristis; species Centropristis striata. The sequence continues at coordinate 25,825,612 of NC_081524.1, read as the reverse complement.
CTCATTCTGTTTGAAGCAGAGTGTCTTTGTTCATCAATATTTCTGTTAAGATTTTAGAAGTCAGGACAAGAAGCCAAAACAAATAAATAATTTATTTATAACTCTATTTTCTGTAATCACAGCTAAATGAAAAAATAATCTGTATGTTTAACTGTGTGTGTGTGTGTGTGTGTGTGTGTGTCTCTCTCTCTCTCTCTGTTCAGGCAGTAGGATTCTGGAGAATGGTCTGCTGTTCAAAGAGCTGCTGCAGACTCCAAACTTTCGGATCACAGTGGTGGATGATGCTGATACAGTGGAGCTGTGTGGAGCTCTGAAGGTGCACACACACACACACACACACACACACACACACACACACACACACACACACACACACACACACACACACAACCAACATACATCACATACTGTACTCACATGAAGGTGTGGAAACATACACATAAATATATATTTATATATGTGTGTATATATTGTGTATATATACTCACTGCCACTTTGTCAGCTAGCAAGGTGTAATAATAAAGTGGCGATGTAGTCTTCTGCTGCTTTAGCCCATCTGGTGTGAGTGCTTATTTGAGTTACTGTTGAACCAGTCTGGCCATTCTCTCTGACATCACCAAGGCATCAAGGCTCTCTGGATATTTTCTCCTTTTCTGACCATTCTCTGTAAACCCTAGAGATGGTTGTGTGTGTAAATCCCTCTAGATCTGATGCTAGCTTGAACTTCAGGAGCTCGTCTTCACCATGTCTACATGCCTAAATGCATTGAGTTGCTGCCAAGTGATTGGCTGATTAGATCTTTGTGTTAATGAGCAGTTCAACAGGTCAGAGCCAGATGTTTTCCTCTGGAGGACCAAATCAGGATAAATAAAGAGTAAATAGTAGAACAGGAAACATGACAACACAACTGTTCCTTAACTGTAGAGATTTTATGAGCTGACTGAGTCTCAGAGCTGTGGTTTTGAATCAGTTTTGGATTGTCTCTGCCCCTTAGTTGGGCAGCGCCCGATGCTGCGTTCATCGGAGTGTGAACTCCCAATGTGGCAGGTGGCACCGTTGTAGGATAGCCTCGGCCACCAGTATGAATGTGTGTGTGGATGGGTGAATGAGTGCAGTGTGTCGTGTAAAGCGCTTTGGATAAAAGCGCTATATAAGTGCACTCCATTTACCATTTACCTTCGTGATGAAAGATTAACTTAATGTAGCTTTTATTGAATTGCAGAATATAGTAATTGTGAACTAATGGACAAGATCAGTGTGATGACACTACCACTGTCCGAGTTGTCGTTAAGCTGCTGTAAAGGTGCACATTGTGTCCTGCATGTGAATGTGTTAGACAGGCGGCTTAGGACCAGACAGAAGGATGGGGACACGCTGGACAAAAGCACCACATTTTTCACATGCTCTCTATCACCATAGGTTTCAATTTTTGGTAGGAGCCACTTCATCAAGATTGCGGATCGGAGATGGCAGCCATATAAAATCTATGAGAACCAATATATCTTCCAAGCCACTCAGAAGGTCAATCTTGGTGTCAAAATCTACATTTTCTGGGTCAAGGGATCATTTAAAGCTATTGATAATATCACTAGATGATTATTTGATCAAATAGATATGTTCATTTTGGCCATGTTTTTACGTAATTTTAAAGTTCCTAAGTGGTCGGACATATATTGATACAGGTCATATACAGTGCATGTATTCTGAAAAATAAACAACGTGCAAACATTTAATTGAACTTTATTAGCTTCACTTGTATTATTTGATACATTTACAACTATAAAGATCCTTGCAATTCCAGTGTGCCTTCTTGCATGAGCACCTTGCACCACAACCGCTTGCACCTTTACAACCACACTCGACCAGTTCACTGCAGGTTTTTGACACGATTAGTAGAATGCTTCACACAGAAAGTGTGAAGTGGTGTTGTTGTTTATTGCCTTCTGCTAAAATATACTCCTCGGGAAGAAGTCAGCGTGGGTGGCTTGGAATTCCTACCCTGAGGTCACCCAGGCCTTCAGCTACACTGCTCAAAAAAATTAAGGGAGCACTTAATTGATTAACAAGGGATTGTGAATCAATTTCAGCAGCTTTGGTGCAAATGAAAGTGACAACAGCTGCAGTCGAGTGGGCAAAAACAAGACTAAATGTGTGTTTGTGTCTGTGTTTGGAGCAGAACATTGTCGCGGTGGGTGCAGGCTTCTGCGATGGGCTGCAGTGTGGTGACAACACCAAGGCTGCTGTGATCCGTCTGGGGCTGATGGAGATGATAGCCTTTGCTAAACTCTTCTCCAAGAATGGCTCTGTTTCCACAGCAACCTTTCTTGAGAGCTGCGGTGTGGCTGACCTCATCACTACGTGCTATGGCGGCCGTAACCGACGAGTGGCAGAGGCCTTCTCTAAAACGGGGAAGGTAGGACTCTGTCCTGTATGTGACTGTGAAGTAATGTCCATAATAACACTTCATTTATAACTTTGCAGGCGTGATTTCCAAGTTTTTAATGAAAACAGCTATTTACTTATGAATGACATATTTTTACATTTCCATGACTTTGTACTATGTACTTGTCATTTCCACTGACAGAGCATCGAGGAGCTGGAGAAGGAGATGTTGAATGGTCAGAAGCTCCAGGGTCCTGCTACTGCAGCAGAGGTTCACCACATCCTCAAACAGAAAGGCCTGGTGAACAAGTCCGTATACACATCTGTCTGTCTGTCTGTCTGTCTGTCTCCTATGTTTTTTTTTAATGTTAAATCTTAGCCTGAAAAGTAACTAAAGCTGTCAGCTAAATGAAATGGAGTAAAAAGTACAATATTTGCCTCTAAACGTAGTAAAGTAGAAGTATAAAATTACATAAAATGGAAATACTCAAGTAAATTACAAGTACCTCAAATTGTACTTAAGTACGGTACTTGAGTAAATGTACTTACAATAGTTACATTCCACCTCTGCAGAAACAGAGATGAAAAAACTGTTTCAGTGTTGAACAGTTTATCTGTTCACTGTGTAGGACTCCGTTACAGGGATGACAAATTTAAAGGAGGTTACTGCGCTGAGAAATAGATAAATCAGTGATAAGAATAATCGTCAGTTGCCCTACTGTTGATGAATTATAGTAGGACCACTGATAATGATGTAATCGTCTTGATGCATATGATAGAGTGAGGCTTTGACACAGCACATTCGATGCATCAGTGCTTCATGATTTTTAATGTCTGCTACCAGCAGTCTGTTGTCTGAGCCTGTTCATCCTCTCTCCAGGTTCCCTCTGTTCACAGCCGTCTATCAGATTTGTTTTGAGGGGAAGCCGGTCAAAGGGATGATCTCCTGCCTGCAGAGCCACCCAGAGCACATGTGATCACCTGGTGGGTCTCACAGGGGGCTGCTGAGGGGCTTCGCTCAGCATCTTCACACCAGGATCAACTTAGCATTAGTAACTAACGCTGTCAGAAAAAAGAAAAAAGCTTTGTTTTTGGACGGACCCCTGTGATTCTGACATCTGCAGTGGGTTCTGTTCAGATGTTGTAGGTTTTGAAATATCAACCTTACTCCGCATGTAAAAGACAAGTTCCTCAATTCCATCAATTCAAGTTAGACTAATATGGACAACAAGAAGTGGAAAACAGGTTTTTATTTGCGTCAGTATGGGAGAACTGATGTCAATGTTAAAAAGTCTGACATCTCCATAAGCTGCATAACTATTGGAATGAGGACAAATCCAACTGAGGTGTAACGTAGCAAAGCTGATATGACCTGCTGTGCTCAACAGCCCAGTTTAGATATTTGACAGTCTTGCTGCCCTATCAACACCACTAACTGCACTGCAAAAAAGGTGTGTCTAAAAACAAGATAAAACCACTAAATCTGAGGGAGATTATCTTGCTGCATGGACAGATAATTTCACTTTGACAAGATTTCTTCAAATAAGATTGTAAAATCTAGAAATAAGCATGTTGAACACTTCAAAAAAGGAGTGAACTCTTACAACAAGATGAATTATCTAACACTTGTAAATCAAAGTTGTTGTTTTTTTTATCTCGGTAAGGACCAAATAATTTGCAGTGTGTGTCTGTCCCAGCAACTCTCTGCTTTGAAGTATTCCCTTCTCAGCTATCACAATAATACCTTTTCTAGTTTGGGTAGACTGAATTGTTGATATCCTATACAGAGGAAGGAGAACTGAACCTCACCATGTATCAGCATGCTTCTTCGTAGTTTGGATTTGAATTCAACATATGAACAGGGTCAGCTGTGTGCTGCTCTGTGTTTCTCTGACCTAGAGTGTTTCAACCGTTTTAGCCAATACACTCCCTCCGTCTTCTCCTGGCTGATACAGTCACAGAGCTGGCACCGTTCCAGTGTAGTGTTCCTCAGTCATAAAATACACTCACACCACACAAGGTGTTCACTGATGCTCAGTAATGTCTGTTTCCAGGTTTGTGACCAAATGTTGAAATGGAACCTGACCTTTCATTCTATGACAGTTTATTTGTTAACCATAGAGAGTGCTCCATCACTTTCTCAAATATCAACAGACAGGTGCTGCCCATTACTTGATATGACTAAGAGTGCTAATTGTTTGTCTTTTTGTGGACACAAGTGTGAGACTGCCACCAGGGAAGAGGATTAAGGCCAGGTAGGAGAAAAAATAATGAGAGGAGGGGAAAAAAGTCAACTTTTTGAGTTGGGTAAAGTAGACTGAAAGCTGCAACCTGGTTTCCAAAACATTTTTTTTTATATATACATATATATGTATAAAACAATGTTCCTCTGATTACTTATTGACACTAGCCTGGGTATACCCATACTGCCTTGCACGCTCAAATTTCATTTCGAACCTCCAGGTATCTCATTTGTGATTAGTCTGGTGTTAGCCAGGCTATATTGACACGGGAACAACAATCTTTGAACGTCTTTCTAACCTAACCAAACTCAAAAAGTTGACTTTATTCTCGTCATTTTCAACTTTTTTCTGGTCATTTCAACTTTTTTCTCAAACTGCATAATGAAAAAAATGTCCTCGTAATTTTTTTTTTTCTCCTACCATGCCCCAATCCTCTTCCTTATGCTTCTGTGTCAACTGATGCTGATGCTCTTTATTTTCGTCCTGCACAATTCTAATGGACAATGAATTATGACATATTTTTCTCTGTGTTTCAGTATTTTATAACTTCACAGGGTTTATATTCATATGTTTTCACTGACACTCAGGTAAACATACAGTAAAAACGGAATCCCAATTTTAAACATTTTTAAAAATATATAAATAAAGCATCTGGTTTTATGACAAAATATCTGAAAAAATATCATCAAGCACTAAAAATCTTAATGTTTTGACTCTAAAATGCATTAAATCTGTATGGGTACACGAGTTATGAAACCTACAGTATGTTAATGATGCCTTTGAATAAACCAGCATTAACTCAATGTTAAATATATCAGGCATTGTTCTGTGAGCTTTTCTTTTAAACTGCCAAAGTGTTGCCAAGTAATACGTAGTCATAAAGACTATGGAGCTCTTTCTATGTAATTGTTTGGTTAAGTCTCCTCACAGTGTTCTTTGGACTGTCACTCTGAAAAGCTCATAAAGCTCTTTACGTGAGGTGAGGATTTACCACCAGCCTTTTATCCTGTAAAAGTGGAACACAGACTGTGAAAACATTTCCATTAAAAGATTAATCTCACCTTTGTGTTGCTTGTACAAGTGTGTTTCTGAAAGGGGCAATAACTGCAGCTCTCAGCATGAGTGCAGCACTAACCTGAAAGAGTTTTCTCTCTTCCTGGTTTTGTTTCTGTGTTGTGTGGTCCACTGCACATGTGCAGAAGTGCCAACAGGCCTGTCCCGTAGACTTAGAGATGAGATGACAGACAATTATTAAACCTTTATGGTTAAACAGTACATAATACACCATATTATACTACATATATCATATCATATCATAACCAGCGATAGATACAGCTGTTTGAACCACAATAATGGACACTGGATGAAGACAGCCAGGTCTGGCTTCCTGTGTGAAGCATTCTACCAATCGCTTCATTAGTCTGCAGTGAACTGGTCAAGTGTGGTTGTAAAGGTGCAAGTGGTTATGGTGCAAGGTGCTCATGCAGGAAGGCTCACTGGAACTGCACAGATATGTGGTTGTAAATGTAATAAATAATACAAGTGAAGATAATAAAGTTCAATTAAGTTTATGCATGGTATTCATTTTTCAGAATACGCATACTGTATTTTGACACCTTCAAAATAAAGTGTTACCATATTTTGCTTAAGTCACAAAGGCTTCTTTAAACAAGCAGTACTGAACGGGCCCTCGCAGTACACGCGTGTCGGGGCATGCTGCCGTCGGGGTGTCTGCGTTACAGGGGCCAGTCTATACCACCCCTATGAATTTCATTGCCTTAAGTGTTATAGTGTGGCCACGGTACCAAATATGAAATTAGACTGCCACCAAAGTGTCACCTAGGGGCCGATCAATAAAACCTTAAAGGGTTATCCTCAGGAGGGCATTGACAATAATTGTACCAAGTTTTATATAATAATGCACAAACTATCCCTTTAATCCTCATACAGTGTCTGAAGGAGGACTCTTAACTGATATGTATAAGTACGAAGAGGCAGGTAGCAATGGTGGAAAGTAACTATGTACATTTACTCAAGTACTGGACTTAAAGTACAATTTTGAGGTACTTTTATGTACATTTTATGTAACTTTATACTTCTACTCCACTACATTTTGAGGCAAATATTGTACTTTTCTGCGCTACTGCACTACTGCGCATGCGCGGCCCCATTGCGCTTCTGCGCAGAAGAGCAACAAGGCCATGCATGCGCAGAAGCGCAGAAAGACCGCGCATGCGCATTGCGCAGAAAAAAATAATAAAAAATTAAAATAAAATAAAATAAAAATTAATTTAAAAAATAAAAAAATTAAAGTTAAAAAAATAATTCAATACAAATAAAAAATAATAACAAAAAAAAATGTAAAGAAGTAAAAAGGACAGTGGTGGAAGAAGTATTCAGATCCTTTACTTCAATAAAAGTACCAATACCACACTGTGAAATGACTCCACTCCGCTTATTTTAACTACCTAATAAACTTTTAAGTGGTTTAATTTATAAAAATGGGTAATCATTTTAAATGTATCATGTTTTTCATTTTAAATCTTGACCTGAAAAGTAATTAAAGCTGTCAGCTAAATGTAGAGGAGTAAAAAGTACAATATTTGCCTCAAAATGTAGTGGAGTAGAAGTATAAAGTTACATAAAATGTACATAAAAGTACCTCAAAATTGTACTTTAAGTCCAGTACTTGAGTAAATGTACATAGTTACTTTCCACCATTGCTACCTGCCTCTTCTAACTTATACATATCAGTTAAGAGTCCTCCTTCAGACACTGTATGAGGATTAAAGGGATAGTTTGTGCATTATTATACAAAACTTGTTGTTTTGTTGTTATTTAATAACCTGAGTATTCTTTGGATTATCAAAATTCTTTTAATACCTTTTTGTCATGAGGGTCCATAGATGCTGTGTGCAAAGTTTGGTGCGAAACGATAAATTGCCTAGGTGGAGTTCGAAAAAGTAGGTTTGCGACATTTCGCGAATTGGCGATAAAAAAACGGTAGGCGAAAATGGGCGTGGCCTATATCACGAGATTCAGCACAACTCAGTGAACGCGTGGATATAAGGTTTTTGAATGTGCGATGAAGTATGTGGGAGTTATTAGTCAAAACGCACTTTCCTTTATTATAGCGCCACCTAGTGATGGAACTTCAGGATGACAATAGATTATAAAATTTTTCGCCATGTGTGAATTATATTCAAAGTTTCATGAGTTTTGGGGTATGTTCAGGCAGTGAAAATGCGATCATTTGGGCACAAGAATAATAAATAATCATTCGAAATACAATAGGGACCTCACAGGTCGATGCCTGCTCGGGCCCTAAAAATTGCCTAAGTCACATTTTATTTTGATTTAGGCATAATAAATCCGCTTAAGTCACACACTTGACATGGGCCATTACCTTAAAGGGTTAAAATCACATGATCTGATCTGAGGATGTAGCCGATTTTACCATAGGTGGCCGGCGTCATGAGGAGATGATTTAGGCAAAAAAAAAAAAAAAATTGACAAAAAATGACATTGGCGATTATTTTAACAGTGTGACCATATGTGCACAAATACAAATCACAAATAAAAACAACGCTAACTTTGGCTAAATTATAAAAGGTATAAGTGTGTTAAAATAATTCATTATTCTGCTTCTATTTTGTCTGTCTCTGTTCTCTGTCTCTGTGCGTGACGCAGGTAACTATCAAAGGTCAAAACCTTGGGTGTAATATCTCTCTCTATGCATTTATATTAAATCAGGCAATATAATTTTGATACAATGATTATGTTTGTGTGTTAATGTTGATTTAGAAACTGTGTTTACTTTGTTGACATATATTTCATTGGCTTAAACTGATTAAGATTCTATAAATCACAAAGAATGACATCCACATATATTGATGAACAGTTTTTGCTGTATGTGTATGTGCATTTGTGAGTGTGTGTGTGTGTGTGTGTGTGTGTATGTGTGTCTGGAGAGGGGAGACCACAGAAGGCCGAATGAAAATCCCGTGTGAGAATCTCTGTAAGTCATAACAAGGAAAAATGTTTGTGCTAACAAGTTTGTTAGTAGGTCAGGGCAAGGCCTGGTTTCGGCAGCAAGCAACCAGGTGGCTTGACGTGCCGTTGTATGGATTAAAACTGGCGAATCAGCGGATCAAGTAGGCGGAACTTCCTGGAAGAAATCGACCAGCATGTTTTGTAAACAAATGTTAGTATTTTATTGGGTTCAGGGAGAGAGACGTGGTTCAGACTTCACAAACTGAAACCCGTCTGTTTGTATTCAGGGACATGAGTTTTTGAACCCGGAGAATCTCTGTAAAATGCACATTTTTTGACGTACTGTAACAAAACTATGTTAAACTGAGAACTTGCACGGCCTCCTGCTCTTCATTCCCCATCAACGATCTGCGCAGAAAAATGGTGAGTTTTTTTCTGTTGGTGACAGATTATTCAATTTTCAAGGTTTCCTCATGCAATTTTTCTAACAAGTGGTAAAATGAAGAGCCATTTGGGAGCCAAGAGAGCCGGCTCTTCTTGGTGAGCTGAGCCAAATGATCTGGATCACTGAAAAGAGACCAAATTCCCAGCACAAGCAGCAGTACTAGTTACTCCAGTCCTGCAGGTGGCGCAATAGTAACGCTGCGGCTAGAGAAGCAGAAGAAGAAGAAGAAGAAGAAAAACGAAAACATGGATCAGCTAGCGGTCCCACGGTGAGGGCACGGTTTCCTTGCTGTTTGTTGTTAGTGGCCAATCTCACAACCACTTTCATTTTTACACTATTTTGGAGATATTAATAGCTAGACAGTGAGAGCTGACGGCAACATCCCTTACACTGCTAATACTTAACATGCTAGCTAGAGGAGCTAACAGAAGCCATGTTGCGTTGGTGTCATTGAGTAACTTAGATGTCTTTAACCTTTACTGAGCCGCTCAGTTACACCAACTCATGACGGGAGGTCACATCTTATTTTACTCTGAACAGTCAAGTGCTGGTCGTGTGCCTAAATGTAACTCGTTAAGCTAGCTACATCAGAAGTAGCTGCTTATTCATTGGATATTTTATTTTGAATGTGTATTTATCAGTTATTAACACGGAAGACCATAACGTGTAAACATTAAGATTGATTTAAGATTAGTGATATCCTCCTGGTTCCCTGAAGTTCTTTATCACAGCGACTCTGAATGTATGGGTGCTTTTTATTTTAATCTTAATTGGTGAAGATTACATTATACTAGGCCTGTCACGATAATTACTATATCGACTTGTCGTTCAATATATATAAAAATGGACAAGATATGTTTTTTCTGGACTCAATATATTGTTGTTCACATGCGTGAATTTTTGTGTTTTTTTTTGTGTTGTGTTTAAAGTAATTCTGCAAATGTTTGACAGGCAGTACGAATTTCTGCTGTTTATATGTTATTTTAATAATTAAATTAAATAATACATAATGTTTATCTCATATCAATGTTTTGTTAACAGAGCCTGAAAGTGAATTCTATTTGTTTTGGTTGTAGTTTATTTGTTTGTTTGATTTATCTAGAATCTTTTAATATTTCTTTTTCACATTTCAATTGAAATGTTTAATATTCTCAAGATTTAAAAAAATCATTGTTGTGGAAAAGGATGAACTTATTATGCTCTAATATCGTTATAAAACCAAATCAACATCGATACAACAATATTATCATTTATTGTGATAGTTTCTGGGAAAAATATATCGTGTGTGTGTGTGTGTGTGTGTGTGTGTGTGTGTGTGTGTGTGTGTGTGTGTTATCGTGACAGGCCTACTTTATACAGATGATACAAAACACATAGAATAAGGCAGACTTTTTAAACAGTTTAGCTAAGATTGATAAAGAATGTAAGAAATTCAGTAAAAAATAAATAATAATTTATATATATATATATTATAATTATATACTCACACAGATTCAGTAAATATGTCGAATCTGGAGCACAGAATTGCAGTCTTTACAGCTTTTTGGTTGAGGTAGTTAGACAGCCTTTTTTAAAGTAAAGTTCTAATTCTTTTTTGAAGGCACAAAAAGCAGGTCTGGTTTTCAGAACCTTGCATTTATGAATATAAAACTTAGCTAACAGTATAATGAGGTTGCATAGATAATATTCATTTCCAAGTCTTTTTTCATACATTGTAAATCCAAATAGTACATTTTTTAGGCAAAGCATAAATTGGCCATAAATATTGTCCAAGATGAAACGACAGATGCCCTGCCATAGGATTCGAGTGCGTCCACAAGTCAAAAACAGATGGTAAACAGTCTCTGGATGTACATTACAAAAAGTGCAGGTCACATCAATGTCCTTCTTAAAGCTTGCCAGCACAGTCTTTACAGGGTAAACATGATGAATGATCTTGAAAGAAACCTCTTTTGACTTTGATGAATGTATTGATGCTGTAAGACTTTAATAATTTTCTATGATATCAGGACTGCTGATGGACAGGCTGCAGAGGCCATGATTTAATGTTCATCTGTTGACCAGCAGCAACAGTAATGTCTGTCAACTCCCTCCTGAGATACACCGTCAGGTAACACTGATTGTATGATGTGATTATTAGTTGCAGTGGTGTCAGCATCAGCTTTAAGTTCAACAACAACAGTTGAGGCTGAAATGAGTGTTGGTAGACATATTGACAGAGCCCATTTGTCCATGCCAGTGGTGGAAGAAGTATTCACATCCTTTACTTGAGTAAAAGTACGAATAACACACTGAAATTACTCCACAAGAAGTAAAAGTCCTGCATTCAACACTTAGTAAAGTAAAAGTACAAAAGTAATCAGCATCAAAATGTACTTAAAGTATCAAAAGTAAAAGTACACTTTTTTGCAGAATGGACCCACTCAGATTGTTTTATATTTTCTAAATATATTACTGGATTAATGTTATTGATGCATTTATGTAAGCAGTGTTTTAGTTTTACTACTCAATATACTGTTACAAGATTTAATTTTAAAAAAGTCCAATCACTTTAAATTGATTGTGTTTTTTTAATGTTAAATCCGGACCTGAAAAGTATCTAAAGCTGTCAGCTAAATGTAGTGGAGTAAAATATTTGCCTAAAAATGTAGTGGAGTAGAAGTATAAAGTTAAATAAAATGGAAATATTCAAGTAAAGTACAAGTACCTCGAAAATTGTACTTAAGTAAAGTACTTTACTTTACTTTACTAAATTTACTTAGTTACTTTTTCCACCACTGGTCCATGTTAATATTAACCAATCAGATGACTCAGTGACATAATGTCACAATGCACCCAATTAAATGCACGATTATGATGAGTAGCCATTAAAATGTAGAATACTTTATATTAGGACCTATACCATGCAATATAATCATGTCAACAAGAACCTCTGCATATGCATAGTAACTACAACAACTACTGAAACACAAAGTATCATTCAAGTGAAGGAATTATAAATTTGCAATAAAAATGAATAGAAAAATGTAGGGCTGGGCGACATATCGATATAAAAAATGAAGTTAAGTGAACTTAATTTCCTTTTCTCTGCAGGCTGAAGAGGAAACATGTGGCTACACATTTATTCCAGCACAGAGCTCTGTCAGGGGCAGATGCTGTCAATGCACTCAGACCGTTTTATTTTGCAGTCCATCCTGACTTCTTTGGTCAATTTCCCAGGGAACGGGTAGGCCTCTTCTCTATCATGAATTGTTTAGAATCCAAAGATATTATGTAGTAATTTAAACAAATGGATTATTATTAATAATATTATTATTATATCACTGATTGACAGACTGAAGTTACACATTCTAAGGTGTTCAGATTGTCAGTAGTATTAAATGTATTTGTGTTGCTGTTTTTGTTGTTGATGTTTTGCTACTGTTGGTCAGAACACAGGGCTATTTATCATCATGCAAAGAATTTGTGTAAGAAAAGGGCTGCACATTCTGTCTTTTCCTAACCTCTTTTCCTTGGCCTTGATAGATAGAAGGTTAAGGAAAGATGTGAAGCAGAATGCACTAAGGAGACTTAGGAGAAGGCAACCACAGTGTTCAAACATGTTGAATTAAAAGCGCTAAAATTGTCTCATATGCCTTTATTTTGAATGACAGACTTCTGTGTTGAGATTAATATGCTGATTATGAAAAGCAGAATGATGCATTGCTCTAAATGATGCTGCTGCAAATGAATTGTGGGAAGCCATTATCTTCATTATTTTGGGAAATGATAGCCCTGTGCATCCTATGCTTAAGGAGATAAGAAAGATGGTACTGGAGTTTCTCTCCTGAACATTTAGAGAATTCAAGCAGCTCTTATCTTGGCTGACATTTAGATACCTCCGGTTCATTTCACTCAGTTAGTAACCTTCCTAAGCAAAATAAACCACTATTCAACTGCAGCCCGTTCTTCACCACACCGTCTAACTGTCAATGTTGTGTTTTACAGGAAGTAAATGAGAATTCATTAAAGAGGTTAAATGGCTATCTGGAACATCTGCAGAAACCCGGCTCACAGTCCATTCAGCCAATGAAACTCACTTTTTATGTCAGGGACACAAAGGACAGCAATGATATGCAGCCAGACCTCCTCACCTCAGGTACAGTTTCCATTCATGTTGCTCATAATATTTGTAAATTCTGTCGTACAAATCTAAAGGATTCTGCCTGGTTCACAGGGTTCCGGTCAGTGAGTTTCACTCTGCACACAAACGATGTCTTGAGCACAGTGATGAACGTCTTGAAGTCCTGCAGCCTTCCCATGGAGCACATGAAGGGACTGAAAACAAGTGCAGAGACATCTAAACGTCCACCTGAGGCAGGGCTGTCCTTTTACAGACCAATCAAATGGGATAAGAGCTACTACGCCTTCACTGGTTTCAGAGACCCTGAGCAGGAGCTGCAGCAGGCTAAAAGAGTTGAGCCTAGACTCATGTAAGTAACACTGACCTCAGCTCCAACACACAGTATATAACATAGAGCTGGATATCACACTTCAGTACTATATGATACAAATCAAAATTACTTTATTTATCCCCGAGGGGAAATCCAGTGAGTCTGTTAGCTCTGTTAGAATGAGACAGCCTGATGGCTGTAGGAGAGAAGGATGTTTTAAATCTCTCCGTCCTGCAACAGAGAGAGAGGAGCCGTCCACTGTTGTTTTTTTGGCCCATAAAGGTTTTGTGTCGCGGATGATCCGGGTATTTCAGGATGGACTCCAACATCTTGACAGGTCATCTTTCCACCACCTCCTCCAGTGTGTCCAACCTGGCTCCAACCACAGAACCAGCTCTTTAGACCAGTCTGTCCAACCGCCTTGCATCTCTGTGTCTGATGCTGCCTCCCCAGCAGACTGCAGCATAAAACAGGGTTCCTACGGGTGCTTGAAATCCTTGAAAATGCTTGAATTTAAATGTTGTATTTTCAAGGTTTAAAAAGTGCTTTGATTTTGGATTAAGTGCTTGTAAGTGCTTGAAATTCTTACTGTATTTCTCTTGCAATCTGACTATATTCATCTATAGACTATAGATAATCACATGTTCAATGTAAAAATAATGAGTAGCCTATCTGAAATTAAGACCGTTCCTCCTAAAAGTGTAATACCATCGCTGTTGGTATGGTTAAGCGAAATCTCCCCCTTTTAGTATCGAAGTACTCATCTAAAACATGCAAATTACAACTGTTATAAGGTACTGGAAAAGCTTGAAAATGGACCTTGAAAGTCCTTGAAAAGTGCTTGAATTTGACCACTCAAAAAGTGTATGAACCTTGATAAAACAACACACTACCACCACAGACTGATAAAACATATGCAGCATCTTACTACAGATTCTTAAGAAAAAGAGGCGGCTCTGCCCCTTTTTGTAGAGAGCGTCTGTGTTTAGGGACCAGTCCAACTTACTATCCAGGTATACACCTAGATACTTACAACTTGGCACCACAGACCCACAAAGTGATGTTTTATACATTTCTGTTTGTCTCCAGATCAAACAAACGGGACCAAAGTTTACATGTTAATCAGCAAGCTTTAGAAATACTGTTACAGTCTTTTTGAACTTTAGATAGAACCAGGCTGTTTCCCCTGTTTTCATGCTTTATGCTAAGCTAGGCTAACACACAGGCATGAACACACAGACATGAGACTGATATCCAATCACTCAGCTCATTAAGGATGTTAAATGAGCGAGTTTCTCTTCATATAAAACTGTTCCTTTAAAGATGATGTGTGTGCTGTTCCAGCTAGTCTCTAAGAGTAAGTGGTTCATGGTTTCTGTTTGGGATTCTGTGCAAAACAACTGCACACACTACAAACGTACTGACTGCACATGCTCTAGAAAAGCAAACTGGAAGCTTTTTAGTTGGTCTCACACGCCAGTTTCTCTTTTTGAGTGGTTCGCGTTGTTCAGAGTAGCTCCTCGGCATCATGGTGATGAGAGCACAGAGTGGAAACAGTGAAGCTAAAACACTGGGCTGAAAGATGATTGAGAGCTCCATAGAGATGAGGGGAACTGCAGAGTAGGGGACATTTCTTTGTGGGTTTGTCCCCATGAAAGGTAGTTTCATAGAATTATTTGTCTAATATTAAACTCATTGTGCATGTTGCCCTTTCTTCATCAGCTTGTGGCTGAGAAACAACGAGCCTGAGGCGACGAAGAAGCACAGTGCTAGTCTTCCTCTGAGAGATGAGCTGAACAGACTGAAGAAGGAACTGTGTCACAAATTTAATCTGGCTGATATCAGGTACACTCATCTCTACTGTTTGCCTTAACACTTAGTACAGTGAGTTCTGTGGGAGCTGTTAACAACCCTGAAATGTACTTAAACAAGTCTGCTCAACTGTCTTATGAGCATTGTTCTGGGGCACCAGGTCCAACCATCATTCTTGGCTCTTTACTTCCCAGAGCAGAGAATAAGTACTTACGTCAGGCATGCAGAACATGATTTATTTTTTGCCATTTTATTTTAATTTTGGAAAAAGCTAATCTCACATTCAACACTTTACATCAATCAGTTCAAATGCAATCCACACAACATTGTGTACATTCAAAACAAAGAGCTTCCTTCAGAAAAAGAGGGGGCTCTGCCCCTTTTTGTAGAGAGAGTCTGAGTTTAGGGACCAGTCCAACTTATTATCCAGGTATACACCTAGATACTCATAACTTGCCACCACCTCGATGTCCACCCCACAGGTATTCACTGGCTGAAGAGGGGGCTTGAGCCTGCAGAAATCTATGATAATTTCCTTAGTCTTTGAGGTGTTCAGTAGGAGATAGTTCTTGTGACTCCAGTCACTGAAGGCTTTTATCAGATCCCTATGTTCAGATTCCTGTCCTGTCCACCTGTTCGTCCAAGGCAATCCAAACTCTTTGCATTTCTCGTGTTGTTGGTGGAACACACTACCAGTTCTACCTTTAAAAAACTCCTGAAGACCCAGCTCTTCAGAGAGCATCTTCTCTCCTAGCACCACACGACAATTCTACTCCTTAAAAAATTGCCACTAGCACTCATTGCTGCACTAATGGCTCTTATTGCACTATACCTTGATTGTTCCCCTTTTTTCCCTGTAAGTCGCTTTGGATAAAAGCGTCCGCTAAGTGACTAAATGTAAATGTAAACTCCTGACACACGCAACAATAGCAGTGTCGTCGGAGTACTTCTGGATGTGGCAGGACTCAGAGTTGTGTTTGAAGTCCGCTGTGTACAGTGTGAACAGGAATGGAGCCAGAACAGTGCCTTGTGGAGCCCCTTTGCTGCTCATTAATGTCCCAGAAACACAGTTCCCCAACCTGACATACTAGTGTCTTCCTGTCAGGTAATCTGTGATCCAGGAGATAAAGGCAAGATCCACTCCCATCTCTGTTAGCTTGTTGTTGAGTATGTTGGGTTGGATGGTGTTGAATGCACTTGAAAAATCAAAGAACATGATTCTCACATAAGCACCAGTTTCCTCCAGATGAAGCACGGTGAAGCATGTAGAGGACTGCATCATTCTCTCCAATGTGTTTGAATGCCAACTGCAGGGGGTCGAGTTTGTCTTTGACCTCACCTCTCAGTAGGCGTAGAATCATTAGGGTTAATTATTTACTATTGAACATGGGAAGCTTTTCGTCTTAAGTATTTCAAAATGAGAAAGAAAAAAATATATATACATGCATGTAAAGAAATAAATCACAGAACATGATTTTAATGACGGAATAGTAAAATGTGTGCTCTGATTCAACACTGTGCATGATCTACTGTAGTAAGAAATTGTGTACATATGACCACGATGATGACGTCAGTTGTGTGGTACAGGTGGCAGCGCAGCTGGGGAGTGGCCCACAGGTGCTGTCTGCTTCAGAGTCTAAGCCGACTGTCCCAGCAGAACCCAGAGGCCCTGATCAACCTGCAAGGTAAAGTGTCTCACTGAGGACAGGACAGGACATCAGTCTGCTCTCACAGTTCATCTTTTAGCTCCCTCTGTCTGTTCTATCAGAGCATGGGATGTAAAGATCCATTTCTGCCTGCTTCTGCTCCACCTGATGATTGAAACCCAGAGTGTGTTGTGTAGGTTGTGAAGGTGTGGTCACATGGGCAGCCCTCTGGATGAACATTTACTGTCTCTCAAAGATGCATTTCTTTCAGGGCAATCCTTCACTTGTGTCCTATTCCCATTCTTTGTCTCCTCAACAGCCCAACTGAATCAGAGTGGATGAAGTAACAGCAACAACTAGTTTTAGCATCATGCTTCTTCCCGATGTATAAAGCTATGACATTAAACATAAAAAGGATAGAAATCATCATATGCTGCTGGTATTTCAAGAACATAAATCTCACCTTTTGTCAAGTAAAGCCCGACACATGTATCGGTTGACAGATATTATCGGCTGATATCGGTCTATCAAAGGCCTATCAGTATCGCTGTATATGCTGTCTGATATGTGCCGCTATGAAACAATAAATGTAATGCAGAAAATGTTGCTTGGTGTGATTTAGAAATGCTGTTAGCTAATAGTCAGTAAATTGACTTTAACTGAACAGTATGGATGTTTATTTAGCTATTTATTTTATTCCTGTGTATTCTTTATTTTCTCAGTTATCATTTATAGAATTGGCTAACAATGTAATAGATTAAATATTATTTATTAAAGTTTTATGTTCGCCAATGTACCAAGAGAGCTACTTTCTCAGAGGGCTGAAAACTCTGTGCATAATCCAAATAAAAAGGTCTATTTTCACTCCAGCTCAAAAAGTTGCTATATCTTTATCGACATCTGTCTCAAAAATGCCATATCTGTTGGGCTCTATTACCAAGCTTCATAAAGATCTCAGCACCCCTGCACTGTTTAGCAGCTCTGCTGGTTTGATGTCCAGTTTTGCAGAACATTGTGCTGTACACAAATCTCCTTTTTCTTGGTGGCTTGCAAAAAAGCGATGAAATTAAATCCAACAAATGCTTTTTTGTTAATGGCAGTACCACATAACTTCTAATTCCCACAAACATTTTCATTTACTTAGCTCAACTGTCCAAGACCAGCAGAACTGGTGACCTCCTCTTTAATTTCCCCTTCAGGACACACTGTTGTGTTTGCTGACCAGTCAGGGATGAATGCCTCTGGACACATCATGCTGGGAACCATGGATGTTCACCATCAGTGGACCAAAGTAATGCAGCTGCAGTGCTTGTGCTGTCACATGAGGCTGTCTGTGTTCCTCTTTGTTTTCTGACCCTCCTCTGCCTGTGTGTCTTCAGCTGTTTGAGCAGCTGCCCAGCTATCGCAGCCTGCAGCAGCAGACTGACTGGCTGAAAGAGAGGATCAGCCTCCTCCTTGGTGGGACTCAAGTGGTCCACGTGGAGAGACTAGGACCAGTCCAGCCCATCGCCGAGCACTACAGCACCCTTAACACTTTCCACAAGAACCTGATGTCCCGACACCTTCGCCTGCACCCCCGAAGCCTACAGGGGCTCACCATGTTGTTGGAGAAGTAGGCTGTCACATTACCATCTGAACGCCTCAAACACATGACACTGCTGCATACTTTGATTCATTAAGACATTGTTGTTGTTTGTTTCAATGACAGTGACCGCTCAAACCCCAGTCTTCATCAGATGGGGCACTTCATTATCCCCACCAACTGTGACCCTCCTAAGCTGCAGGTCTTCCTCCAGAGTCACGCCCCTGAGGCCAGACTGCGCACACAACGCAAAAACCAGTGAGTCCAACATTACACTTTGTTCTAGGACTGCCCCTAAAAGTCCATGATCCCAGTCATGAGAGAAGTCATCTTGGGTTTTGTTTTGTTGAATCACTGCACTTTTTAGGTGTGTGTCAGTGTACCCAGCATGGCAGGGTGATGCGAGGCAGAGCATTGACTGTCTATGAAATTGGCTAAACAACTTTTGAAGCAGGTGCTGGAAAAAAACTCCTCTGATCTTTACAGTGTGACTAAGTGTTCAGCCAACTAGGCTGTGAGCAGCTCTGTGGATTTTACAAATCAACTCTGACCAGGATGCACACTAACTTCCTCTAACTTTGTCTGACTGTGCTGAAATCACTTCAGAAATGAGAACAAAGACATTAAATAGTTGCTAGACAGGTGTAACATGAGACTTGTGCAGGCTGTGCCAGAAGTTCAGCGTGCGCTGGCTGCCATGCAGGTGCGGAAAGTCAGTGTAATAAAATCCTGCACCGTCTCTGATTTCCTATCGCTCAAACTCTCAGAGTAAATTAGTTAGTTTCTTTTTTTAGTTTTTTTTCTACCTAAAATGTAGCCAAGAAGAAGATTGCCTATCATCTGGTCTGTTTGTGTCTCCAACATTCTTCCAGTAAATAATCCTGTAAGCCACAAAGGGACTGAGATGTTGGAGTTCCAGCTCTCATAATTTCTCTCTTACGATGTAGTATTCAGTCAGATAAAACTATATCAGTGTTTTGTGATTGAACCCAAAAGCAAGGGAATCCCATCCATCTATTATCTGCAGCCTTTTTCATACTGCGTTTCCAAATGTGCCGCAATAGTACCATAACAAGCTCTACCATCATTTCACCTTAGGACATTAATACAACGGAGTAATATTGGCATCCCCAGTCAATGAATTCACATCGCAAACAGCATTGTGGATCGAAGTTGGAGGAAACCGTATTGACTTGTAACAGAGCAGCGTCAGTATTTGTAGAATAAGTGAGTGCATTCAAAACAATAATGGAGGAAGAATCCCGTCAAGCTGTTTCTAGCTGTAGAGATTCAACATACTCAAGCAGAGTTGTTCTGCATTTTTCTGAACATGTTTCGATTACCCAATTCTGACCCAATTGAGAGGCGTGTTTCTGATGATACGCTTCACTTACGTTCTTAAAATGGCAGTCTGAAAGAGGCATGTCATGGGGGACACAATTGAACATGACAACAGGCTGATGGCAATACCCTTTCTGTACCAAATACAGTCTGATAATCACTGCTGCTCATCACAAGTCGTCCTTTTGTTCAGCCATGAACTGGTCCATCAGGTCTGTTACTGACTCCCGTTGTCTCTGTGTGTGCAGGCTGCAGGCGGAGGAGGACGCTGTGGTGAAGCTGTGTCTCCAGACTCTGTCTCTCAGGAGTCTGTCCAAGGAGCCCAGTGTCAGCTCCAGCCAGATGATTCTGTGCTGTAAAAGGCTGGTGGAGCAGCGCTCCCCCCTCATGCAAGGCCTCCACTTCTGTGTTTCTCATTTCTACTCAGTTATGCAAGATGGGGACCTGTGTGTCCCCTGGGACTGGAAGAGCTGAGCTGGACCAACACGGTCATTTCAAGTGTTGGAAACTAGTATTCTTAGCAGGTCAGTATTGTTCAGCCAGTTTAATGGGATCATTTGTTAGATGTCAGTTGGACTTGAATCACGTCGTTCTCTTGCTGGGATGCTAAATATGACAATTTAATTAAAAGTGGAGTTCAGTGGTTCCCAACCCAGGGGTCCCAAGATGACTAAGGAAGAAGAAGAATAACATTGCGTTTTACATTTTTTTCAGATTTTTCTAAAATGTTTTTCTTTTTAAATACTGGAGAATAAAAACAAAGTCTAAGAACCATTTAGTATTTGGTGAGATAAGGGATGTGTCTAGACATTGATTAGCTATAAAAAGGTTGGGAACCACTGGCAAAGGTGCAATATAACTGAAGGTGTCCACAGAGTTTTTGTTTGTTATTGTGTGGCATGCACTGAGAACGAATTTAATAATGGTTCTGTTGAAGGAACAATCCACGCCCTAAATGTAAACTACAATAGTCACCAAACCAGCAAAATTCAATACATAAGGGTTGGGAGAGAATAAGGGGTGAAAGGATTCAGAATGCTTTCAGTGAACTAGAGTGAATGGCCACGCTGTAAGGCAACCTGCTGTCATACAGACAGATCATCACAGGCTTTCACACACTGATGGTGTGAAACTCGACGGTTCACCAGAAAAGTGATAGCAGTTGTGTGAATAATTAAAAACAACAACTTGGGAGAGAAGATTTAAACCCACCTCCACACAGCCGACCAGTCACTGCTGTGGAGAATTTGTGTTTCAGAAAGTTACCAGGTTCAACAGTTCTGACAGTGTGAGGGTGTGAAAGCTTTCAGACCCTGTTAAATCATCTAACAAGCACTTTGTTTAAAGCACAATGATGTCCTTAATTTAACAATATGGCTACTGTTGTAGTATCTGATGCTGATTAGAAGTCAAACTGTTATATTATAAACATGTGAATATAATTGTAATGTCTGTGATCATAAAACACAACAATACAGGAACATTCACAAAGGCTTTATACGGTGTTCTGTTACAGCACCTTTTGTATCATATCTGAGGACTTACCAGGACTGTGTGATCCAGCATGTGGACACAGATGCTTCACTGGATGGAGCGGTTTTGGACATATTGGACATGTCAGATGCTGATGTACAGTCTAGTTGTCATTGTTTAAAGCACTGTTACTGTTGCACACATGAGCAGGTGGAGGACCTGTGTTCTAGCTTTGAACTTTATAAGCGTACCATCGCTGTGAAACAGATGGTTCTTCTCAAATAAAAATAGTTGTTCAAACTGGACTCTTTATTATCACATGTATTAATGGATGTGGGTGGTCCCTGTCAGCTGGAAGGCTGGGTCACTTCTTTCCTCACCACAACTGAACCTGACTTTCACTCCCCTATACACCAAAATCTCCTCAGGGTCTGGGAGCGTATAGAAAGTAGTGATGTGTTGGTCGTAAACGAGACGGCTCTTTTAAGTGAACGATAGGAGCCGGCTCACATCCGTCAGCGAGCCGTTCTTTTTTCTTTTTTACTTTTCTCATAAGAAAAGTACCTGTGAGGATTGACAAGGATCATACCACCAAGCAGGGAGGGGCGGGGTGGCAGCACTGAGACGTGACAGGAGGAGGAGACGCAGGGAGGAGAGAGAGGAGTGTGGTGCAAAGATGAGTGAAGGTTCGAAAAAGAAGTAGCATTTGGATGCATTTTGACACTTGTGACAACATGAAAGCACAGGCATTAGAGAAGTGGACGTCCAACAGTTGAGTTGGAAGAAAAAAGGCAGGCTAGCATGCTTCTGCCACTGCTCCACCTGTTGCTCTTGACATTAAAATGTCCATAGCTGTCCTTTTTTAATGTCTATGCTTAGGTTTTTTTGGCATTTTCTATCTGTGTAGCAGAGTGGTTCGTCAAGCAAGTTGGAGAGTTACAAGGGATTTTACAACTGTAAATGCAATTGACTTCAGGAATTTATTGAAATTTAAGTGATAAATGTGTTCAAATACAATCAAGTCAAAACAGTGCTAAATTTGCCGGCTCTTCTTGGTGAGCTGAGACAAATGATCCAGATCACTAAAAAGAGACCAAATTCCCATCACTAGTAGCAAGGGACCAAATCCACATTGGGTCAGCTCCCTGCTGTGTGGGTGTGACCACCAACGTCATGTTTTATTATCTGCAGACATTGAATGTCTCCATGAAACTCTTGACATGCATCTATTAGCTTTGGGATGATCTGGTGGACATTGCCATACTTAAAGTTCTGCTAACAGCATGTAATAATTGTGGCATCTGAGTCAGATGTTGCTGATTCATTTGTCACTGTGATTGGCCCATGGTGACATGGACATGGATGCTGAGGTGTGAGAAAAGTTATTTAGTTATTTAACTTCCTATGGCTAGTCACACGAGGAGGAAGCTCTTCCTTCGGTACCACTTTGGATTACAGTGCTGCACAGTTAAACACAGTTATTCTTGAATAAACACAAGTAATCATAAACATAACCACCACTGTGTGGGCATAATATACACACATCAATGTCCTGCAACAGCAAAATGAGGTGGAACAATTACATAACACCCAGAAACACAAGAGTGATCTTACTATTGCATTCTGGGAAATCTAATCTAAAGTTAATGAAAGGCTGTCACCATCTGTTACTATGTGAGATACAGTTAATACAAAGCAAACGTTGTAGTTCTCTAAATTTTCAGATACCGTTTCTCTGCTTATCTGCAACACAAAGTGTAACCTTTTATTCATAAAATCTATATATTTCACCCCCACACGGTGTATGGTAGCTTATGAGAATATGTAGTACAGGCTTCTATTTATTTATTGTCATTAGGCTTAAGTTATGCACAGGCCCTTTTAGAGGGAACGTTGTCTTTTCTTGCTCACCTCCACTCAGGATTCCATCCCCTGCCTTCTAAGGTTGTCCACAGACCACAAAGACGCATGCAGGAGTCCTTTTGTGACTTGGGAGTAAAGTCACTGGCAGGTCCCAGTCAGTGACCTGCAGCAGGTCCACAAAATCTAAATCTCCATCTAACCTTCTACATTTTGAAAGTGACCACAGGATATTAAGAAGTTAAAATGAGCCCTTTGGTTACAAAATCAAAAGGCTGCTTACATAAATGCATCGATACAAATAATCTAATATTTAGAATATATAAACAATCTGAGTGGGGCCATTCTGCATAACCAGTACTTTTGATAATTTAAGTACATTTCGATGCATATACTTTAGTACTTAAGTAAGTTTTGAATGCAGGATTTTTACTTGTAGTGGAGAATTTTCACTGCATGGTATTAGTACTTCTAATTAAGTAAGGGATCTAAATACTTTTTCCACCTCTGCATACTTCATTGCAATGTTACACTTAACATTGTAAAGCGCATCATCTCAGCTTTCAGAAACCGTTAGAATTTTAACAAGCGACCATGCCGTAATGAAGCTAACCCAAAGTGGGCAACATTATTAAAGGGTTCAATCTGTGTGTATCTGATCCACCAACCAGCAAATTTTAGTGAGTCTTACTTTTTGTAACAGATCACAATTGTTCCCTGGTGCCACTGAAATAGTGCATCAGACAGAGGCTTGGAGCGAGTTAAGTGACAAAATCCTTGTTGAATTTGTCGTGTTTGGGGTTGTTGAATAATGCAACAGATATGAAGAGCAAGAGTTTATCTTCTTTAATTCTGATGGGTGCCATAGACAAGTTTACGAACATCACTATAAACAACTTCCTGTTGCTAAACACGTGTAGCTTTCAAAATAAGAGCATATTGAAGCGTTAACAGAATCCATTACAGAATTTACAAGAAAGCTGTCAAAATGATGCCCTAAATAAACTCAAATACGATGAGCCTTGTTCTCCTTTACAACATAAAATTCCCTATACGTTTACAATCATGTAGGCAAACTCAGTATTTTAAGATCAGTGTATATGATGGAATAAAGGCATTAGAATGTGAAAGAGACCACCAAATTTGGGCTTTTACTGCAAAAAAATCTCGAGGGGGGCATGCCCCAGGACTCCCCTAGCTGGCTGCTTTTCCCCACTGGCTTACTACTCCATGTCCGAGTGGAAAGCCCTGTGAAATGTACCGAAATATGTCAATAAAAATAATTTAAAAAACCTGTAAGTAAACTGATGATAATAAAACGGTGAAGAGATTAGTAGTTTTGCAGTAAGTTTGTCTTAAATATTTTTATTTGAGTTGCTTTCAGAATCAGATTTAAACTATTTAAAATTCATTCAGATAAAGGTGTTACAATTCTTAAGTGAAACGAGCTGTGTTCATGACTCATGCTACAGGTCTGGACCACTCAGCATTTTTTTGTTTGTACCCAAGAGAGAATGATAAATGCGAATAAATTGGTCAATAAATTGTCCTGAACCATTCACACATTTCATTTGTATGATTCCATTCATAAAAGAGCATAAATCCAACTTAAGAGAGACAAACGTTAGTAATGCATTTGTGAACGTGTCCTCAACTTTGACATCCTTAGCATCAGAATGACTGAATGGAAGGGAAGGTAACATGAATGCTCTCCAATTACAAAACTTAACAGAACATAAAATTAAACTATATTGTCAACATTTAACATATATCTTTGAGCATTTCAGCAAGAACCCAACATTGTTCAACAGACAAATCTGAAATATATCCATGCATCTCCATCCCAAATCAAAGCAAGCAGATTGGATTGTGCAGCCATAGCTGAAACATCTAATACAGCACAACTGGATCCTTAAAGGTGAGGAGCAATAAAATGACTGTGATAACCAACACTGTCATTATTATGAAGGAATGAATTCAGTACATACTGGAACATCAACACTGAAAGACAGCCACCAACCTGAAACATGTCATTTAACTCGATTTAAATTTAACATGTTAAACAATATATAGTGTCTTTGACATCCCTTTAGTGTTTTAATCTTAACATGGTAATTATACTGCTTAATAATACATTCTGTTTATTCCAAATGACTCTTCTAAGACCACGACTTAAGTCAATAGAAAGCGCAGAATATCATTTCTGCGCACAAATTACTTTAATAGTAAATAAATAGGTAAAAGTTCAATAACACTTCAACCTAGAGTCAGTTGTAATGATGCCTTTTATAGTCTTGTTTACATTCTGCAGTGGCTTTTTCATTCATCAAACTCAAATGATTTTAACAGTGAGCTGATAACCACAAACACGTGTCTAATATAAACCTGATGTACAAAGCGATAAAGACCGCCCGTTCGCCTTTCAACAAGTTGCTAATAGGCATGTGAGAAACTACCAATAATACACAGGCTGTGTAATTTAAACTGTGCTGACAGAAGGCTGACGGCCTGGAGCCTTTTGCACAGGACAGCCTTATTGGTCTGAAAGAGTTGAACCTGGGACAGAGAAACTGTACATGGATAAACAGATTTTGGCCATGGCAAAAAGAAAAAGACAGAAGGCAAATTAATGGTATATACAGTAATTCATTTATAGCTGCACTGTGACATCACAGCAGCTGTTCTGATCCCAGTGCACCCATTAAGTGAATGCAGTGTGACAAACATTTCTGTCGCTCCCACAGCTTTCCTTTGAAATCAGGAACAATCACATCCAGTAAGAACAAAGTTCAGAGGTTCAGTGTGAACAGAAAAGTCCTCTTCACATGAAAGTCGCTGCAGTGTGGACAGCAGCAGGCCCGTGCACTCCCAGTCTCTGTCTTTTCACCGTTTTGGTACACGAGGCCGGCCCTGCTTCCCACCACCATCCTCCACTCCACCCTGCTAGTAGAGGCTCCAGGCCTGCTGATGCTGTTGATGCTGGGGGTAAAGTGATGAAGAGCCGGAGGATGAGGTGGTGAGCTCGCCAGGGCCTAGCTGCTTTCCACACACACAAATTCAGTCCAGCTTCTCCTTCTGCACCAGCATTGGAGCATCTACAAAGTCCAGGCCGTTAAAGAGGATGAGGCCGCCTGTTACCACGCTGGCTGTTCCCCAGAACAGAACATAGGCCAAAGTCTCGGTCCACGTGTCACCTGACGGGGGACAGCACGGAGTCAGTGGAAAACATAGAAAACGGTATCATTTCAAATACTGTCTGGACTAGTATTTGTTATATAGTAGTTATTAGGCTTGCACATCTCTGTGGCAAACGATTTGATTTGCATCTAGACTATGGTCTATGTCTAATACCATCAGGTTGAATGCACTTATTATAAGTCGCTTTGGACAAAAGCGTCTGCTAAATGACATGTAATGTAATGTAATGTAGATGCACAGGTTACGATACGAATAAAAAACTATACACTTTTATTACAGACCGATTCGAATGTGTGTAAACACGATACGATTTGATTTGATTCTACGGTTAATATTTGTTGTAGATATTTTTATAATGTGTCACTCACAAGTTTTATATCTTCTGATTCGCCATGGAGTTATAAATCTGTTTTATTGTTTGTATGAACACCAAGAAGACCAAACATTTATACATTTATACTAATGAAAGGAAAAATCGTTCTAGAAGCTTTTTTTCTTCTCATGATCTGTTAGTTCCCCCATTCAGATTTATTGTGGATACTATTAAAGTAAAAAAAAAAAAACATTAGAGAGTTTGTCTGTCAGCAATAAACACTTTTACACCGTTTGTCATTTTCATTCAGTCCCACTTAAGGCTGATCATTGATGAGTGTAGGTTTGATCTGAGTGACATCATTTACATTTTACCTTAATCATCACATAAAATGTTGGTCGATGTTCAGCGGACACAATCATGTTCTCGGATATTAAATAACCAGGATCACCAGGATCGTCTATATACAGACGCAAATAACAGGCTAATAAATAAATAATATAATATAAAAGGCACAGGAGGACACAGTATAAATACACAATGCAGCTTGTTATTCATGTGCAGGTGTTTGTAAAACAGAGAAAACACTTATTATTATCATTATTATTATTATTGGACCATGTCTCCAGTTGTGATCCGCTGCTGCCGTCATTAGAAACGGACGTTGATTCACGTGACGCTTCAGAGGGAGGACGTCTCGTGTCTCTTAAATGTTTCGCAAGTGAACAGCACAGTGAGGGAAGCGGGGATGCAAAATAAGAGACTTGGGAGAGACCGGAGGGACCCATGGAGCTGCGCGAGAACCATTTCGCGGGCAGCTTCAGCTCTGACATTGTTTTAGAGACGCTGACGCAAACTGTGAGTGTGTGTGAAGCCGCCAACCGATTCCAAGTCTCGCGATACCCGATCCATGACTCTACAACCGATTCATCTAGGAATTCATGGCTGATTTGTATTGATTGAGGAGGCTGCTACCGACAGGCCGTATCTCTCACTTGTTAAACCGAATATCCAGTCGCATCGGTTTGTCGTTGTTTTTCTCCTGATTAGAATTAATTTTAAGATAAACAAAACCTGATGTGATTATGTTAATTGGAGTTTATTACAGTTTGTCTTACCAGCCATGAGCAGGCAGATGATGCACATGGAGAAAGCGACCACCATGATGATAGGCAACTGGAAAAGGAAAAGAGTCGAGTTAAAAACACAGGAAAGGGAAAAACTCAACAGTCTATGCTGCAGAGCCTTCTTACCGTCAGGAACTTCCAGTCTTTGGGGTCACGCAGTGGGGTCGTCCAATCAGCCTCGTCCACAGCATAGTTCCCCAGGAACAGATCAATGGAGTCCTGCAATAAAACACAAACTGCTTCAGGGATCAGCCTGTTTTGATGCGTAAAGCTTCAGGTTTTATTTGGTTATTCAAAGGTTTGGGTTAGAATATTTTACACTGACAATTCTCCTAAACATTATACTGGAACTGAAGGTAACCGACAGGTTTACATCTCACCTTGACCTAAACTTAATCTGGCATAGATACTACTAATACTTTATATATTCATTACATTACTATTACTGTAAAACTCTGGAAATCACTAATCCACACAGTCACAGCAGAGGTTTGAACCTACCTGTCTAAAACCATCAGAGAAGTTGTTTTTGTAGTATCGGATCATGGAGTTCCAGCCGTCCATCAGCAGCCCCAACTGAGTCCTCTTCCCTGTCCTGAAACACCATCATGTCATTCAACACTGTACAGAAAAATGCTACTTATACATTAGAAGACTTTGAAAAGATTTGGAAAAGACCAGCTCACACCTGCTCACATCTAAAGACAAGTGTTAAGAGTTTTTAGTCTCGTCTGAGATTCTACACAGCCTGTGAATCTTGCAGGGTCACTATTTACAAGACTACAACTAGATTCTTTTAGCATTTTTTTCCCCATCATGCTCTAAGTAAAAACTTACAAAATGGAGAAGCAGCAGCTTTTGGCTACAGCTGCTCTAATGAAAAAAAAAGAAAAGAAAAAACAGACACAGACACAAAATGAAACCCTTTTTCAGCTTTTCTGACATGAAAAGTTGACTATTTTACAGTAAAAATAGATAAGGAGGAATAAAGGAAAGGAAAATTAAGAAATGAATTCATGATATACATTTATGTCCTATTTAATTATAATTTGTTTAATTGAATAATTATATTAATCAGCTCTATCAACTTTCATTTAGTTAATCAAACATTAATCATCGATTATTTATTACTTATTTATGTATACATTTATTTATACATTTTAACTGGGTCTCCTTACTGTTCTCTTTACTAAGAAACAGCGCCCCCAAAATCCTGCTTGTGGCCGTAAATATATGACATCACTATATTTTTATTTAGGACTGAGCTTACGAGCATTATTGTGATGTTACTTTTTCCAGTGGTTTTACTGGCCGGTCTGGAACCGGGGACCTTTCCCCCGCTCATCTATTGGTTGTTGATTGTGTTACATCACTGTGACTTGATTTGATATGATCAAACCCAAGACAAGGAAAAGAATGATATGATACAGTGCAGAATACTACCTTGATGACGGGAGCGCCGTGACTCCAGTAAAACTCCTAGATTTACTAAAGACTTTCAGTTTTTAGTCTGTGGAAATCTTTTGGTTTGAGCCCAGCATTACTTGTCCTCTATTGTCACCATTTACACCATCTAACTCGTATGTAATCTATTTTTGTTTATGCATGTGAATTAAATGCTCATAATCTCAGACAGCCTAAAGACTTGACTGATGGATGGGGTCGACACACTAGCCGAATCCCCATCCACACACTGTTCCTTTGTAATCAGCATGTGTTCAGCTGGATGTTAGCTGTTTGTTGTTACCTAACCTGGTAAAGTCGGTCTTCAGGGCACCGGTACCAGCATACTGCTTGGCACAGGCATCAGCGTTGTCAGCCCAGGCTGCATGTGAAACAACAGGGGAGGGGACATATCATGTTTACATCGATGACCTTAAATGTAGGTATGTCAGATGATTAGTTCAAGGTAACGACTGTTGTGTGGAGCCCACCGTTCTTGAACATCTTCCCAAATGCTGCCTGCTCTTCAAGCTGCTGGCCCACGTGGAGGACGCCCATCCTCTGCAGACACACACATTTGAGTTGAGTGGCAAGTCGAAAATGTACTCTCACTCATTGTTTCAAGGCTTCGCTAAAAGTTTGTTTCATGATTCTTTCACCGAGAAGCTTCCCATTTTCTGACCTGCTCCTCATTTCACCTGCTGTTATTGCAAACTCGGCACATTCTTAATGTTTACGTGTTGTCTAGGGCTGGGCGATATATCGACATCAAAGATATATCGATATATTTTTAAATGCGATATGGAATTAGACCATATCGCATATTTCGATACACTTCTATTTTTCTTTCTTTCTTTATATATAAATGCTCCCCTTACTCGGGTTTGTCATATTTAGCTCTTTTGTAATTTTCGTTATTCTTTTCTCATATAAATATATTTATTTCAGAAAAAGATTGGCCTATTTTATTTCATAGGCTATTTTTATTTACGATACATACTTTTTTATTTAAATGTGCACTTTATGGAGCTTTGATTTTTTTTAAAAAGCTACTCCTGTTATACAGTATTTATGTTCACTTAAATAAACGGTTTCAATAAAACTACTTATGACATGTCATATTTGACTTTGACTGAACATTTGCTCTCACTTTGAGACAAAAATGTCGGGATATATATCGTATATCGATATTCAGCCTAAATATATCGGGATATGACTTTTGGTCCATATCGGCCAGCCCTAGTGTTGTCTTCAATATCATGTTTATTTTCACAGCACAAATTCAGTCATATAACAACTCTCCTGCTCTGGCTTGCTTTATTAACACAAATACCATTTTCCTTTACTCATTAGTTTTCTCGTTTCAACAATTCAGATATTACAGGGAAATAATGTGACATTTCTTATTATGTTGGAGTGGATAAGTGGATAGGGCTGTAGGAGGGGTTTCTATGTTTTGACACTTCATTATATGTAGCCGAGTCAATTTTTTAAATTTAATTTTGTTTATTTGTTTTCCCTAAACAAAACTTTTTTTGTGTTGTGAACTTCCCAAAAAATAATTATTTTCTGCCTGTAAAAAAGTTCCTATGGTGGGGAATTGTTTTGGCGTTGCACCACCGAGCATCTGTGTGTGCTCAAAGTGGGTGAGTCATGAAATAAAGCGCTCTCTCCTTCTTTCTATTTATCTTCACTCTTTTTCCGTTCAAAACCACAATATGCTGATATATACTGTTGTGTAACAAGCCGTCTGATATATATATACACACACACACTATATGCTATATATATATATATATATACGATATATGATAATGGGGTCATACCCGTAGCTGTGACTGCAGTGAGCGTTGGGCGAGCATGCTCTGGATGACATTGGTGCGGTCCAGACAGTCCATGCAGTTGCTCCGAAACGTCCCCTCCTGGTTCAACAACACCTTCCCATCTGCATCCACCAGGAAATATCTGAATGCACACACACGTCCCATTACTTCTGACAGAGTACATGTCTAACTACCTGCTGTGCTTGTAGAACAGCTCGTGCACAATGAGGAAAGCACACTGACCCAAATTCGTCCTGCATTTCAGCGACCATGTCCACTAAGATCTGCAGGCGGTGCCACCTCATCCGACTGCACTCCTTATGGAAGTCAAAGGCTATGTACCTTCAGAAAGCACCAGAAACATAATGAGGTGGTGTAAATATGAGGCACAAACAGAAGCAAGCCACATGTGAGCGGTGAAGGTTGGAACTGCTGGTAGTCTTACTTGATCATGCCGTTACCCAAGCTGGTCACCAGCTTGTCAAATGCCAGCTCCAATGGCTTTTCGGAGCCCTTTTGGTTGATCTGTGAAAAAAGGATTATGAGAACTGATTGTTTTTATCTACAACGACCATTACACATTTATTGTCATGGTATTATTTTCTTTCTAGTCAGGGCTGTGTCAGTGTGAAATCAACATCTAGTTGGTACACCGATTGCATTAAATGAAAGAAATACAGGAAAGAAAATCAACAGATACATTTTTTTCATCTTACCAAGTTCAAAATGACTTGTCTCCCATACAGAATAATCTGGGAGTCAAAGTGTCTCTGGAATCCATCCAACTAAAGTGACAGGAAGAAAACCAACACATGAGACAAGAAGATGAAAACAAACAGAGGGCCTTGTTTTGTCTAATGTGAATGAAAGACTGCTTACCTGGTTCGCTGTTTTGCTGATCTGTGGTTTTGGCTTATACTTGAGGTTGGGCCTTTGGGACCAGTAGAAGGGGATGGAGCCTCTTGTCTACGAGGAAAGGGGGCAGAAAGCATTAATATACTTATACAAAATATATTAAAGCCACAATTTGCAGCGAGTTTACCCTTGTCTGTCACACTCATAGCACAGGTGATGTTAGAGTCCACATTTCACTACTGTGGATGTGACCACTGACCCTCAACAGGGAGGTGGACACATCCGTGTGCATTCACCCACGCACACACGCACGCACATATATATATATATATATATATATACACACACACACACACACACACATATATATACATATATATATGTGCATATATATGTGTGTGTGTGTGTGTGTGTATATGTATATGTATATATACATATATGTAATGATATATATTGTAAGTCGCTTTGGACAAAAGCGTCTGCTAAATGACATGTAATGTAATGTAATGTAATGACAAAGTGGTCACAATATTTCAGAAATGTTTGCCAATTTAATAGAAAGGCAAAAACTGAAATATCACATTGACATAAGTATTCAGACCCTTTGACGCTTGAAATTTAGCTCAGGTGCCTCATATATTTCTTCATCATCTGAAAAATGTTTCTACACCTTGACTGGAGTCCACCTGGGGTTAAGTCAATTAATTGGACATTATTTGGAAAGCCACACACCTGCCTATACAAGGTCTCACAGCTGACAATGCGAATGCATAGAGCCCCAAATCATGGGGGTTGAAGAGGGATGACCTGTACCCTGCAGTAGGTAATGTCACAGAAGGCCGACCCAAAACATGCACCGAAAAGTTGTTAGCCCTGCATTATAACAACTATACATCATTCTGAGTTTGATTATTGTCAGATTACTGTCCTTCCACTGGAGTTAAATGATGTTTAAGACTTTATTATATGTCTCCTGTAGCATTATGTCTTTGGCTCACCTGAACAAAGGAAGCCTTGGCACTGTTGTACTGCACTATCTGCTCCGTTTCCACATAGTTAGCAGGATGGCCTTCTGAATCAATGCCTATAGACAAAAACATAAAGAACTGTGTGATAAGTGTGATGAGAGACTGTTAGCTCTTTGTTGACTTAATGTCCACTGCATGTGCACATTTTCTTGTTCAAACAGGTAACAGGAAATTCACTTGGATATATAGAAATTAGGGCTGTCAAAGTTAACGCGATAATAACGCTTTAACTTAAATTCTTTTTTAACACTGTTTATGTTTTTAACGAATGATTAATGTGCGACCCTAGTGTTGGACACTACATGTTGTTAGTATCACCGAGTCATGTTACGTTCATCTGGTGTTTCCTGTTGGGCCTCAGTTTGCCATGTTATGCTTTCAGCATATTTTTTGAGCATGCAGTACATTTGAGGTTATCCTGGACAGTATTTGTCATTCTTTTGGATTGTTGCAATAATAATAAACATACATTTGCATAAAGCAGCATATGTGTCCACTCCCGTGTTGATAAGAGTATTAAAACTTGAAAAATATCCTGTTAAGGTATATTTAGAATGAATTAAAAATGTTTATAAAAAATGTTTTAACTATGGACAATAATGTGATTAATTTGCAATCAAATATTTTAATCGATTGACAGCCATAATAGAAATACTTACTGACATCTTATCTGAAAAACAAATATGTTTGTTGTCTTCCGTACATAAAACATTACTAGGTTTTATCATGAATGAGCTATAAATGTGTTTTCAATACCATTGTAAAACACAAGAAATGTTGCCAAATATTTTTTTTTAAATGGAAATGTGTCCACAAAAGAAGAGACTAAGGACACTTAAGATATATTTCCTGTGGACATGAAAGTGAGTGTAGTGGACAACAGTGTTACCTCTGACATAGTAACGAACACCGGCTCTGAAGCAGCTCCTCCTGGAGATGATGCTCCACTCAAACACCTTTCCATTGATGCAGCTTGACTTCATGATGATGACTGGTCAATAGATGTGTTAAGAATCCGACATTCAAAAGTGACATATACGAATGTAATTACAGTAATTAACCTGATGCCTGCTGATTTAAAGTGAGTCAGGTTACTATAGACTCTTACTATATATATTACTATATATAGTTATTTTATTGTACTGTATTGTCCACTGTTGAGGTCTTTATACTTCAGATAGGTCAAAGGACAATTCATCACACAAACTAAGATACTAACATCAGCAAACTGAACTGTATAAAGCACATGGACATGAAAAATCTCATCCTCATTCACGAATACAATTTGGTCCATTTTACCATTTCTAAGGGGAGGAATAAACTGTGGCAGGAAAGGATACAGCCATGGATAACAGGATACACAAACTTGTGTAACTGGAAGACAAGAGCAGCGTTAGATGATGAAATGCTGAATCAAAATATTTACAACAGGAGTGATAAATTAATGTTTCCGGTCACCTGTGCAGTGAAATTCAAAGATAATAATAAAAGTGATATTTCCCTGTGATAATAGAATTATATATATGTTTTATTTTTGGGCACTACGGCCTTCAGTTGTTTAGTTGGTTGATGGTAAGTTGGCCTGCACAATGGTTAAATTGATTTGTTAAATCAAACAAAGAGGGGAAGTGATGATTTATCAGCCAACAGACATACAACATACATCAAACATACAGAGAGAGAAAAGTCACTTCGTCTCACCTCTGGCTGTGCAGTGAATTCCCTCAATAAGTGGCCGTTCCAGACGAAACGCTGATCTGCCTGCAGCAGGGACAGTTAGCAAGAGTTAATACACCGGCACACAGAGCTGAGGCTGACTGTAGGGGAAAAACCTCTAAACAAGTGATATAATT
This sequence comes from Centropristis striata, assembly GCF_030273125.1. NCBI lineage: Eukaryota > Metazoa > Chordata > Actinopteri > Perciformes > Serranidae > Centropristis > Centropristis striata. The sequence continues at coordinate 25,790,762 of NC_081524.1, read as the reverse complement.
GAGAAGAAGTATTAAGATAGAATGTGTTTACATGACAATCCAAACTACTTTTCAATTGTTTACGTCATTTATGTGATATGTATATATGTATATATATATATTTAAATTAGGGTTGTCAAAAGTGTCGATAGTCAAAAAAGTATCGACACTAAAACTTTGTATCCGGATACGATACTCATTTTAAGTATCGAGTATCTGAAGCTTGTTATCATATTTGCCGTTTCTTTTTGCACAACTGTTTTGTAATATAAATATTTAACCTGTGCTTCTGCTAATTTTAACATGTTACATTTTTCTTGTTAATAAAAATATTTCTGTTAAATTTTGGGGTCTTTGTTTTTATCCTTGTGGTATCGAAAATGGTATCGAGTATCGAATATTTTCCTGAGTATCGTATCGAGTTGAAAATTTTAGTATCGTGACAACCCTAATGTAAATACACACACACAAACACACACACACATATATATATATATATATATATATATATATACACATATACATATATACATGATGAGGGTGGTGCAATGGTGTGGGGAATACTTTCTTGGCACACTTTGGGCCACTTTGATTGTTGCTGACCATGTCCATCCCTTTATGACCACAGTGTACCATCTTCTGATGGCTACATCCAGCAGGATAACATGTCACAAATTTCAAATAATCTCAAACCTGTTTTTATGAACATGACAATGAAAAAAGTTTCCAGCACCTTGTTGAATCTATGCCACAAAGAATTAACTCAGTTCTGAAGGCAAAAGGGGGTCCAACTCAGTATTAGTAGAAGTGACCGGTGAGCATGTGTACAAATATTCAACAATTCATTAACTTGTGTTGAACTTTCTAATGATCAACTAATTTCTAACTAATGATCAACAGTGTATATTCAACAAACATTAAGTGAACCATTTCCTTACGGACTATTGCCCTGTAGTGCATTCCTTCACCTTAGCTTGAACTTTAACCACATATATGAAAACATTAAGATGATAATCACTTATCTGTAGATTTTCATCCAGCCTACCCAAGTAAAGTGAAAACTAGATGAGATTCAAATTCAGCGACAGATATTCTGATACGGAAGTTAACTGTGTGTTAAATATTTCAATATATATTGTTGAACACTGATATTTCATAGGTTGAGTAAGCACTTCAAGTTCAGCTAAATGATCCTTACAGTATGCAGGTATGCTCATGAAATGTCACATATACTCTCATCAAAAAACACACTTTGCCTCAAAGGGGCTTGATTTGTGATTTGGCATTCAATGGTGGCCGCAGTGAGCTCAGCAGTTCTCAGACAGACTGGACTACACTGCCCTACCAAGCCTCACTTCAGTAACTACATTTATGGTCGAAATTGAGTTATAACTAAACATGACTCCTTGACGTCTGTTATCTTCTGACAAAGTTTAAGATTTCAATTTTGCTTTATTTAAGAGAAATAATACTGTGATACAGTGTGGCCTTGTGTTTCTTCGTTGTGTTGAACAGTGAAGACAAGAATAATAGAAATTATAAGTTTGTTTGATAGGAAAATTATTATCTAGATAGTGATTAAGTGAGATAAAATTATATGAAGACTAAAATATAACATTACTTTATAATGTTATATATATATATATATATATATATATATATACATATACAATAGGTCTAAAATACACAAATCTTTGAATAGAGTTGTTAAACACTTTTAAAACAACATTGTAGTTACTGCACTCTGTTTGTGCATTACTATTAGATCCTTGGGGTCAAAGGTTAAATAAATCATAAGGATTTTTGAGCATTAAAATGGAATCATCAATACATGTAGAAATACGTGTCATATCACTTATCTACCTATAACCTATTTGGCTGGCCAGTTAAAAAAAAAAACTTTAAAAAACTTTAAAGCAGTTTTTCTCAGTTTCACCCTTTGTGTAGTTACTGCAGTTAGATTTTGTAGTAGTGGGGCGGATTAGCTCAATATTTTACAACAATCGTTCACTTTGTGATAAAAGCATGAAATTTGGTAGATGTGTTGGTGAATATGTTTCGAACAAATCTGGATATTGGGCCACCTCAAAAGCGCCCCCTAGTGGCCGTGGCAGGCATTTGTTATACAAATAAATCAATAATGAATAAAAACTGCCCTTTTAATAATACCAACTGGTGAAGAATTGTATATTGTTGGAAAGCCTGATTAGTCACCTTTACAACGAGGTACAGCTTGTAAGGATCGTGCATTCATGGAATGAGCAACGGGGCTAAACGTGTGGGTAGCACCCCCCAAAAATGTGCATCCCCTGTGTAGTGGGGCAGATTAGCTGAAAAATCGTTCATTTTGTGATAAAAGCATCAAATTTGGTACACTCATTGCTGAATACATGTTTAATGAATCTGGATATTGGGCCATCGCAAAAAAAATTCTGATGGCTGTGGCGGCCATTTTTAAAAATGGTCATTTAAAAGCGGCCATTTTTAAAAATGGCCGCCAGTGGTTACTGGCGAGGAATGCTTTGCCTACCCTACAGCTGCTGTTTCATGTTTTCAGCACCACAAATATAATTTAGAGACATGTTAAAGTGACAAAAGCTTTATTACAGTCTAATAGAAAAGAACATTAACTTTGTATAACATTTTATTAGGTCTTGATATTCCCATTCACAGGCTACGGCCTCCTATAGCTATACTGAAAAAATAATTTTCAATATTGTATGATCTGCAACAATAAAAACAAAACACATTTAGACAGAGAAAAAAATCATACATTTTAAAAATTCTACTAGGGTTACTTGTAGCAGGTTACTCTTTCTGGCAAAATCCTTGTACTGAGGTGTTACTGAGTCAGGCGGCTTAGCCAAATAAAGGGGACACGCCGGACAAGAGCACCACATTTTTTCCACCTACTCTCTATCATTATAGGTTTCAATTTTTAGTAGGAGCCACTTCATCAAGATTGCGGTGATGGCAGCCATATAAAGTTTATGAGAAATGCTATATCTTCCAAGCCACTTAGAAGGTCAATCTTGGTGTCAAAATATACATTTTCTGGGTCCAGGAATCATTTAAAGCTATTGAGAATATCACTAGATGATTATTTTATCAAATAGATATGTTCATTTTCACTCAGACTGGGCAACTCGCTTCAAGTGCTGCAGCAGGGAATCCTGAGTTGAAACTGTTTGGAATCAATGTTCACGGGAGAGTGAGGATTAGCTGCCATGTACACTGCTCAAAAAAATCAAGGGTACGCTTTCAACTCATGTCAGATCTTGATCAACAAATTATTTACAGTGAGTCATCCAGTGATATTCTCAATAGCTTTAAATGATTCTTTGACACAGAAAATGTATATTTTGACACCAAGATTGACCTTCTAGGTGGCTTGGAAGATATATTGGTTCTCATAGACTTATGGCTTATGGCTTATATGGCTGCCGTCTCCTATCTGCAATCTTGATGAAGTGGCTCCTACCAAAAGTTGAAACCTTTGGTGATAGAGAGCATGTGGAAAAATGTTGGTGCTTTTGTCCGGCGTGTCCCCTTTCTTCTCAAATCTGGTCCTAAGCCGCCTGACTAACTGTGATGGAGTTATAAAATACATTTAAAAAAAGAACCACATGGGCAAAGGAGACATTACATATAGTGTGCCTGTGTGTGTGTGTGGAGGGATGTCCACATTCCACAGGACATAATTTAACAGGGTCTTATTAAGCTTTCACACCCAACAGCCACTGATACATGTTCCAAGCTAACTAGCTAGCTTAAGTACCTATTTTTGCTATCTTGCTAATTTACTTTTCCGCCAAGGCCCATGATGATTGTTTTTCTCTTTAGCCTTTATGATGTTCATAGCATATTTTATTCATAATTATAACAGGTGAAATGAAATATTTAGACATACCTTGATGGACAGTCCACTGCACTGCTTGTCCCAGGAAGCAAATGCTAGTCAGCTCATTTGCTAGCTAGCTCGATGGCTAGCCCGATTGTGGTGGGGCAGGAAAAATAACTGAAAGAGTGTCTAACTGGATTTTTGTTAATGTAATATGTGTATCTACATTTTTTAATTTACGTTTGTATATTTAGTTTACATTTTTTAAATATTTTAAGAAATAATTTAAATATTTTTTGTAATTTTAACGAAGAAAATGACTGCTATGGCCACTAGGGGGTGAATTTGCGAAGGCCTAATATACAGATTTGTTTGAAACATATCCACCAACACATCCACCAAATTGTGTGCTTCTATCACAAAATAAACAATTCTTGTGATTTATTGAGCTAATCCGCCTCACAGGGGATGCACATTTTTGGGGGGTGCTACCCACACGTTTAGCCCCGTTGCTCATTCCATGAATGCACGATCCTTACAAGCTGTACCTCGTTGTAAAGGTGACTAATCAGGCTTTCCAACAATATACAATTCATCACCAGTTGGTATTATTAAAAGGGCAGTTTTTATTCATCATTGATTTATTTGTATAACAAATGCCTGCCACGGCCACTAGGGGGCGCTTTTGAGGTGGCCCAATATCCAGATTTGTTCGAAACATATTCACCAACACATCTACCAAATTTCATGCTTTTATCACAAAGTGAACGATTGTTCAGCTAATCCGCCCCACTATAGGGCACTTTATGTGGTACGTACTCTATTTGTGTGATATGACTTACCCTCTCCAGAAGGCTCATCTCCTGAAACTCAGGGCTGGTATTGGCCAGGCGCTGCAGGGTGTGGGTCAGGTCGTAGTCTGTGGCAAAGTAGAAGCCGTCTGTGTGTAGCACATTGTTGATCATGGACAAGAAAGTCTTGTTGTCTTGCATCTGAAACAAGAGACACATGCAGCACCACAGGTGAGAGACAGAAGCACCGACTACAGCTAGGTAGTGGGGAATGCAGCTTCAGCCTGTAGATCAGACAACAGGGTGACTTTGGAAACTTCCTTAGGTATGTCCCATTTCTCTCGGTTCACATTTCCTTGTTCCTCTGCCCTCACATGACCAAAAATCAGTCAGCTCCACCATCTAAATCCTCTCAATTCTCCGACCACGAATTTTCACACTCTTCATTACATCAAGAGACTGATTATATTTAAAAAGCATAACTTCACAAAATATTTCTCTTTCTTTCTTTCTTTATTATTATAGCAGAACAGATATTTCAAGCGGTGGGTACACCTGTAGATGTACAAAAGGTGCTCAGAACCAGAGTTGCTGGATGATGAACAGACCAACATGCCTGCAGGAGGAGAAGCTGTTTGCTAAGGTGCTTATCATCCAGCTCTATATATATATCCTTTATTTAACCAGGTAAAAGTCTCATTGAGATTAAAAAAAAACTATTTTTCAAGAAAGACCTGGCCAAGAAAGCAGCATAAAAAGAGACAAGTTACAACATTTAAACACAGTTATCACAAACAATTAAATACAAACAGAGCCATCACAACAACACTGAAGGAGCCTCAGTAGCAACATATAAGGAGCAGTCACACTGACCAAGGGAAGAGATTTCTTTGTCCTTTAGAATCTATTTAAATTCACCGATTGTGATTTAAATTGAGCGATTGTGCTCTCTCTGCCACAAGTTCAGACAGGAGGCATGAGATCCTACCTGGTTGTCCGTCAGGTGTAGTATTGTCTTCTTATAGGAGATGATGTCAAAGTCCAGAGCCTTCCACACAGCATGGCCCAGCAAATCTCCCACCTTTGACTTCTTTGTAATGACAACCAGGTACATGCCTAACACAGGCAGGTGGTTGGAAATAAAGAGCAGAGTTCAACACACTACTGGAATCTCCAAACTCATAATATTCCCAGATTACGTTCTGAATTTACCTGCCACCAAACGTATAGTCCCCATGACTCCATGTATTGGCCTGGTGTCTGCAGATGGAGGGATGTCCCTCTTCACTGAAGACCAAAGCAGGGACAAAACAATGTTTAGTGATGCCTAAAACTGCCCTTATAAAATGAGCTTGATGGAAAAGGTAGCTAGCAGAGCTCTCATAATTGTACACCTAGAACTAGCACACTAACAGATAACTAATCAAAAGGGTGACAATCACACTTTGTGTAAACATTCATCTTTTAACGCCATACTTCTGTAGTAATATCAACTGGAGTTAAAGGCGGTAACAGAGTGTGAGTGACTGAGTGAGTTAACATGAGCACATATGTGAGCAGTAGTTTCATCTCATAACCAGTGGTGGAATGTAATTAAGTACATTTAATCAAGTACTGTACTTAAGTTAAATTTTGAGGTGCTTGTACTTTACTTGAGTATTTCCATTTTATGTAACTTTATACTTCTACTCCAATACATTTAGAGGCAAATATTGTACTTTTTACTTCACTACATTTAGCGGACAGCTTTAGTTACTTTTCAAGAGATTTAACATAAAATATATGATCAATTTAAAGTGATTATGCATTTTTTTAATTAAACCACATAACAGTATTAAGTTGTTAAAATTAGCCTTACCTTTAGAAAATCATAATACTGCTTACATAAATGCATCAATAATAACATTTTAATAATATATTTAGAATATATTTAAGAACCTGAGTGGGTCCATTCTACATAATGAGCACTTTTACTTTTGATACTTTAAGTACATTCTGATGCTGATTCTTTTGTACTTTTACTTCAGTAAGTTTTGAATGCAGGACTTTTACTTGTAGTGGAGTAATTTCACAGTGTGGTATTAGTACTTCTACTTAAGGGATCTGAATACTTTTTCCATCACTACTCATAACCCGTACTTACCTGTGAGAGTCATCTCAGTTGACACCCTGTCAATAGCCAGCACATCCTCGGATCCATCATCACAAGCTTCTATGTAAAACTTCTCAGGTGTGGTGCGCCTGGTGTGACACACAAAAGAGCCATTTCAAACCCCAACACACTAACATCACATCACAGTAGGGCTGGGCGATATATCAATATATAAAAAATATATACATATATTTTTAAATGTGATATGGAATTGGACCATATCGCATATATTGATATAGTTAAAAAAATGTCTTTCTTTATATATAAATGCTGCCTTTACTAGGGTTTGTTATATTTAGTTACATTACATTACATTACATTACATGTCATTTAGCTGACGCTTTGGTCCAAAGCGACTTACAATAAGTGCATTCAACCTGAAGGTACTAGCCTTAGACCACAGGATTTAAGTAAGTACATAACTTTTAAGAGCAAACTGTAATCGCTACAGGAGTGCTATACATTAATGAAGAGCATTTTTTTTCTTTTTAGTTCTTTTTCAATGTTCGTTATTCTTTTCTAATATAAATATATTTATTTCAGAAAAAGATTGGCCTATTGTATTTCATGCTATTTTTATTTAAGGTATTTTTTATTTAAATGTGCACTTTATGAAGCTTTGATTTAAAAAAAAAGGTAATCCTGTTGTTATACAGTATTTATAGAGACTGTATCCCAAATCTGACACTCTGCATTTTTCTCTCTGTCCTTTTGCCAACTCTGGTAAACCCAAGCCTAACGTACATGGTTAAAACAATAAACAGTCTGAAAGATAAGAAGTTAGACTTTAGTTTCACACCATTTAATTAATTGGAAGCATACCATGATAATTTATATTAGTAGTTAATGTGAAATTTTGATAGATATCTTAGCCAAACGGTGCCCGATTTGGGATACAGTTATGATATGTTCACTTAAATAAACGGTTTCCATAAAACTACTTGTGACATGTCATATTTGGCTTTGACTTTGACTGAACATTTGCTCTCACTTTGTGATAAAAATATCGGGAAATGTATTGTATACCGATGTTTAGCTTAAATATATCGGGAAATGACTTTTGGGTCATATCGCCCAGCCCTACATCACATCACATCACATCACATCACATCAGCAGGGCTGTCAACAAGGTCTCCGCTACAGAATAACGTGAACAACAGACAGCTGTAGGTGTTGTGGTTTAACTGGTGACCAAGTTAACTGGTAACCCTCCGCCAAATGCGTCTGTGGCTGAAAACACACTTAACTTTTTTATGGAGACTTTAATGGAGACTCCAGAGATAACATTTTACTTCGTAATAAAATAACCAGATAAAGACAGCAGCCACGTTTTCTTTTTTGTTTTTAACTGCTGCCCTAACTGTCACCAGTTAAACCGTAACACAGGCAGGTGGCACCGGGAGCTGACAGGACATTAGCTAACTGGGCTAATGAACACTTTAACCGACTTGAAGCAACTGGATACATTGTAGCAAACAACAGAAACACGACGTCAGCCAACATTTACAGGACTATTCACAGGTTAAGTACAGTCATACAGTTAATGACTCAGAGTGGTCCCTAGTAAAGCAAACTTCCCGTGGATCAGGTGTAACGTTAGCGGTGGTTGCAGGAGCTGTAACACGCTGCCTGCGCTGACGAGCTAACTTTACATGTTGATCTACTTTATCGTTCGCGGAGTCGCTACAAAGTCCTCTACAGACACTCTCGTCAGCCTGTATGAACAAGAAATTAAGCGTTATCGTGTTACGCTGTTGATTCACTGCACTTACAAGTTGAAACTCTCATAGGTGCACGCCATCTTTCCTCCAGTCTGACCTCAGTGACGTGTCACCGACACACCGGCTACTTCCGTCAACGAGGAGGGTGAGTCTGCAGCCCCGGAGACTGCAGATTCAGACCTGCAGATTCAGACCTGCAGATTCAGACCTGCAGTTCTAGACACCTTGTATTCCACGACAGCGCTTCCTACTGGACGACTGTAAAACTGCAACTTATTTCAGCATTTCGTTACCCTGTTAAAATAATCGCCTAACTAATTTTTCAAGTTTTGCAGTGTAGCATATGACATTTATTGATCATTTCACTCAAAAAGGATGTAACAAAGGATGACTATTGGTATTGTAATAACACTGTGTGTAAATTATGCAACTTAAGATAAATAAATGATAAGAAATGGCAATTTTTTTATGGTAACACTTTATTTTGAAGGTGTCTACATAAGAGGGACATAAGCCTGTCAGGAACATGACATGACAAGTATCAGTAGCATTAATGTTACTTCAAAGTGTCATTAATGTTCATGACACATCCCATGTAATGTTTATGACACGCTCATGTCACTCTTATGTAGACACCTTAGAGTAAAGTGTTACCAATATTAGTGTCAACAATAAAACACTGATAAACCAAACTGATAACTAAACAATCTCCCTCTAGCTCTTCTTTGCTGGGTTCTTATCTGATGCCTATGAATGTGGCAAATTGTCAAAGAAGTGATTATCTTAAAGGGGTAAAATCACATGATCTGATCAACTGAGGATGTAGGTGATTTTACCATAGGTGACCGGCATCATGAGTAGATGATTTAGGCAAAACAACCAATTTTGACAAAAAATGACTTAGGCGATTATTTTAACAGTGTAACGATTTCATACAAACACCACTTTTTGAAATAAGTTACACTTGTATAACAATGTACATTTTAAAAATTTTACTACACCCGAATAAAAATACTAAGATTTAATTATTGATGAGGCTTGACGCCAAGGTTTATTTACATCATCAATTCTAACAGTTATAGGTTTAGTAGACCCCAATACTAAACAGTTAGAAGGGTGATTACACCAAAATACAATATATATAAATAAATGATTAAAGGTTTGTTACACCCATGCTTTCTTTTCGTTTAATCAAACCCAAATGTATTTTTGTATACATTTTTATAATTTACACATGTTGTTTGATCCAACTATTTCAGTTCTTATTTTTTAATATTCATCAGAGCACAAAACTTGCACTGCATTGATCAAACCTGGTCTTGGGTGTCCAGTCCTCACTTTTGTTGTGGGAGTTTGAAACAAATGCTGTGAAATACTGAAATGATTTAACATTTGAATGAAGGTCCAGAAATGCGGGTCTGAATCTGCAGTCTCCGGGTCTGCAGACACACCGCAAACAGACGCTGGATGGCGCTGTTGCCATGCAGCAGTCCGTACACCACGTTTTTGTTTTTTTTGACATCCCATGTACATTAACAGCATGTACGCACAACTGTTCATGCCACGTTTACGTATATACGTAAAATAAATAAATAATAATAACAATAATAATAATAATAATAATATGAAAATAGATTAATAAATACATAAATATATATAAAAAATATATTTTTTATTATCAAAAATTTACCTCTTCTCAGGGGTGTGACATATTCCCAAAAATAAAATTACTTGTACAATAATGTACATATATCTTAATCCTTCCCGTAACATCCAATTCAAATAAATATGTCTTTATCTTGAAATTGAATTGTTTGCATGGCTTCCTTATGAGATTTTTAATATGCAGGCAAAAGTATTCTGGTAAACATACAGTTATAGAATCAATTACAAATATTTTCTCCTTTCACTCTCCTCTGACACGTTGTTACTAAATCAAAATTGGTCCCAAACTAACAAAATATCCTGCCGAGTAATTTATCTATAAAGAGTCCCAAACTTCACTTCAGTGCCCATGAAAAGTACTTTACGTTACATTCCATATATTTATTTGGAGGGTGATGATTTAAAAGTATATTTGTGATTACACTCACTGAAAAAATGACAACACTACAAGATACAATGTGATTTATCTAGACTAGTTGTTTTTTTTGCTCTTTTGGACACAAAGTAGTTGTGTTTTTGTGTCCATATTTAGAAATCTTGAAAATCTCAAGAAAAAATTGTGCCTGAGCACCAGTGGTGGAAAGTAACTAAGTACATTTACTCAAGTACTGTACTTAAGTAAATTATTGAGGTACTTGTACTTTGCTTGATTATTTAAATTTTATTTAACTTTATACTTCTACTCCACTACATTTTGAGGCATATATTGCACTTTTTACTCCACTACATTTAGCTGACAGCTTTAGTTACTTTTCAAGAAAAGATTCAAACATGTTCAATTTAAAGTGATAATGGATTTTTATAGTACATTAAGTCATTTAAATGAGCCCTATCTCAACTAAATACTGCCAACATAAATGCATCAATAATACCACAATTTATTTAGAATATATAAAACAGTCTGAGTGGGTCCATTCTGCATAACGAGTACTTTTACTTTTGATACTTTAAGTACATTTTGATGCTGATACTTTTGCACTTTTACTTCAGTAAGTTTTGAATGCAGGGCTTTTACTTGTAGTGGAGTACTTTCACAGTGTGGTATTAGTACTTTTATTTAAGTAAGGGATCTGAATACTTCTTCCACCACTGCTGAGCCTCAAAATAAATGCTAAATAAAAACCTATGCATTACTGGCCTGTTTTCATATGTTGTCATAAGCTGTGGAGGAATAATACAGACTCCAGACCAGTAGGTGGCGGTACTGTCTCCTCTGTGGTCACACGTGGAGCTCCGGTAGAAGAAGTGAGTTATCGACGTCGCTGCACATGTGGTCCGTTCAGTGAAGAAGCGACAGAGAGAAGAAGAGAAGTTCTGTCTGCAGCATCGATATTATAACGCTTTACATCAGATAACATGAGGCCAGGTAAAGTACACATGATTGCAGTGTTGTTTAAACTAACAGTGTTTATATAAATGTGCAGTTTGCCGACCTGTCCATGGTGTTTGAAGTAAATATGTACGTGTATACTCTAAAGTTAAAGCTGTGGCTCATGTGTGCTCGGCCTACACCGCCATGCTGCTCAGCTAAACTTACACTAAACTGTTGCCACTGAAAAGAACAGCCACCAAGTGTGTGCAGGTTTTCTCCTTCAATGTATGTGACATGTCAGAGTGACCATATAATGTAAAGCTATCGCTAGCGTAATGTTTAACGTAAAATATTGGCTCACCACCAGCACGTGTTGAGCCTCCGTCAGTAGCACAACACTAACGTTAACTAGCGTAACCGACATATCCTGCAAAATACACATCATATAAAATGGTTGTGAATGTCTTTGTTTACGGGGGGAACTGTAGGTGTTTGCCAACGCTGTTTTATGTACTTTGTCTCGGAAATGAAGCTCTAAAGTTAGCGGTAGCCTCTGCTAACCTTAGCCCGGATTGAACCTCGTGTGTTTGGGCAGGTTTGAGTTTCACACCGTCGCAGATCATACCCGAGCTATGCATATAGGCATATATTAAAATACATGTTTTTTTTTCATGTAGAAAAAATAACAATGCCTAATTTTACACTGCAGAAAAACGTGTGAAAGTAAACAGTAACTAGAATCCACATGGTGTCCGACTTTCTTCTGCAAAGTTTTCGTCCACTACACTGAAAAAAATTGGAGTGACATTTACTTTAAAAAAGCTAGGCAAGTTTTTCCATACAGAAAGTGTTTGTAATCTTCACTCAGGCTGTTTCTAAGTAATATGTATTTAATAGAACAACTTATTTTTTAAAATGAAAATACAGAAGTAAATTGCAGATTCACTGATGTCCCTCAATTACATTTTACTTGGAAATATCGACTAATTAAGCCAGTGAACTGGTTTAGTGAATATTACTTGGAACGAATGATTCAATTTACATACAAAACTGAGGACACATAATAACAAGCTATCACCAAGTAATGCACTACACGAAAAACTGCTATTTTAAAGTAAATGCACTGAATTCGTATTTCTTTGTAGAATTTATATAGATGATTGAAATCACAATTACAGGGCCAAAAAATCTCTTTTTTTCAGTGTAGTAGAGCTAGAGAAATGGTTTTGCCACCAGGTCCATTTTTATTTAAGTTTCATTCCACGCTGTAAACAATTGGTGGTGGTCATGTGTGTAGACATGGAACCAGCTGAACACAAGGCTTCTAAACATGATGGAAACTAACAATACCAGTGGTGGAAGAAGTATTCAGATGTCTTAAATAAAAGTACTAATACCACACTGTGAATGACTCCACTACAAGTAAAAGTCCTGCATCCAAAACTTACTGAAGTAAAAGTACAAAAGTATCAGCATCAAAATGTACTTAAAGAATCAAAAGTAAAAGTACTCGTTATGCAGAATGGACCCACTCAGATTGTTATATATATTCTAAAAATAAATTGTTTTATTGATGCATTTATGTAGGCAGTATTTGAATTTATTTGGGGTAGGGCTAATTTAAACTACTTAATATACTGGTATGTGGTTTAATTTATAAAAATGCATAATCACTTTAAATAGAACTTGTTACATATTTTCTTGAAAAGTAACTAAAGCTGTCAGCTAAATGTTGTGCAGTAAAAAGTACAATATTTGCCTCAAAATGTAGTGGAGTAGAAGTATAGAGTTACATAAAATGGAAATACTCAAGTAAAGTACAAGTACCTCAAAATTGTACTGAAGTACAGTACTTGAGTAAATGTACTTAGTTACATTCCACCACTGAACAAAACACGTTTGAGCTCTTCAGTAAATGGGCTTTGCCATAGATTATATAGACGTGGAATATGATAGTTAACATTGTGAAGACGTCACTTAATTTTAAAGCTCTTTCTCAATGAAACCTTCATTGAGCAAAGATTCTCTATAAAATGTGATATAATTGAGCTTCTTTGCAATTGCAGTTGCCCTGCCAAGTTTTCTCTTTTACTATTGTGGTCTGTGAGGAAAATTCTTCTTTCTAGGCTGCACTTTAGTTTTAGTTGCAACACCGCCAGTGGCCACTGGGGGAAAATGGCTGCAAGTCTGAGTTAATGGCCCTATCTAGTTCTTTTTATACATCCCATCCACTAACATGGAGGGGGTGGAGCTTATGAACTATACTGCAACCTGCCATCAGGGGGCGATCCAGATGTTTGGGCTTCAGCATTCATGTCTTCCATATTTATATACAGTCCCTCAACAATATGTCCAAGAGGACCATCCCAGCTTAGTCACATGTGTATTTTGCAGCCATTTTATTTTTTATATGTATATAAATTCCTGCATCAACAAGTCTGTTTGTTTCTCAGGGTTCAGTCCTCGAGGGGGGCGAGGAGGATTCGGTGACAGAGGAGGACGAGGACGAGGGGGTTTTGGTGACAGGGGCGGACGAGGAGGATTCGGTGACAGAGGACGAGGTGGATTCAGAGGCGGAAGAGGTGAGAGGATTAAGTGCAGGGTTTCTATTGGTGTTTTAAAAAAAAAACCCTTAACGCTCTATGTTACTGTGTTTCCCTCAGGCAACATACCCATTTTTGGTCTGTCAAATTTCTACAATGCATCTTTTTGAGTGATGCAATACTTTAAAAAATAGGGAAGAGTATAGGGAACCAATAGCAATGCTTATATTTATCACACAACATCCAGGAGGCCATATTGAAAGCCTTTTTTGCAGACTTTTCCAAAGGAAACAGCTTTGCCTTTTTGCGCCATTAAAAAAGCACTTAAAATGTCAAAACAAATTGCCTCGCCCTTTTCCATCTGGAAAAAAATATATTCATACTAATAGGTGAGTAAACCTTCATTTTTGATAGATTAATGTAATTTATTTTCTGATTAAATAATGGAAACTTGTTAAAATGCAACTGTTGCCCTGAGGCAACAATGAACCATTATGGAATTTTTTTTTTTAATTTTTATGATGGTTCAAGATTTGAAATGTATGGATTTTAAATAATTTTCCTTGAAATTGTTTGTAATTAGTTATTTATGATGAGGTTACTGTTTAAACTGAAACCGATACATTCGGCTAATGTGTTGTGAAAAAAAATATTCTATTAACCTCTTCAAAGCCCCTTTTTTGAGAATTGATGGTTGTGGGAAGAAGAGAATTGTTGAGAAATGTTGACCAGCTCTAATAAAGTGGGTCTTTTTCAGGTGGATTCAGGTCCCCAGACGGTGGAGGATTTCGAGGCAGAGGGGGTGGCAGAGGTGCCCCGAGAGGGAGAGGAGGCAGAGGAGGCTTTGGAGCAGGGAAGAAGGTCTTGGTTGAGCCACACAGACATGAAGGTATTAATTTACACTGTTATAATCAGTCGGTCATTTCTTTCACTGCCATTCATTTTGCTATTAGGTGCATTACCATTAGGGTAAAGAGTGGCCACTGAGAGTCTCAGGCCACGCCCTCTCAACTGGCCGCTCACTCGGTGTGTCTCCATTACAAAAAAGACCCCAGAGGGATTTACGAGACTCTGGAGGTGACGTATGGTTTTTGATCGTCGCGTAAGTGCTAAGCGACAGTTTCGACAGCATGCACAACAACTGTGGCTGCCGTTGCTAACTCCGCCGCTTATTGTAATCAAACCGTAATGCTAACCGTACACATGATGTTTGTTGTAAACAGAGATCGCTAAGTAAACACGTTGCTGCAGCACATATACACTGTACTGCTACAGAGCTAACTGTGTAGCCTATTACATGGTTTTAAAGGGTAGTAAATTAAATCAGCCAAAAATAAGGCCATTATAAAGTAATAAACGTCAACCGATGAGGTATTAAATTTTGTTTGGTTGTTACAGTTGTAATTAGTTGCAAGTTACCTCTTTTTATCGTGATTAGATTTGTTACTCTAATCATCACTTTTTTTTACTTTTTACGCATGTCCTTTCATTAAACTTTTTTTTTTTTTTTTTAACCTTCGTCATTTTGTGCCCCTTCATTGAGAAAGAATGACAGACTGTAATGGTGGAGAAGTGGTGTGTGCTCTCCCTACACAACTATGAATAGCAAATAATTGTGTCTAGGTCAGTTCTGCTATTAAAGCAAAAAGTATCAAGTAACTGTGATATAGGGACTTGATTTTAATTGTAAGCATTACTACACTTAGTGGAATTTTTTTTTTAAAAAAGACAGTAATCAGTTACTTTGTAATTAGTTACCACCAACACTGAAGTTATAGTTTGCTGCTACAGTTGCATGTCAGTGTCGTGTTATTAAAAAAATATTGTGAAGGTATTAAAAAAGGTTTTAAAAGGTATTAAATTCAACTTAAGTTTTTATTTTTGATATATATACCCTGTATTAGCACTGTGCTAATGTGCACCTCATTCCGCGACGTCGGACTGCACTATGAAAGGACAGAATATCATTTTGCCTTCACGAGATCACTATGAACGCCCTAAGGTAAAGAGCCGGCACAGATCTTTCCAGCAATATAGCGGGACCACACTATGAAAGGGGCTTATGTTTATTGTCGCTTGTGACTACTCGCTACTTCGCCGGCTTTTACAAATGACGCGTGTTGTTATGGCGTCGAGTACTACGTCACATCCTGCTTGGCGTTCTATCCAATCAGCAACCAGGCTTTTTCCAGGGGAGAAAAACGGCCCTGCTCTTCGACAGGGCCAAAAAAAGTCAGGCCAAACAGCCGCCATGACTCCTCATATTCACATTAGGGGCATTTTGTCGAATGAGACCCGCCTCATTCCGGATATTCGACTGTAGTGGAAGCACCCGTATAGTTTCTTTCTATACAGCCCTACAAAGTCTAACTGCAGTAACTACATTTTTGTTTAAAATTGGGTTATAACTAAAAATGAATTCCTTGATGTCTGTTTTATCTTGTAACAAAGTTTTAGGTTTCAATTTTGCTTTATTTCAGAGAAATGATGATATAACAATTGCAGTAACTACGAAATCCAACTCACAACCAAAGCAGACAGCAGTAACTTCACTTTGACTGTGATACAGTGCAGCCTTGAATTTATTCATTGTGTTCATAGTGATGACAAGAATAAAAGAAATAAGTTTAATTTCCCTGTCAAATAAATATGCTTATTTGATGGGGAAATTGTTATCTAGATGGCGATCAAGTAAAAAAGTGAGAAGTTTATATTAAAATATAGCATTACTTTATAATAAGTCTAAAATACACAAATCTTTAAAATAGTTGTTAAACACTTAAATACACTTGTATTACAAAATCAATTGGAAAATGTTTATAACTGAAAATGAAATATAAAAGCTGAAAGAAGACAACATTACAGTTACTGAACTCTGGTTTTGCGATAGTGCAGTAACTACATTTTTAGGGTCAACAGTCAAATAAATCGTTATGATTTTTGAGCATAAAAATTACATCAATACATTTAGAAATAAGTGTCATATCACTTACCTACCTATAACAATTTGGATGAAAGAGGAGAAGTTTTTCTTAGTTTATCTTTGCGTAGTGACTGCAGTTAGGCTTTGTAGGGCAGTGTAGGCAGTTCATATTCTAAACCAACTGACCGTCTACTAATGCAGATGTGAAGATGCAGTGGAGTACCTTTTACATTTAGATAAACTCCAAATATGCAAAGACAAACTCATGGATGTGTGTCTGACTAGGTTAATGTACAATTTTGATTGCAAGGTGTGACTGACTCACTGGTGTGTTTGTGTCCACTCAGGAGTGTTCATCTGCAGAGGGAAGGAGGACGCCCTGGTGACCAAGAACATGGTGGTAGGAGAGTCTGTGTATGGAGAGAAGAGGATCAATGTGGAGGTGAGACTATAGTTCACATGCACAAATATTACCACACCTTTTGAAAGAGAACTCCTCTGGTCCTGGTTCTTGTGAAATCCACAGCTATGATCGTTCGTGTTAGGACTTGTGATTTATGATATGTTGTCTTCTTACTCTTTGTCTGTAAGGAAGGAGAGGCTAAGATTGAATACAGAGCCTGGAATCCGTTCCGCTCCAAGCTGGCAGCAGCCATCTTGGGAGGAGTAGACCAGATCCATATCAAGCCTGGAGCAAAGGTCATGTACCTGGGAGCTGCTTCGGGTACCACAGTGTCCCACGTTTCTGACATTGTTGGACCGGTGAGTATTTTTAATATGCTATAAGCTTCTGTCAATATAAAATTGAGTTGAGAGAAAACAGCTGAGGGGTCACTGTTAAACGAAGGTCTGCACGTGTTAACTTCACCATAACACACTGATTTAACCTGAAGATTAATTGAAAGGCACAGTTGAATTTGTGATTTTTATTGTGATTTTTCTACTCACCGGGCTTAATCCGAGATTTTATTCTTCCATTTCTACCGTGTTTTTTTTTTTTTTTTTTGGTCAACTACTCCTCCCGGAGTTTGACAAGTGTGCTGACTTTTCTAAGGGTTTCGGCTAATGGTTTTCAAATTACTCAGCAAAAACATGCCAAAAAAATCCCCCCAATGTTACCCTATGGAGAGGCTAGAGTGAATGACATCATCCTTAGAGTGGAGAGGGAGAGAAAAAATTGTCCAAAAATAAATTTGGAAACTGCTCTCGAGGCCGCAAATACCACTCTACAGAAAAAATGTATACATAGAAACATAGGAAAATTGGTCTTCTCACTCACATTTGTCTACTAAAGCTGTCAGAGTTATAGTTTGGGCGTAGGACGCACAGATGAGCCACCAACATGCACTCACAGCCTCATAGACCGCCATGGTAAAAAGGAGTGAAAATTTCTGGAGGAAAGCAGAAGTACCAGTTTCTTCTGATCGCTCTAAAAAGACAATTAGACAATTTATTTTTCTTCACAAAACACATGTGTAGACGTTCAGGAAGAACTCAGGATGCTGAAAGTGAAGTCGGCTCCATCATAGGAGCCACAGTTTAGCCAAAAACGATTTCTGTTCTGAGAACGTTTTGTTCTTCGCTCTCTGTTAGTGGCGTCACAGGAGCAGTTGATTTCAGTTGATTATTCTGCTCTGTTTGGTGGCTGCTACCTGCCCCCCCAAACACACACACCAACACCTGCTTTATTATCTTGCATGACTTCCTCTTTTCTATTTTGAAAACAGTTCAAATTGTAATCTATTAATGTATGGGTGATGGTCACGGGACAGAGTCAAGTCCATTTAAAATTTCTTTTGAAATGTTCTAGTTTTTTAGGTGACCCGCTGAGTGTAAAGGTTACATGGCAGTGACCTGTGTCTGGTGTGTTACAGGAAGGGCTGGTCTATGCTGTGGAGTTTTCCCATCGATCAGGTCGTGACCTTCTCAATGTGGCAAAGAAACGCACCAACATCATTCCAATCATTGAAGATGCCCGCCACCCACACAAGTACCGCATGCTAGTTGGTAGGTAGTCTGAGCCACAGCACTAACCTGCACATGCAGGAGACACACACACACACACACACACACGTTATGTCTGTTCTAAACAAATAACTGAACCGTGAAGTTCTATCAAATTACCCACATGAAGCACACTTGAACTTATTGTTAATTTTACACAATTGTAATGTAGATTAAAACATCCAATTATTGTTGCAAATGAAAGATGGACAGATGGAAACATCTCCATCATGAAGTCAGACTGGATCCACTGGAGCATAAATGTCCAGAAGGTAACGCTCTCTCTCTCTCCAGGCATGGTGGATGTGATTTTTGCTGATGTTGCGCAGCCTGACCAGACAAGGATTGTTGCTTTGAACGCTCACAACTTCCTGAAGAATGGAGGACACTTTGTTATCTCCATCAAGGTAAACTGATGTTCGTCTTGTCAGATTGCCAACATATTGACGACTAATTCTAGTTGTCGTGTTGTTAAACTAGTTATGTGATGAAGTCCAGAGTTGAAGGCAATTAAGTTTTAGCATCAAACAGCTGTTTGGAGACTGGCTGCAGCAGTTTGAAATTCTTCTTTTAAGTTTTATTAAATAGACCATGAAAAAGCAGTATATTTTTAAATGCTAGTTGACCATCTGATTGGACTTAGGGTCCAAAAAAACATGTTTGGAATATTTTTCACATACAGTGCAAGCTAAGTTTTGACTTCTGATTAAATCCACAAATGCTGAATCAAAGGGACAGTTGTCCCCCAAACCAAAAATATATATTTGATCTGGCCTGTAGTGTTTATCAATCTAGATTGCTTTTTGTGAGCTACAGTAGTATACAATTCCTACATGAAACTGCCCTAAACGAGCTCTTGATTAACCAGAGCCCTGTACTACAAAGCGAGATCAACATACCCAGGATATCTTCTCTTGATCTCGCTTCACTGAGCCCAACAACCGCGGTTACGGATAAGTGACGAAGGTGGTTACCAACTTTCTCAGTTATCCCTGGCTTCCCTCGTCAGGCTCTGTGTGTTCACATAAACGGGCATTAGGAGCATGGTCCTGACCAGGTTAGCTTCTCGTCATGAGTTGCCATGGTGATCTAGCCAGATTAAAAGAGAACCACCTTCGTGAACCAAAAACCCAGGGTTAGAGCTGAAGTTACCTCGCTAACCCTCAAATCCAGCTTCATAGTACAGGGCTCTGGTCATGATTTCTGGAACGGGACATTGTTGTGGTGTGTGTCAAACTGACCATTCGGTGCATTGATCACCACAAGTGAAGGGTCCAAGAAGTTCCAGTATATAAAGAGATGGCAGACATCTCTATCTAATCCAGCGCTCTGAACTCACTCCTTAGCAATGTAGACTGAAATAGATTACACTACATGTAAGAGGAAAAATATACATTTATGATTTAGGGTTGAAATGTCCCTCTAAGCTTCTTGTGACTAGTTTTGTACTCTCTGCTGTGTAGACTCTGATTCTTCTTTTTTTTTTTTTTTTTTTTTTTTACTTTAGGCTAACTGTATAGACTCAACAGCAGCTCCTGAGGCAGTGTTTGCTGCAGAAGTGAAGAAGATGGGTGCTGAGAACATGAAGCCACAGGAACAGCTCACACTCGAGCCCTATGAGAGGGACCACGCTGTGGTGGTGGGCGTCTACAGGTACGGCAACTTAACAGTTTCTAGAAACAACAAAGTGTCACATATCCGTCCAAAAAGCTTTTAGATTTCTTTACTGAATCTCACATGTAGAATTTGGGCCAATGTGCAAAAAAATGTATATAAAGATGTGGCCTATTTTTTGTAAGCTCTCATAAATACATTTTCCCTCTAACATCGCCAAATCTGATGCACAAGCTGATCAGTGTGCTATGACGTTCGCTGCAAAATTTGGGGTCACTCCGCCTCTAGGGGACACAACAACCTCAGCAAGTTGGTATATCAGAATCATCAAAGTCTCCACTGCAGTGGAATCAACATGATATAAGTTTTATATTTGGGATAGGTCACTGGAGTTAATGATTTAAAAACAAACTCAAATCACTTCTCTAAAACATTTTTCAAAATGAACCGAAACTCCCAAAGGTTTGTTTGAATGCAAATTGATTCACAGATTTAGATTCAGGGGATGAAAGGTCTTAAAATCCGTCCAGTATTTAGGCTGCAGTGACAAATGTCCTGACATAATGTGTTCTGTACAAACATGTCCCTAAGTTGGCAGATGTGGGCTCAGACTCCAGACAACAAGGTGTGTTGCTCACTGTCATTGGTAATTTATTTCTGTTTAGGTATACAGGAAAACAGTAAATGATCATTAAGTATATTTATATTTTCATTATATTGTTGCAGTGTGACTGTTACAGGCAAGCTTTAAAAATCCTCATACAGAGTAATAAAAGGTTAATGCCAGATGAGTTTAAAAATCCGTAATGTGAATAGGTCTGTCACGATAACACATTTTTTAGGATGATATAATTTTCCAGAAACTATCACAATAAACGATAGTATTGTTGTATTCATGTTTTAGTTTTATAACGATATTCGGGCATAATAAATTCATCCTCTTCCACAACAATGAATTTTTTAATCTCGAATATTAAACATTGGAATAGAAATGTGGAAAAGAAATATTAAAATATCCTAAATAAACTACAACCAAAACAAATAAAATAGACTTTCAGGCTCTGTTAACAAAACATTGCACTAAGATAAACATTATGTATTATATTATTTCATTTTAAAAATAACAGGTGGAATTGCTGCTTGTTTTTTTTATATATATAGAACAATAAGTCGATATAGTAATTATCATGACAAGCCTAAATGTGAACTAGCAGCTACTGGTGTTGTTAACCAGCTTTTGGCTGGTGCTCATTTCCAATCCTAGGCCAAATGCAAGTCTTTTTAAATTTCACCAACTCTAAATAACAATAACCCGTGACTTATTGTTTAAGAATTAGTTGGACTGATGATTCTTTTCCTATCGCTTGCTCAGTTTCTTTCCTTCATTATGAAGTTGTACACCAATGTACATTATAATCTTAAGCCCCATTCTTCTTTGGCAGCCAAGGAGTTGTCTTCCTTACTCAGTTTATTTTTCCTGCCAGACGCTTTGATCCAAAGTGACCTACGTTTGACAGTTTATACACAAGCACGGATCTAGTCAGAAGATGATGTGACTTGGTGTCATGAGGAGAAGTTTCAGGTACACTGGAGTTGAATATGGCAGCACTGCCACTGCACTCTTTAGCTGCCGTGTTAACTCGGCTCCATCTGGTGGACTGTTTAAAAACTGAGATGTTCACCAATGGCTTAAAATAAAAAGGATCAATTTTAAGTCCATGTGAAATGACAAATACATTTTCCCTCATTTAATCTGTTGTCCCATCTTTTCACACACCAAAATTTGTAAAAAAAACAAAAAAAAAAACAGAAAACTTGCAGTGTTACATTTTATTCCCTGTCTTTTATTTAACTGTAAAGCAGTTTCAAATGTTTGACAACTCGTCCTGCACTCAGGGCTGTTTACAAAAAGAAATCCAATCAAATGCTACTAGTTAGCGTGATGTCACCCATTGGTTTATTGTCTACTGCAACATTGTTTTTTTACAACCAGTTCATGCATCAGGAGCCAGAATGACTGTAAGGTATCTGCTAACAGTAGCCCAACCTAGTTAGCTTGGTTAGTAAGGGACAATTGTTATTCAAATTGAAAAGCCGACCTTTAAGAGTGTCTCTTATTCCAACCAAATACTGAAGAAGACATTAAGACCTAAATGTTTCGATGGTCAAAGTGAAAACACACTGAAAGGCTCACAGTTCTAATTGTGGTTGCGACCTGTTATTCACAACAAGCTACCCTGCTTTATCATCTATTTCACTCTAAATGGACAATAATTTAGAAAATGAACTCCAAATAGTGAACACTTGAAACAAATGATTGAGACCATAAACTTTATTATGAGAATGTTCACTGATGCCCCTTTTCGACCAAAGCAGTTCAAGGGCCGGTTCAGAGCAGGTGACTAATCTCAAACCAGTTCTTTGCGTTTTGACAATCAAAGAAACAACTCTCAGCTAGGAAGGCTGCTTCTAGAGCAGTAACAACTCCTTTCTGGACTCCTGATAATTTCTGGTATTTATCACGGTGACGATAAATAAACATCAGTTCAGCCTAATCTTTTTGACTATAAATCTGTCACCAAAATGATAATAAAGGCTACGAAATTACATCAATTAAGTTCAAGTAGTACACCTGTATTGCAAAAATGTAGTGAGTAACACCAAACAAACAAGTTTGAAATGTGACAACAGAGTCTATGTATTAAAAATGTATTAAAACTTTTTGGCACACAGTGCAAACAGCAAAAATAACTTGGCTTATAAAAATCACAAAGTAACGGCAAATACAATCTGATGAATTAAGACATGTGTAAAAGGTCACTGAAAAGGAAATCCAATCAGTGACGACTGATGTAAAAACATGCATGTAGAAATGACCAGCTGCTTTTATATCAATATATCAATATTTTCAGTTCACAGTTAATTTGTCTGTCAGTGAGTTTGTAATAATGATAACTTTATTTATATAGCACCTTTTTATATATATATATATATATATATATATATATATATATATATATATATATATATATATATATATATATATATATATATATATATATATATATATAAAGTTTACAAAGTGCTTTTACAGAGCAGTAGAATGGATTGGCAGAAACAATGAAAAGAAAAGAGATAATAAAAGGACAATTAATAAACAGACAATTTATATTAGCAGAACATAAAACCCACACCTTTAAATTCTGTGTAAATAGAATACACTTAACTGATTTTAGTTTGAGTCTAAAGCTGTTGTTGTGCACCTGGATGACCATCTCCATTAAATATTGTTATTGTATGTTAAATGCACATGTATACAGTAAAGGGACAGTCAGGTTTAAGGCACTTCTGCATTTTGTTTCACTGGGACTTTAGTGAATGGCATAGTGGCCAAACAACCTGTACTGTCAGACTGATCTGATGGCAGCCTATCACCTGCTGCATCTTGTTCAATGCCTATTGAGGGATGTTAAAAAGTCTGCATCCAGTCAAAGTCGGTTCAAGATCAGTGGTGGTAAATGACCAAGTGCATTTACTCAAGTACTGTACTTAAGTACAATTTTGAGGTACATGTACTTAAGTATTTCAATTTTTTTAACTTCATACTTCTACTTCACAACATTTTTTTTTTGTCAAGAACTTTTTTATTGAACCACTGCGAGTGAAACCTACAGTAGCATCCATGTAACTGTTATAAACATAATCCCGTCCCCCCCGCCCTACTTCACTACATTTTAAGACAATTTTGTACTTTTTACTCAACTACATTTAGCTGATAGCTTGAGTTACTTTTCAGGTTGAGATTTAAAATGAAAACATGATCAATTTAAAGTGATTAGATATTTGTATTAAATTGAACCTTATCACAGTATATTAATCTGATAAAATGAGCCCTACATTGAGAAATAAAAATGCTGCTTACATAAATGCATCAACAATAGTAATCCAATAATATATTTAGAATATATTAAACAGTCTGAGTGGGTTTATGCTACATAAGGAGTACTTGTACTTTTGAATCTTTAAGTACATTTTGATGCTGATACTTTTGTGCTTTTACTTCAGTAAGTTTTGAATGCAGGACTTTTATCTGTAGAGTAATTTCACAGTGTGGTATTAGTATTTTTACTTGTAAGGGATCTGAATACTTCTTCCACCACTGTTCAAGATAATAAAGTACTACAAACAATGCAATATTTCTTGACAAATCTATATTTAAATATAGACCTACATATGCACCAGATACTAGGTCAGGTTGCAGCTGCAGCTCTTCACACATTACTGCTTAATGGCTCATTTTGCATTATTACAGTTTGGGTCTTAGTTTCATACTTCTTGCCATAATATCTGTTCAACCAACAAATGATTGTCTGTATTTGGATGAAGACCGGAAGTGGAGGTGGTTTATGCAGGAAGTCCCCTTCATTCGGGCAAAAGTTGTATTTTTAATATTCATTGACGATGCAATAGTTATGCCTTAAAAGCACAGGCAGTACCAATTGCCCAAAAAATATATATTTCCCAAGCAGCCATTCCAGCTGTTTGTTATTTTAATAATACAATAATATAATACATAATTTTAATCTCATTGCAGTTTTTGGTTAACAGAGCCCGAAAGTCTTTGTTTTGGTTGTAGTTTGATTTATTTATCTAGGATATTTTAATAATTCTTTTCCACATTTTAATTCCAATGTTTAATATTCTTGAGATTTAAAAAAATTCATTGTTGTGGAAATGGCTGTACTTATTATGCTCTAATATCATTGTGAAACTAAAACAACATGGATACAACGATACTATAATTTATCGTAATAGTTTCTGGGAAAATGTACATCGTCAAAAAAATGTGTTATGGTGACGGGTCTAGTTGGTGCTGCTCCATAACAAGGATTGTGAGGTTTAGCGGTTTCCAGAGTTGAGTTCTGGTGACCGGTTGACACATTCATCCATCAGCTCTACATCCAGTGCCTGCTGTTTTTCCATATATTGTGGTGACATGTTGCTTTCTTTCTCTCCTCAGACCTGCACCTAAAAAGAAATGAGATGTGGAAGAAGTCCCAGGGAAACTGCTTACCATTTTCAACCACCATCCACTTTTTGTACTCGGAGCGCTGTCTATTGCTCTCCTCTCCTCCTCTGCCTGCCTGTCCTGTCATGAAAGCATGACCAGTGATCAGGATCAAAATTGGCCAGGTTTTGTTTTTTGTTTTTTTGTTTTTTTATCCCTCGACAATTAACTGACCAAACATCCAACTGCTAGTCTTTGTATTACTGACTTTACTTGACAGTTGGGCCATTTCAGGCACAGATTTCTATGAGTTTATGTCCGATTGGAGTAAGTTAGTAGTACAATTTTTATAATCTATAAAGGTTCACACATCCGATGGGACCATCCTTAAAGTGATGCGTATATCCAACTGATTATCAGGTCTGTTTCTGGGCAACTGCGCACCAGTTAGACTAAATAAAGACTAAATGACAGTGGTCAAGTGTTAAATATCCAGTCTTATGAAGTGTGTCCACAGCCTTAGATGAGGTGTGAGGGAATTTTGAATTCAGGTGCCACTTTTTTGTGAAGGTACTATCTACCCTGAAAATGTTTTCAACAGAGGGTATACATAGTTATCTGAAAAACTTTTGCTAGAAGACTTTTATGCATTTATGCAAGTTTGAATAACTTAAGTTTGGCTCCAATGTGGCTTTTTGTTTGGACTGTACTTTTATTTCATTTTAGTACTTGTTTGTGCTCCTCATCCTTTTATTTTATTTTGCGTCCTTCTGGTCCCCTGCTCTTGCCTTTACCAGGGTGCTTCTGATTCCAGATAGCATAATCCCATATTGGTAGGGATATCCCAGTTATCCACTTGACATAAAAGTGTTTATAATAACTAACCCGTCAGACCTTATGCATGGTAAAATATGTTTAATGTTGTGTGTACTCATTGCACAACACCTGCTCTTTGTAGGTAAGAAACCCGAATGCTGATCTGATTAGTGGTGAGGTGGTAAACTTGACCCTGTGTGTACAGAAAAATATAGACGGTGACTTTTTCACTCTGACTTGTAATTTGTTAGTATAGCTTTTGTGTTGAGAGTAAGAGCAGAATGGTTGTTGTTTTTGCAACAATGTATGCTTGGAACACTTTGTTTTTGTCATAACCTGCAACTTTGTTTTAAATAAAATGTTTGATTGTTATTTTTGATTGGGTGTTATCTTTGACTAAATATCTTTTTATAGCAACCAACTTAATAGGGAAGTTGACCGTTACATTGTACACCAACTGTTGTCGTTTTGACAAATATTACGACAATTTTGTGGTTCTTAAAGCACTGAACTCTGCTGCTACAGCAGACATGTTGCTACAGGTGCTTGGTGGTCCATTGTGAGTGCAACAACCAGGAGTATAGACTGGTGAGGAAATAAGGGACTGCGTATACAGGTACATCTCAAAAAATTAGAATATTGGGAAAAGATTCAATATTTTGTCAATTTCAGAAAGTGAAAATGTTATATAGATTCATTACACTGTGAAATATTTCAAGCCTGTATTCCTTGTCATTTTGACGATTCTGGCTTGGAGATGATGGAAACCCAAAAATCATTGTCTCAGAAAATTTGAATATTACATAAGATTAAAAAAAGGATATTTTAAACACAAATGTCAGGCTTCTGAAAAGTATCTTCATTTCTATACACTCAATACTTGGTCGGGCTCCTTTGTCCTTTTTAATACGGCGTGGCATGGAGATCAGCCTACGGCACCATGTTGCTCTCGTCCTTCAGGCCGTCTGGTGTCTCTCTCCTTCCGCTTGACAACAGCCCATAGACTCCTATGGGGTTCAGGTCAGCCCAGTTTGCTGGCCAGTCCAGCCCAGTAACACCATGGTCACTGAACCAGCTTTTGGTACCTTTGCCAGTGTGGGCAGGTGCCAAGTCCTGCTGGAAAATGAAATCAGCATCTCCAAAGAGCTTGTAGAAGCATGAAGAGCTCTAAAATGTCCTGCTAGATGGCTGCTATGTTGACTGTGGACTTTAGAAAACACAGTGGACCAACAGCAGCAGAGGACATGGCCCCAAATCACCACTGACCCAGGACTCACATATTGAACTTTTTCCACAATATTCTAATTTTCTGAGACACTGAGTTTTGGGATTTCATTATCTTTAAGCCAGAATCATCAAAATTACAAGAAAAACAGGCTTGAAATATTTCACTGTGTAATGAATCTATATAATGTATGAGTTTCACTTTCTGAAATGACAAAAAATATTTTCATGCTATTGTAATTTTTTGAGATGTACCTGTACAGAGGGCCCACTTATAAATGAGAGTGCTGGGAGGGGCCAACAGACTGTCTGTAGACGGTGATCCGCCCCTGACAACGACGTCTCCAGCTGAGATGATGGGCAAATATCTGCCACTGCGAAAAGTTAACGTAGATGTTTTACATTCTGGGGAAACGGACTTTTCACAATGACCGTGTGTTGGAAGTAGATTTGAACTACATGTTGGTCAATTAACCCTCAGGAGTCCATCTATTTATTGAAAATACACATGCTTTATTTACGCTATTTATATATGATATGTAGACAAGCTGGGAAAGCCAGATGAAAGTGCATTGATAGGAGCTTTCAGTGTGCCATTTTTGTTTCTAGACCATTTTTAAAATGTGAATTTTCTTTCTACAATGAAAACTATTACTATTTTTAACTTACATGCAAATAGACTTTTATAGTTTTATTATTTATATTTTTTCTGCTGTTTTGTGTGTATAAATGTTTTTTTTAAATGGTACATTTCCATAGACACCTGTGTCTTTTGTTTGTATTTTGGGTTCCTGGCAGCTTTATACTTTAATTAAAATAAAATGAAAAATCTGACTGATAGCCAAGTTTGTGCGGAGAAAAAGGAGCCATGCATGTGATGTAAGGACAGACTGAAAGATGCTAAACAGAGACAGAAATGAATGCATAGGAAGTTGACAAATTTGAACCAAAATCTCCTGGACTTCAGAGGTTTAAAATCCAGGTTTTTGACTCTTCGTATGACCAAAGCCTGTATACATACTTCAATGTGAAGGTTTTCTGTACAACATGTAAAACATTTAAAGCCGGATAAGATATGAAAGCACCAACTTTTGTAAGTTACTTGTGACTGTCCGCGGTGGATTTGTTTTGGCAGCCATTTTGTGGGAAATTTCTCTGGAGCGCGCTGGGCCGTACTGCCTGGTGTCGGGAGTGCGCTCTCAATGCAGCCCCTCTCCTTTGACCGATATTAACATCACGGAGGGGCTGGCCACTATAGAGCTAGCTGTAGCTGTGCCTGCTAAAATATATTTACTTCTTTATAGCGTCTGCCTGTCCTGTCCAGCGGCCCATCGGCTGGCCGTAGCCTGCCCAGCAGCAGGCTGCAGTGTGCGGACTGTCTTCCTCCAGATTCAATGGCAGTGTTTTATTAGACAGCTAGCATGCTAGCTCAGAGCTAGCTAGCTAATGTTAGCTTCTTGCCTTTAAATTGATTTTAAAAAAGCTGACGGGCTTGTTCGTCCAACTGGCCCACGCTGAAATTGTAAGGTAGCATCTTGTATATCTGAGAATAATAAATCTCGACCATCAGCATTAAGTTTGGTGAGCAGAAAGAGTTGGAGGTGTCGGTGATTGAGGCGGCGGGCTGCCCACCTCCCCTCAGGCACGGCTAGCTGCGCTGCGCCGGCAATCACTCCCCATCGACAACCCGCTCTCTCTCTGAATAACGCGCTTTTACTGGAAACTAACCTAACCGGGATTTTATCAGCAAAATAACTGGCCAGCAGATTATTTGGATTTCTGCCGTGGAAAAGGGACGGCTGACCCGGGGGAGGGGGCTCGGTTCGTGCGGACGGAGGGAGAGAGGGGTTCCGAACATGGCTGCTACACGGGACTTGGTTCGACACACCGCCTGAGGTGAGACACAGCCGCTCGGCTTTTACCTTTCTGTATTCATGTATGAATCAGGCGCTAGTTGGTTCTTGTCTCTAAGATGTATGTGTGTTAGAGGCGTGACAGTCAATCAGTGGTAACTGCTTGGTAGCATAATGTTTCCTTCTACGTTATTGGCACCTGTCAGCCGGCCTCCTGTCCCCATTCCTCTGCTGCTCAGATGGATAATAAGGGCAAGAGGCAGGCTGCGATCAAATATATATATATGTGTGTGTGTGTGTGTGTTACCGTCGGTGTCGGACAGTGTATTATGTTGGACAATTAAGGCTTGGCTGTCGTAGCTACAGTAGCTGAGCCTACTGTGCATTATGATGATGGTCTACATAACGTTTTGGTAGCATTCAGTGTCCTAAGTCTAATGTTGGCGTTATCAAGCCGCTGCCCTTCTAGTTTACCCTGTGACCGTGTCGTTTCTAACAGCTAACCATCTGGCGAGTTCACCAAGTGTTGGGCTGGTCATAAAGAGGCTAAGGATTGATGCGATCAGTGTGAGTGTGTATCTAGGCAAGCTTCAGCAGCGGCGGTATCGCGACCTGCCCTGAGTTAACGCACGACACCACATAGAGATGTAGAGGATGCCGGTGGACTCGGAGACAGATGGAAATGAATGAATGTGTTACTACATAATCGAGACGTGTTGATATCTTCTTTTATACAGTGACGTTAGGTGGTTATATCCTGATCTGACGTGTGGATGGCGATGGTTTTCGGTATCAAAGCAGCCAGCCAGCAACCCCCGACTGTCCTCTGCAGATCTGCAGCAATCATATGCTATAGCAGCTAACGCTAGCCGCTAGCTTAGCTACCGCATCAG
Organism: Centropristis striata; assembly: GCF_030273125.1. Lineage (NCBI taxonomy): Eukaryota > Metazoa > Chordata > Actinopteri > Perciformes > Serranidae > Centropristis > Centropristis striata. Next base: position 25,760,423 of record NC_081524.1, on the reverse strand, counting down.
CCCCAGCCCCTACCCTGCCCTGGAGTAGAGGGACACAGGCACTCAGTTGCCGGGAGATGGCTGCTCCTAGGAAAGGAACAGCACTGTGATGAGACCAGTGCTGATGCACAGCTGGAAGACATCTTGACATGTCTCTGTCTGCCTATATAGGTCTCTGTGGTCCTCTTTCTGTCAAAGCTCAACAGAAGATGTTGTGGTCTGAAATCATTGCTGATTTAAATAAGGAGGTTTGTCACAATTGATGTCCCCCCCACCCCCCCCCCCCCCCACCCCACCCGCCCCTCCTCAGGTTGAAGCTTCTATCAGAAGTGTCTTACAGACCAGTGAGGACCTCCTTACTCAATATATAAGGGTTAAATTGGAATTTAACTTGTAATCCAGGCAGATGGCAGTTTCGTTCCATTTTCTTGTTTATGTTTATTCTGAATGTTACCAGAAAAACTACACACATTTCTTCATTAGCACCAAACCACAGACTGCTATAAATCTGAATGTTTGCTGTGGGTTGCTTGTAGTTTTGTCAGTAGAAATTCCTTCACAGTATTAGTTGAATCAGGAGAATACAGTGAAAACGTTTAGTTTGTTCTGGCTGCCAGTTAAGTCTCTGAGCTCTGTTCATAATGACATTGCTTCCAGCTTAACCTGCTGCTAGGTTTCAGTCAGTCACTAGTAGGTATAAGCGAGAAAAGCACATGTGCCCACTCTGCAGATTAGCCCCCTTCAAACCCCATTGTCGGTGTACCCCAACCACTATAATATCATGAAACGTTTACATTTAAATGTAAAATTCATGAAGTTTTCTGTGTTTATGTTAAAATTACACTTTGACACACCAATATCGGTGCAACAGCATACTGTGGCATTATAGTTTGCAATACTGCAAAAAGTATAATGGAACAGTCTGCATTAGGGTATGTATTTCCAAGCTCCAAAATAGATTTAATATCAACTCAAATCTGGGTGCACAGTGGGAGTGGAGCATCTAGGAGTGGCACTTGTCAGTGTTCTCTCTCACTCCAAGATAAAGCTCCATCCCACTGACACAATGTTAAGTAAATTTTTGGCTTGCTTTGACCACTGGAGTGGTTTTACAGTCTGTGTCTTTTGGCCTCAAACAGCCAATGTCCTGTTCCCTGACTGACAGCACAGCTGTGACAACAAGCTCAGACTGTGTGTCTGACAGCTTTGACACACCAATTTCAAAACTTCCAAACTCTGATAGACTGATTCCAAAACTTACCAGGAACTCTGGTGTCAATTATTTTTCTCTTCAGCCTTGATGTTCACTCATGCTACCTGTCTCTCTGCAATCTGTGATAACAACACTGTAACTATAGATGAAACTTTTTTAACTTGAGTGGATGGATCTTTGCTTCAGCTGCTGCTGCTTACTGTGGATCTGTATCTACTTGCCTCTGTTCACATCTGTCCATTGACTTTATGGGCATTAGTGCCCCCTTTTAATATTGATCATTTGCTTTTATGCAAATGAATGGCTTCATTCACCACATTTCATCATGAAATTGCGGTTTGTGCTTGACAAAGGTGTATGGACACTCTCAGCACAATCCCAATTGTATTTGCCTTTATTGTAATAAATTTAATCAAATCACTCCATGTAGATTTTTAAACAGTGTGTGAAAAGTTTACATTTTTATATTTACATGTGTATGTGTACATTTGTGTAAAATCTACTAGTACTAAGACTAGTTATTATAATAATTTTGTTGTACATTGAATGATACAAAATATTTAAAAAAGGGTACAATTATTAAGTCAATCAGGATAATGACATCTGCATCAAATTAATAAGTAGCTTGAACCTTGAAGTGTAAGCTAAATTATGTTTTTTCCATTATTCCATATCACAATATGGGACATATATGTATAATCACAAACAGAATAATCAAAAAGGTGTTTTTAGCCATGTGAACTGACTGTGTTCTACTGCATCACTGCCCAAATTGTTGTTGACTGTTTTAATTTTCACAAGGTGCCACACCCTCAAACTATTAAAGAGTCTGAGGATGAAATGAAGAAGTAACTTTATAACAAGCAATGAGTTTTACGGTCTTGTGTGTCTCTTGAGGTGGATGCAAGCCCCCAGGAAGAGACCCGGGCTCTAAAGCCAGTTTGACATAGTGGCCAAAAATTGGAATTACAATTTGCAGGTCCATCACGTGATGCCATTGGGCCCCAAGAAGACTTTCCCCCATAGACTTACATTGGGAAAGGGACATCTGTGAATTGGCAAACATTTTTCCCTGAACATCACACCTCCAGAATTTATGCAGTCCAGTTACATTTAGTAAGTCTAGACGAATCGTACGGTTAAATCGCTTTATTCCCATTCAAATTTATGGCACGCTAATCTGGATGTAGCTGGCTCGGACAGCGTTAGTCCATGCGCTTGTTTCATGGGCCCATATATGTGAAAGAGAGATGGAAGATCTGTGAATTTTTTATGCATGGAAGTTTCACTTTTAGCTTCATGCACCACTAAGCAACTTTCACAGGAATGACTGGTGTCCCACCTCCAACACTGTATGCAGTTCTCTTTATACATATATGGGTTGAAGTAATTTTTTCTCTATGCATGCACTGGTACAGGGCACTTCTGCCATACTGGAGCTGACCAATATTACAATAATGTATAGAGAAACTACTATTGACTATGAAAATAGATAAAGCACTAAAATCCAACATGAAGCGGTGTGTCCTGTATAGTGATACATATTTATATACACATTACATGACAGCTTTTTTTTTTAAAACCAATTATATTTAAATATTTGTAAGAATTTAGTCAACAGCTCAAATTTTATATGCTTCTGCATATGCATGTGGTACGTACACACACTAGCATATTTACTACTTTATTGACACTATATCAGTTTTGTTCAGCTTGATATTTGGATGATGTTCACCACTTTACTATGTGGTCAGACAGCCCTTTCTGGTAGAGAAATGAAGCTGTTAACCACGTTCTCTTCAAAGACCCAAGACTCCTTTGACAACAACAGTCATTTTAATTCTCAGAACAGAGGAGTTGCTGATCTGCCTCCATCAATTAGACACCAAAGTCACACAATAACACAAATAAACGGACCAATCGGGGCAGAGGTAGAGCAACAACTCCATATTCTTACCTACCGCTTCAGTTCCCCGCCAGAAAGGGCTGTTGTACAGCAAGGTAAAGATGATAACATATTCTAAACAGTATGGTGGATGGCTGTGACTGTAGCAGTACTGTGTACAGTTTCAGTTGTTTGTTTGTGAATAAACGCTACAACTCCTCAAGACCCAAGCCAAGGTCCAATTTATTGCTGCCACCAGCTGATTAAAGAATAGCTCTGAATTTAGCAACAACTTCGACTCAGGCTCTTAAATGGTGGACCAACTTCAAGAGAGAAGCGAAAGTAACAGAAATGTTAGTGGTCTCGGAAAGAAAGAAAAAAAATCTGCAGACATCAAAAGCCAAGAAAATTGCAAATGGTGCATCACTAATTGGCATTGTTTATTTTACAAAAAGTTTCTGTAATGACAAGTATGTATCAAACAATACTATTTTAAAGGATAATATTAAATGGGCTATTTAATGTAATTACTTATAGATGTTCAGATTATATTTATTACATTTTTATCTAAGTCATTTGAGATTTCTGTATTAGGACTGCAACAATATTTTTCATTTGACTAATCTGCGTATTGTGTTGATTTGTCATTTAGTTTGTAAAATTTCAGAAAGTTAAATTTTTTTACCACTTCCTAAAAATTTAACAGTTAGTGGATAATATATAATGGTGCTGGAAAGGAGACTTCGGCCGATTGTCAAACCTCAGATCCAGGGTGAGCAATGTAGATTCTGTCCTGGTCGTGGAACAGTAGACCAGTTATTCTTTAGGGCTCATAGGGGTTTGCCCATGCAGTCTACAACTGTTTTGTCGACTTGGAAAAGGTTTACAACCGTGTTCCTTTTGGAAGTTCTGTAGAGGGAACTGCGGGGGTATGGGTTCTGTTGCTACGAACCATCCGGTTCTTTGAACAGGCAAAGTGAGACCTGTGTCCGTATACTGTCCGTCAAACATTCTCAGGTTGGTCTTGGTTGTCCCTTGTCACCGGTTCTGTTTGCGATTGTCATGGTCAGGATGTCAAAGCACAGCCGGGGGGAGGAGGATGTCTGGCTTGGGGACCTCAGAATTGGGTCTCTGCTCTTTGCAGATGATGTGGCCGTCAAGCTGTTACCTGCAGCATTCACTGAAATGGTTTGCAGCAGAGTGTGAAGTGTTTTGGATAAGTCAGACACCTCTTTTTAAAATGATGGTCTATGCCTATGTCTATGTGGAAATGCTTTGGGGTGTCCACTGAGTAAAAAGTGTTCCCCTTTTTGTTTTAGTGGATGAGACCTGAGTCATAGTACAAGTTAGTCTAATAAATTATTCATTTTTCTGATAAGTTTTAGTTATTTATTTGATTTAATAGTTAGGTATTTGATATTAGAAAAAGAGGTAATGGCTAATGTAATGATTGACAACTGTGATTGACTCGCGATTGGTCAGGCACATGTATGATCGGTAACTCGATACCACAACTCGACCAGCCAACCACTTCTGCACAGACTGTGAGTCCAAATGATGCCACCAGCACAAGATTTTCTACAGTAGAAGGGAGTGAAGCTGTATCTTTTTATAAAGTATATGAGCTTGGCAATATGGCCAAAACTTATATCGGTACAGAGTAGACAAGCCTGCACACAAAATCATCTGTTCTGTTTTTATAACTTCACATTGAACATAGTAGGAATTTGCACAGATCTATTGAATCCCATGGCTTCACCTCTCATAATCATTATGCCTCGTCAACAAACACATTGAGAGTGGGAAAGAGTGTTTCTTTCATTTAGTCCCTCTTGCGGATGTAACCATGAGACTTGCTATGAGATAGCCAGAGCTGCTAACTACTTGGAGTCGAGAGGCCTGGGGCCAGATGTATAAATGATGCGTTAGGCCAAAAAACTGTATGCCTTTTCCCAGTCATAAACTGGTAATTATAAAGGACGAATGTGCACCTCAGACAGACGTCAGACCAGAATACACACAGAAAGAAAAGTTTAGTAAGGTTAGTTTATGATGTTATATTTACAGTCTATGCTGGGGACCCAAGGACGTGCAGTGCTTAAGTTGGTGCAGTTCCACTGTTGCCAACTTAGATTTAAGCAACTTTTCAGACCCTCTTGGTGAGTTTATTTATAAATAGCTACTAGCGACAAATTTAGCGTCATTTTTCAGGCCATCGGGGAAAATGCAAGAAGGTAATACTGTGGTGAGCAGGGCTCTTTGACAGAAAGGCATCTTATACCCTGAATACCCTGAAGTTTATTAGGCTCGAAATTCAATGCCAGTAAGACCGATTTAAAATAGTTGAGAACGGAAGGCGGTCACTAACACAATTTACAGTCACGGTACAAACATTTAACACATAACATTACTGGTCTATATAAATAAACCATACATAAACATGCCAACTACTGTAAATTAAACAAAACAACAACATTATAACAAGAAACAAAGCATCATGGGACCCAACGTCTCTTTTTCAAGCGTACAAGAGTAGTCACAGTCTAGGGCTCGGGCAGGCAGGAAGACACTGCTAGCAGTCGCAAGCTCTGCTGCTAACTCCCAGTGCTGCGAGCAAACCTGCGACTGCAAGCGAGCATGCATGCAGAGCTTGTTAATATTTTGTGGAGAAATTTTCTTATGAATCCAATTCAGAAAGTTATTGAAATGCTCTCATTTATACATCATGGTTTGATATTAATTACCCAGACTGTGGCAGCCCGCCTCATGTGCTGCGCTAACGTCATATTTCAAGCTACTGAAAGTATTTTACACAATTCATAACAAAGTTATTTTCCGTTGTGTAGCTGTTGCTCAGCTTTCAACCGTCATTCAATCAAAACCCTGACCCCCACCTCTCTGTCCTCCTCCGAGACATGCATGTACATTCACACACTTGCACTGAGTTTACCGAGCTGCCCTCCCCACTTCTCCGCTTCAAAACATGATATAGAAACATGCCTACCTGTCTGTATCAGTCCCACACCCACATGATGGCTCCGTATGTGTGGTGCACCAAACTAAATACTATCAACCTGTATGGGCCATCAGAGGTCGGAACACACTTCTGCATATGCTGTTTGGTAGCAACGAGCTAACATTAGCTCACACTTAAAGTTGTTTTAATCACACTAAACTGTGACTAACTGTTTTGACTAACTTCCTATCGCTAAACGCATGCAGCTTTCAAAATAAGAGCACAGTGTGTTAACAGAATCAACCACATAATTTACAAGAAGACTGTTAAAATAAAGTGACTTAAATATAATAATATTTAAGGCATCTTAGAGTCCCATAAAATCCTGTGGGAAACACTGTACATAAATAAAGAATATCAACCAAAATAGTCAAGATGTATTTCTTAAGTCACAAATATGGTCACAGAACAGTCTTTGTCAATGAGAGTTGCGCGAGCTGGACAGCACCGAGTCGTACGTAGAAATAAACTGCGCCTGCGCAGTGGGATCACAAATTAATGCATTATATCATCTGGCGACTTTTAGCGACTTTTGGAGCTAGTGTCAGCTACTTTCATTGGAAAAGTGATGGCAACACTGTGCAGTTCTGATCAGCCTTGCCTATAGTCAAGTGTGTGTGGGGGTGCGCTGTTGTCTTGATTTATGTAAAGAGGTCAAAACTCCAGCAACACTTGCAGTACATAGAACAACAGTTTGTTTATAGAATAACTTTATTTACAGACCAACACAGTTAAGACTGTGGTCTTCATAAGGGTAGTTAAAGCAATATAGACCATCCCTTGATTCCCAGTCTGTCACTCGTAACCTTAAGTTCCATGCTGCACTCCGGGCTGACTGCCCAGGGTCAACACTCAGAACATGACTGGACAGTCCGGACTCTGATAAAGGCCAGGTGATGGCAGGGATTACAGTACCAAAGTGGTTTTCTTGGCTCCTGACTTGCTGGCTAGTTATTTATTAATTAATTAATTGGATTAATGTTTCAGCTGGTAAAGGTGGAGTTTATTTGAGTTACATTATATATTGCTGGGTAGTTAAACCCAGTATATAACGTAAATAGGATGACCACTCTGATGACATTTATGACCAAGCTGCTTGCAAACATACCAGACTCAGCTCAGATGTGGACCTAGCGGCCCGTATCGTCCTCACACCCAACTCCACATGGTATCCGCCTGTGTCTCCTCTCTACAGGGATGTTGCTCTATGTGCATCTGCTCTATCTCTCTGAGGATAGAGATGAGACTCTCTTGGGACCCATCTATTGAAATACTTTCTTAAACGCAGAATATGATGAATCAGCATTCCAACAATAAGACATAAAAAAATAGTAACAGGACAAAATTCTTAAAAGCTTGTATTTTTTGTGATACTTTACAGAACTTAAATCTTAAGTGTTATCAGTTAATGTTTTCATCCTCAGTTCGTTCTACACATTGATGTGGTGAGAATTGAGTTTGTTGGATTAGCCGAAACAGATTTTCCTGTCTGATTATTTACTTTTTCTCTGTTTTGTTACTAAATGTTACTAAAGCATTTGTATCATGATTAAAAATTACATACACCATTAAATGATTTAATTAAATATTGCGTTCATGTTACTTCACATATGTGTTGTCATCAGTTGTTTTTTTGCTGTCTCTCTTCTGGCATATTTGGTGGTATTTTATGGTGCTCTTTGCAGTGAACATGTCCATGTCTCACATGCACATTGTTAGAGTGTTTGTAACAGAGCTGTGTGCACTTGTACATAAACCTAGCAAAAAATGATAATTGTGGCTAATGAATCACATGGCATCATGTGTATATGTACAAATATACAATTTCTATTCTTGTTTATTTTCTGTCTTAAAAAAAGTATAAATCATAGGAATACCCTGTAATGTGCAAACAGTCACAACTTAAGAACACAAAAAATTATTCGCCTGACATCTCAATTAACCCTGTTTCATCCCATGCCTTTATTCTCTATCACAATGATTCCATGATATACGACCAGTATAACTCCAGAACTTTGTTGGGAGAATGGGGTGTTTGAGTACAGACAGCAGGCAAAGAAGAGACATGGTTACCTCAAGTTTGTGTGGAAATAAATGGACAGATTACATGCCATGGATGTAACCAAACCAAAGCTATGCTGACTTTTTTTACATCCTTAAGCTAGCAGGAGCTGCTGAAATTTCCCAGTATGTACTATCCAACGAGTGTTAGTAGCAGATAGTTAAGTCTAGTTATGAAGAACACCTTCATAACTAAATGGATGAATTGGTAGAGCTAGATAATTTAAAGAGTGAGTTTCGAGAATTTCATTAAATTGTCCAAACTGAGCAGATTATACTTCTTTAGGACATTGATGAAATCTTCATACTTTCTTGTCCAGATATATGATAGTTTGGCTGTAAAGGGATGTTAGGTTGGTTAAATGGTGAAGGCTGATACCTGAGACTATTCGCTTATACAGCATGGGGATGAGGGAAAAAAATCATTGCATGCATAAATGTTCGTCCTAGCTTTTTACACACTGTAAAATTCTGATAATTTGAAGAAGCGCACAGTCAATCACATGCAGAGATTTCTCTGCATTCTGAATTTTTAAATGATGTTAAGAATAGATTGTCAATTTTGTGTATTGTAAAATGTTCTCAAACTGTTGGAATATTTGACCATGCAGTTTTTCACAAAGTCGTTAACCCCGCCCCATTCTTGCTTGTGAACAACTGAGCCTTTTGAGGATACTCCTTTCTCACATGATAACGTCATCTGTTACCAGATAACCTGTGGAATATATTTTGAGCTATTCACAACCTGTCCCAATTTTTTGGGTGTTGCTGGCATCAAATTTAGAAGCATGTATCTTTTTAAAAAATGCATTAAGTTTATATGGTAAAACAATAACTATATTATCTTTGTACAATATTAAATTGAATCAATATTAAAAAGGATTATCACATTTTTGCATTCTGTTGAATTTTTGTTTCCATTGTGTTTTTAAAAAATCATAAAAATTTTGCCTGTGTTAATACCACACACAAACAACACATGGTTGAAACATAATAATAATAAAATATATAAGTAGTTATCTATGATATTTAACAATCTTAATTTAATTATATTATAATAAATCCTCAAATTTGAAATTTGTGTTTCCTTGTGTTGGAAAAAGAGTTGTGTGAACAATGTGAGACGAGATAGTCTTTTCTTATCTTGGTAAGAGTGCTCTCGACCACTCGGAAAATGTTCTCTTACCCTAGAGAAGGGCAAAAATAAGAAAACACTGGTGAATCCCAATCCCAAATCAACGAGTACTATTAAAGATAATAACAGTAAGAAGAAATGTGTTTATAATGCTACCTCCATGAGGCCCATTGTTGCATAAAAATGAGGTTGCATGGAAGCTTGAGTTAAGATTGTGATATGTCAATTAATCAAGAATCTTTCCTGTAACAGTGAAATCCCTAAGCTCACTGTAAAAGTTAGTGTTATCGCTCAAGCTTATCAATTCAACTCATTTATAAGAGTAGGGTAGTGTTTGTTTTTTTCCAAAAGTTCGTAGTCAGGTTAAGCCTTAATATGTAACAATGCCAAGCTAATATGACCAGAGGTTGACTAAATAATGTCATGTTTGGAACTTTTGACAAAGAAAATGCATCAAAGTGTCAGCATACAAAAAGGGAGATGAAATTAGTAACTGCTACCTTTTTATAGAGTAAAGTTAAAGGCACTGTGCGTCATCTGTGTCGTTCAGCAGCTTCATTTTGGTTTTTGAGCAAATAAGGAAAAGATGGAGCAGGGCTGTCCAGTGCAACAGGAAAATTGGTTTGTGCTATGATTGCTTTAACCTCATAGCACCGGTGCGATGGGAACAATCCTGGTGAACAAAGGCCGGCTAGCACTAATGCTGTCTGATTATAAACTCATGATCGTAACAGAATATACTGGGGCCAACTTTCACCATGGCTCATTTTAAAACTGCCACCACAAGAGATCATGTTCTTTGTCTCAATTATCTGGAATTAATTAATTATCTGGATCAATTATATGGATCATAGATGTTTGCTTCTGTCTACCAGTGTTAAGTACATTAATGTAGCTAGTGAGCCTTCGATTGAAGCAGCTAGCATGCTAGCACATTAGCTTACATTAGTTGAACAGTGTTGTATTTCTACTTTAAGTTAGTTTCTTCACTTTTCATGTTTCGCTGTGTCCATTGCTGTAGTATTGTTCATAGTGCTTACCATTTATTATGAACAGTGTTTATGATCATTTTGATAATTACCTCAGTGTCTTGGATAACCATGTTAGCTAGTCACTCAGTATAGCACCAATGTTAGCCTGATTTTCACAGCTTAGATAATGCTCACAGAGGAGAAATAATAACTGATGAAAAACAAAGGGGTACTGTTAAACAAATTGTTAATACTATATGTATCAAGCTAACTGTGAAAATTGGAGGAACAAACATAAGGATGAAAAGCTGTAATGTGATCACTGGAGGCTAAGATACTGTATGCGGGACAGGAAGTAAAGTGATGTGCAGTTCTTAAAACGGATATACGTCACACTACATTGTACAAGTGGTCATTGAGCTAGGAGATAACAACACATGTCAATGAGAAAGTATTCTTAGGTACTGAATAGAAACGGACCCAAACAGGCCTGCCAGGAGGAAGACACAGGACCAGGTGCAAAAACAAAAAACTGACGCCAAAGAAAGTAAAGTGAAGACAAAGAAACATGGAAATGTAAACATGGAAAATGTATAAATGCAACGCAACGTGCTAAAGGGAAAGGAGCAACTATTATTACATAGCTGGTGCTGATGTAGTGTTTTGTGTTTTTGTCCTATGGGCAAATAAATAAAAATGTTTAACTGGATTTTGTGTATTCTATGCAACATTAATGTCCTTTATCAGTCACGACCTGTTTAAATTATGTACTGTACTACTTGTGGTTGTTGTGGTTGCGATGTAACAGATCGTTTGTATGTCGTGCTACAAGTTTTTGTCTTGTTCTACAAGAATATCAGCTTCTGTAGCACCAGTGCTATGGGAAAAAATAAAGTTAACGTACAGCCCTGCGGAGGCAGGTGCAAAGGAGCTGACTTGTATCTGCTGGCTGCAGGATGACAGTTGATGCCTTTCCCCTCATGTAAATGTTCTATAGATATAAGGGGGCTGGTATGTAAGTCCCCCATGTGCTTTAATTGTGCCTGCCCACAGCACACCTGGAACCACCACTGACTTGAGGTCATGCTTCAACAACACCAACCGCATCAGGAGACGCATGCAGAGCCTGCTTTGTGATTATGGGTATATACCTAAATGCATTGTCTTTAATTATGTGCTATCTTGGACCACCTTCCTGGAAAAAGCTTCGGACCTGTCCATAATAAACATAGGACTGTCTCGGAAGCAAGGTTTTTCCACGGGCCTGGGCTGGTAGCATGGACGTTTAAAGAGCACTGCTTACAGCGTTGGAGGCCCCCGTTCATACTCAGGGGCGCATAAAGCCAAAAAAGCTCAACTTCCGTGTTGGGGTGGGCGATATGGCTCTTAAAGATTATCATGATATTTCAGGGTATTTTTGCGATAATATTATTGACGATATTAAAAAATACTGAAAAATATATAGAACAGGATTTTTGGTCTGTATAAATAAATAAAAATTATACATCAAAATAAAAATCAATCATAAATCTAAATGTAGTGTAAATTGCAAATCTCAACAGTTGGCAAATACAAAAAAAAATACTCTTGAGTATTAGCAAATAATAAAAATAACCATCTGGAGGGAGAACATTTTGTACATGTTATAGTACAATGTGATCAATCTAATGCACTTTGAGAGCTAAATGTGAGCAAAAACCTCGCATGACATTTTTCACAGTTAACAGGGCTTTCCACTAGGACATGGAGCAGCCAGATAGTGAAAGAAAAAGAGCTGGCTAGGGAGGTCTGGGGGCATTTTATCATTGCATATAGTAATTAATTAAAAATGAATCAAAGCAAGTTTTGGAAAAAAAATTTTACTATCACATATCATCCAAACATTCTTACACTGAAATGGCATTTTTCAGATGGACAAATCAGACAATATTATCTTTGTTCAAGACACTTCTCTGTCTCATCAACAAACTTCCACAACTGTAACCTCTGGTTAGATGGAGACTTGTGAAAGCATTTTTTTGTACTGCATGTGTGCAATAAGTGAACATTGCTGCTGATTACAGGTTCACATTTATCTTTCTGGTCTTAAAGACACAGACCCTTATTTTTGGCTGGACAGGTGGGGGTCAGCCCTATAAACCTGAAAGTGTGAGTCATTGAGTAATCAAGTTTCACCATTGGTGGGAGTGAGTGGTGATTTTGGATGAGTTGGAGCCAGGGCTCAAAATAGTTTTTTCTGTGTACATGTCAGTTAAGAATGTCAAGCTGATGTTTGTTTGGTTAGAATGGTCACTGTATCAGCTCACATTTTGTTACCCACAGGATTTGGGAAGAGAAAAATGTGTTCTTTTTAAAGTTAGCATTATTCTTGTGCACTTTGCAAATTAAGAGGCTAAATTAATGAAAAACTAATATACTCATCCGCATGCACCAATCACTACTGAAACGACTCTCACTGCTGCCCCTTTCTCTGCTGTGAAACTCACCCGGTGTCACTCCCCCAGGGGAGGTCGTCTCCTCTCCCGCACAGATTAAATTTCGGGTGCATATACGACCAAAATGGTCGTAATTCCGAGCCCTGACCAACATGCATACGCTCATAGTATTCCGAGCCTTGGTTGGAGCCCATTGGCCAGCGCAGCTGGTATAGACCAGTTTGAAGTAGACGTCACTGTTACGTCACTGGCAGCTGTGTGCGCAGACTATATGTATATGTACTATATTTGTGATATATATATATATATATATATATATATATATTTCAATTAAATACTATTGTCACTTTCTGCCACCAGTTATGCCCCGCCCACAAAATACGTCATCATTGTTGGTAAACAGTAAATTGGTCTATAGTCTTTGCACTCACTGGTCATTGTTCTTCCACCGTCGTTTTACTGCGCAGGCCTACTGGGACTCAAGCCCTGGGGCCTGACGACGTAAAAGGGCCCACGAGGCTCGGGTGTGTGTGTGTGTTTGCGTGGAGTTAAAACTCCGCTAAGATAAACGGCTCAAATAACAGAAAGGTGAACACATTATGAAACACAATGAAAAAATCTTATTTAAAAATTTTTTAAACTGATCATCAAACATCACACCCACTTCACGCTATGATTGTCCAGCAGTGCTGAGGTAAGAAAGGAGCCAAGGTTTGAACTCCTTTCTTTAGCTTTCTTTTTTTCATTCTTGACACAACTATCTCTTTACCATTCAGATGATCAGCTGAGTACAACACTATGAATGTCTTCCAGTAGACACTGCACTGTTATCCCCATTGTGCAGTGTTTTGGCAACTGATTAGTCGTTAAACACATGAATCCGTTTCTCAAACTGAACTTCATGGATAGTATTTAATTGACTAACAAGTACCATAAAAACACAGCCACTTCAATGCAGGAGGATGAAGTTTAAAAGCAGTTGAGAACATCAGTAGCAGACTTTGGGACAGTGATATCCCATAACCTTGCCAAATAAAATCCAAACTGTCTGCATGAATTGGGGCCATTTCACACCTACTTTTTTGTGTCCAAATTTTCAAACTATTCTGAACTAAAATTGCAGCTGTAAAGCCTCGGTCTTATTAGGCGGTCTGGGTCAATATCAAATGTAGGCATGGTTTGGTTAGATTCTAGTGTGAATACGTTTTTTGAATGGTTCTGACTTTGAGACCACTTCCACAAACTTCTGGCAGGCTATTTTCAGAACTGCAAAAAGGAAAAACAATGTAGCAAAACAAAGTGAGCTGTGTTAGTGGGAGAGGAGGAGACCAAATGTTTAACTGACATTTGCTCTAGCAACTTTATAAAGAATTAGTTGGAAAAAACTTAATCTAACATTTTTAAAGCATTGTCACAAAGGATGAGAGAAAGCCAGTTGTCCTTGGTTACATTTACAAGCATAAAATATAACAATGTAACATGTTATGGACACATGGAACGACTGGAGCTCCTTGTGCCATTTTGCTTCTTTGCCTCAAAATGTGAGTTTTCCGGTGGTGGCAAACTTGTTGGATTGTTGATATCCAAGTTCATTGGGTATTGTCATATTCTGAATAATAGTGAAATATAAATGTGCATGTAAACATAGTCATTGTCTCTTAACTGAGTAACATCTGTTCGCTAAAGAAAAATGTGAGATGTGGTCGAAAGAAATGTTAAGCCAAATGCTCAAATGAAACTGGTACCTAAGTGCAAATAATGCACTTTTGATGAGTATGGGTATCATCAAGTCAAACGTGTCCATATATCCATACTTGTGATAAATGACAATCCTCATTGGCTCTGTCAGTAATTCTCTTATAGACATATAGCAACTCCTGATCAACCCATATCCATTTCAGGTGTAAAATATCAACTTCTGGTCAGGTTCCTCCCACTTTTTTTGCCTATTTGACATTAAAAAAGTCTCCAGTAAACCAGCGTGAAGTACAGTATAATATGAATATGACGCACACAAATGCATAGACACACACTTAGGCTCTCATACTATGAAGAGTGATTCATGCCCTGACACACAATATTACGTACATGTGTCTCACAAACGTATGTCTGATTTACTCAAAACGGCTACACCTTAAAAGGTAAACCACATTAACAGTCAGCCCTGTAAAACATGTACACTGGTCCAGCCTCTCTGCTTCTCTCTCTCTCTCTCTCTCTCTCTCTCTCTCTCTCTCTCTCTCTCTCTCTCTCTCTCTCTCTCTCTCTCTCTCTCTCTCTCTCTGTGTGCTGGTAATTTGGGCAATGGGGTTGTTGCATGTGACCCTTCCACCTGTCCTTACTGGGACTCTATTTCTGGGTCTTACACTGAACCTGACTGTGTCTCGCCTGGCAACAGTGCCCTGGTGTGTGTGTGTGTGTGTGTGTGTGTGTGTGGTGTGTGTGTACATGTGTTATTCCAGTCTTGACTTCAGCTTGACTATAGTTGTATAGACTCATATGGACTGGCTGTAACAGCAGAATAGTGACCCAATTGAACCCCTTTTCTGTTACAGGGCTTAAGCTAATGTTGGTACTAGGTTGTTTTTTTAATGAACATGACAAGTTGTTGGTTTGAGGTACAGTTTTTTTTAATCACATGCTCACGCTCATGCTTTTATCACGTGTGTGTTGAATGGTTTGGTGTGTTGAATCTGTTGTCAGAATAATTTGTGTTTTGTTCTACTTTTTAACACAGACAACAGTTATACTATGTACACTGAAGTCATCAACAATCTTGTGCAAAGAGGTGTACCTGTTGTGGGATCTCAGAATTTTTTTCTCTTGTTTAGATATTCTTCATATCCTACAAATGGTTGCAATAATTTAGATGGTTGCAATAATTTAGACCATACTGGATCCCTCCTATCATGACTACAGTTGAAGTTTGATGTCTTGAACTCAAGGTTGGATTGGTGTTTTCAAGTAAGGAAGTGGCAGCATAGATGGGGCTTAGAACTGCTTCTTGTCTGTCTCGGGTGTATTAAAAAGGCAATAGATTTCTGCATGATTTGCATAGTTTGTTTGTGTCACAAATAATTTCTTTAACTTGGGGGTTGTCTTTTTCAGGGTATAACTTATCAAATCAACCCTGTTGAGGTAGTATTTAAAGGTCAAGGGGTTTTTCAGAACTGTTCCCTTTGATCACAACATTCATGATGAAAACTCTCCGTTTCAATCTAGTGATAGATGACATGTGACTTGTGTTAGATTTGGTGCTTAAGTAATACTTTCGAAGTCTTCTAATCACATGCAGCTGAGATGCCATGTGGCGTGTTATTCAAATGTATGTGAATCACTGCTAAAAAGGTTTACTTTTAACTTGTGTTTTTGCTTTTACAAATGAGTACTAGCCAACACTAATGATGATTATAATGAATGTCTAATACTTTCAGATAGTTAAGTATGTTGAATATTAAAATGGTTTTCTCCCGTGGTCATTAGGTTTAGTTCCACAGTAGCCACAAGAAATGTTACAAGAATTATTTTAGCTTTAAGGTGTTACATGTCACTCAGAATATTTGCTTTGTATCTCATTCACGTTAGTTGAAGCCCATATGTATTATAACTCCAATAACTATTTTTTTTTAGTTGCCCACTTTGGAACTAAAACAGTGAGCCTAATGTCTCTTTAAAGCTGAGGGGAACTGCTGTGTTCGTGATATGAACTATTGACCTGTGATCCATTGTTTATATAAATATATGGACTACAGAGAGTTTCAAAGATCTTCATCACTAAGCAAAATTATGCATAACTTGATGGGCTAGTAAAGAAGTAACAAAGCTTTAACATCCACTTACTAACTTTCAGAACTTTCACAGATTTTGGTCTGTTGAAACTTGGGTCAAAAGTCATGGACCAGTTGGTTGACACCAAGAAAAACACCAACGGCAACATCAACACCCCAAACCAGAGACCAACCACCTGTTATCATGACTAGGGTGGGTTACAGAACTCAACACTTTTAAAGGTACTGACCAAATTTTTCACAGCATGTTAGCTGAATGAATAGAAAAAAATCCATGCTGAAAGTTCTCTACCACATTTGCCGTCATTTATGGGCACACATGACCTCTCTGTCCTCTCCTCCACACACACACATGGCACGTTTGCGCAGAGCAGACAGCAGAGAAACCGCGGTGAAGACATTTAATATTATAGAGTGTAAGAGGGCGAGTGAGACGACGTCGCTCCTGCAGCTTGTTCAAGTTACAGTGAGTCAGGGCAATAGTGGGTCTAAAGTCTGGTTACACTTTTCAAAACTCCACACAGACAACGGTTGCTGCAATATTATGTAATACAGAATAATGGCAAGCTGAAAGTGGTCGCATGTTCCTCAGTGACACACTAGACAACATTCTCCAACAAGATCTCTAACCTAAATGA
The DNA here is from genome assembly GCF_030273125.1 of Centropristis striata. NCBI lineage: Eukaryota > Metazoa > Chordata > Actinopteri > Perciformes > Serranidae > Centropristis > Centropristis striata. Next base: position 25,743,302 of record NC_081524.1, on the reverse strand, counting down.
CAGAATAGGTCGTCTGTCAATACCACCCAAAACATCCCATGTGAGCTTTTGTCAAAATGACTCGTGAGCATTTCACTAGTACAGGTGCAGCTCAATACATTAGAATATGATGGAAGTCCATTTCCAGTAGTTCAAGTCAAATAGCTCCAACCAAGTATTGAGTCATATAGATGGACATACTTTTCAGAGACAACAACAACATTTCCATATTAAACATACTTTTTAAAATTGGTCTTTTGTAATATTAAATATTTTTTTGAGACACTTAATTTTAGGTCTTCATTAAATGTAAGCCATAACTTATTATAATTAGAAGAAATTAAATAAAGTAAGACATGAAATGTTTCTTCTGTGTGTAATGGATCTATAAAATGTGTTATTTCCACTTTTCAAATTGAATTACTGACATAAATAAACTTATTGTGATGCACTTGTACATAATGGAGCATTCTAAAATTAGCCCACGTGTCATTATACATAAACTTTGGGTTCACTGTTGTAAAAAAAAAAGGCTTCAGTTTCGTTGAATTTAGGCTGCAAAACAACTTCTCTAGGTTTAGGGCTAAAAAGTTCCTGATTAGGCATGATAAAGACAGTTTAAAAAGTAAATAAATGCCAGAAGTGAAGTAGTCACGTGAGATACATGACTACTGGAAGTGACATAGTTGATGCATTGATGCACGAAAGTTAAGTGATGTTTCAATCACAACGTGTATTTTTGTTTTCACATCTGTCCTCTCTCTTGTTCTCTCCTTGCACACAAACACAAATACGGTCAGAAAGGTATGACTATGAAAGAATTATATTTTTTAGGGTGGACCTTTGTTTAGGTGGCTAAAATATGTATTGTTAGTCCCAGTCTGCAGCAATTCATTCATTTGTTTCCTCCCTGGAACGCGTCTAGTTCTCCAAACCTGCTGTTAGCTAGCTGGGGGGTCTGGGGGCATTCAGTCTCTCTATCATGCACGAATTGTTTTGCAGCGGAGGAGTGGGGTGGGTAGCTCGGTAAATTCAGTGCGTGTGTGAATGTGCGTGCGTGTCTAGGTAATCAATGGGAAACCCATAGACTGTATGGATAATAGACGTAGTGACCGTGACGTCACCCATTGGTTTGTGGCCCATTGGAAGCATCGAGTTCAGCGTTACACTCGTCGCCATCTTGCGTCGCCATCTTGTTTCCGATACGGGGAGCAGACCATATTTGGACTGTGGAGGAGCGAGAGGGATCTGATCACTGACTACACGCCTCTCTACACCTCAACCTGATTGATTCATGTTAGCATTAACTGGAGCATTAACTGATATGTTCATTTTGGCTAGCAGAAAACTAAAACAAAATGTTTGTTACTCAACAAGGCATTTTACTGAACAAAACTTTCAAATAAACTGTTAAGTGAAATACAGTGTGAAAGGTTCCAGACCAAAGACCAAACCGGTAAACGTCCTTTTTTTAATATGTAAATAACATTATATATAACTTTATTGGCATGTTGCCATAGATACGCATTGTTCTGTTTCTCTCCTGATGACTGCTTGCCTTGTTAGTGACCTGTCAATCAAAGGTAGCCACGCCCCAAATCATATGACTCTTTATCTTCTATTTTCTTCTAAATGGGGCCATTATTTGAACTATTAACATCAAATCTTGAAGAAGATTTTTTATTAGTGATTGAGACCATAGTGCTGTCCTTAAAAAATTCTGAGGTTATAAATTCTAAGTTTTCTTATTTTACATTGATATGAATGGACAGAAATGTTTTTCTAGCCACACTTAGCACCCCCTGCTGGAATTTTTTGGAAGAATGTAGCTTTAGGCACTTCCTGCCCGGGGAATCTCTGGCGCACGTGTGTTTATTTACAAAAACAATCCAATATTTAAAAAAAAGCTAGATATATCCTAAGGACCTCTGTCTCACTTCCTGCTTTTTGTTTTGTTTTGTTTGAAGGCGGTAAACCTGATCAAGGGTGATCTGTAAATCAAAATCATAAAGTAGCATTGGATAACAGTTAATGTGATAAATGTGATTTAGTTCTAAGAAATAATAATTAAGGCTGCAAGCAGCGAAGCAGTGATGAACGTGCCTTTGCACCTTCCCAACTGCAGGGGTGCTGACGGGATGACGACTGACCATCGGAGTGAGAAGTTACCTCCTGTGTGTAGTCCATGGTGCTAAAAGTGACATTGCAAATCTCGTTGGCGCACTAAACACCCAATATTTTGTTGTATAACAACTGTAGATCACACAGCTTAAAATTCAAATTGGATTATATTTGTCATACAAGGCCTACTTACTGTTGCCAGTGGGTGGCGCCATATGAGTCAATATTGGCACTTAGAAGTCCTCAGGCCCTGACTCTTATTAAGCATGAGAATATGAGGCTGATGTACAGTGTACATTTGAGTTACAACAACTTCTCTTCTTTAAGAAGAGTAAAGAAAAATATGGAAGAAATATCCTATCTTCATTGATGAGCGTAGATTTTCAGTTTGAGAGCATGATTTTATTCCTTTTCAGTGACGCAGCTCTTCCTCGAGCTCACATTTTGTGCTCGCACTCAGATTTCTGCTGCTTTCTTTCAAAATGTGTGCTTGAACTTAAAATTCACATGCTTGTGCTCACATTTTTTCTTCGTGGACACAAACATTTCGCTTGCATTCAAATATGTCCTGTGATCAGATCTTAAGTCCACGCGCTCAAATCTAAAGTCTGCACTCTCAAAACTTATGTGCCAACAAGTTCTCCAACATAAACGGCAGAAAAGGTTGTGTGTCAGTACCACAAATTACGGCACGCAGGCACGTATTGTGACGGCGCGGCTCACGGTACAATGGCACGTTCTAAAAAAGCACACACGTATGGCCCTCAGTTGTAAAAAAAAAAAGGAGACTGCAGTTTCTGTAGATTTATGTTGTAAAACCCCTGACCTTAGGTTTAGGCCAAAAAACTTCTGGTTTGGCGTTATAAAAGACAGTTTAAACAGTAAATAAATGTACATAAATACAGGAAATTAGGTTGTTACAAGGGTCATGTGACTGCCGCAATTTAAAAACGTGATTAGCATAACTTAGAAATGGTTTACTTTTGTTTCACACAGGATGCGAACCCCGCTCTCCCATGTGGAAGTCTGTTGCTTGTGCAATGTGATAAATGTGATTTGTAAGACATAATTCCCTCTTAAAATGCATAAATTTACCATATTAGCCAGCTATTTAAATTGTCACCGATTTAAGACGGCAGTATATTTATGTATAATTAATCTTAAGTAAGTATGATGCCATAGGTGATTGGGTAAGGAGATTGCTTTTATAACTTTTTTAACCATGGGACGATAAATTACTGTTACTGTACAGTACAGTACTGTTACACCAACTAATTAGTAGTAGGTGAAGGTAATTTCCTCAAATCATTATCATCATAGCATATTTTTCATTAGATCTTTTTAATCAGGCAGCCTAGTGTTACTGTTTTAACCCTCTCTTTCTCCGAACCGTAGTTGGGAGATGGTTTAATGTTTTTGACTCGTTGCGTCTTAGAGTCCGGGCCAAAGTGTGGGAAGGAAGTAGGACGAAGTGTAGACTTTCGTGCAGAGCCGCACATTTTATTCCCTTCTTTAGCAAGGCAGAATACAACATCAGGCTTGGTCAAGTTCTGTCTGGACACTGCTGTTCACCTAACACTTAGGCATTAACATGAGCTAGCTCTTCTTTACATGTCTGTCACCGTGGATGTCTACTACTTCTCTCTCTGTTTACCTTCCTGCACCTGTATTTCACACTAACACACCGGGCGCCTGTCTTAAAGGGACAGGGCTGGCTGGTCACACTAGCCTATTTACCCATCACCTCTTCTTAAACGTTTCAATAAAATAATCAACTGGTTACATGGATTCTGTAACTGTTATTTATTAATTTAAATTCAAAATCATAATATGACATGCAGCAAGAGTGCAACGACCGGGATGCGAACCGGCGTCCCATGGTATAAAATGTTATCAAAAGCAACATCTTTACCCATTCAACTATCATATCATGGCTTAACTATTTTGGAGTATTTATCGTATCTGAAATATATCCCACTGATGTAAAATTAGAAAAGATCTAAACTATGATAACTCTTTTTAGTATTACTTAAGATTAAATAAACATAAATATGCTGATGTCTTAAATAGGTGATTCAAATAGCTGGCTAATATAGTAAATTGGTGTATTTTAAGAGAGAAGCAGTTTTACAAACAGACAATATACTACCCGCCCCTACGGATCGCTCAAAATTGGCGAAGGAACGCATCCAAGACACTGCATCCGTCATTTGATTGGTCCACACTCTAGCTGTCTACCTATTGGCTGGTGAAACACACTTTTATAAGCGCAGGGAGGGACATCCTTTAGTTTGAGCAGTTACCACAACCTGAGAGGACGTGCTTGTTCTGAGTGCGAGCACAAAAGTTTTGAGAGAGCAGACTTTAGATCTGAGCGTGCACAGGAAATATTTGAGTGCAAGCGAAATGTTTGTGTCCAAGAAGAAGAAATGTGAGCACAAGCATGGGACTTTTGAGTTCATGCACACATTTTGAAAGAAAATGGCAGAAATCTGAGTGCGAGCACAAAATGTGAGCACAAGGAGAATAAATCTGAGCATGAAAAGGAGCTGTGTCACTGAAAAGGAATAAAATCATGCTCTCAAACGGAAAATCTACGCTCTTCAAAAACGATAGGATATTTATTATAACATAATTTGAAAAGACAAAATCCAAAATGACAGTCAAAAATTACACAAAAGTGTGTTGGTAATATGATCACAATATGAATAGTTTGATTTTCTTTGTTTTCAGTGTTTTCTTGCATAATGCAAAGCACTGTGAATTGCCTTTGTGTATGACATGTGCTACACAAATAAACTGTTAAGCTATTAAAGTAAGTCTGTAAGTAGTTTTTAGGTGTGTTATATACATATATACTCTTGGGCCGTTTAATGTATGTTTTCAAAAGTTTGTCTGCAACCATGAACTACACCTGTAGTGGGTTAGGGTTACAAATGATTATATTATCCTGAAATGCAGTGTGGTGAAGTGTAATGTAGCAAAAAAAAATAAAAACCTCAGCAAAGTGCATGTGCCTTAGGATTGAACCATAATATATGAATAATTGTAATCAGTTACATTTTACCACTGGGTAGTGGCAAGCATTTAGAAAACCTGTTCATCATGAGTAAGGACTGGTATGCACCGAGTGTGACACGTTCTGACATATGACACTTTGCTTCCAGTTTTCCAGTTTCCTTTGCACTGTGCTCCTTTTGGCTGCAAGCTCCCACTGAAGTCAGCCACATGTCTGCTTTGATCCGTTTAGAGTCACCTGCCACTTATTCCCACTGATCACTGATGATGTTCAACAGAAGGGTCTAAAGTGTGTGTAGGTTTATCGCACTAAGAGTAACTGGGGAGGAAACGCTGTATAGTAAAATGTATACACACTTAGTGAGTATAGTGTGATACTAGGATGTTAGTGAGCTGCCACAGCCCGGGCAGATCTCAGACCAGAGGAATGAGACGGGCAGGTCCATTTTGGTATTCCAGCTTTCTCTGAAGACAGGGATTGCTTGCTCAAGAAGAAGTGACGTTTGAATTAACAAGAGAGAACTTGGATTTCTTAAAATTTAAAAGTTTGAATTTTGTGAGTGTGTTTGTGATATACATTTTTTTCAACCAATATCAATAAAATGTCACAAAAATATGCCATACTCAAACAGTCATGACAGCTTGAGAGTTCAATGCTGGGTTCATGAGAATTGTAGGATCCTGAAATGAGGTCATGAGAAGTTAGGGTTGAGAAATTGATGAACCAGAATATTTAAAATTGGTGGTGGTGGGGGGTGGTGCATAATCCAGAATAATTTTCTTATCTAAACAATCATCAGTCACAAACAGTTCATGAGCAGGGACTCTGAAGGAATTAAATCCCTGAAAACACAGCTACAAAGAAGGGTCATATGACATGCAGTCTAGCACAATGTATGGTGATCTCTGCTAGGCTGATTGCACATCCTAAACTAGCTGACTGATGCTGCTTACTAACTGTTTTAAGTTACTACAGAGTATATGTCCTTTTGCATTACATTATTTGATCTATTTTGCTCCATTGTTAATATATGTTTATTTATATATTAGTAGGTTATCATTTTTTGACTGTGCTCATTTGGTTATAGGGGGGGAGACAGCACAATTCCAAACTTTTTTTAAAAACTGAAATTAAGTGTTTCAGAAAATCATATCAATAAGCCTTATGAAGAAAGTAATGGCAACTGGCTGGTTTATTGTTCATTTGTGTGTGTGTGGAACGTGGGCAGCACCATTTCCACCGTCTTTATCCGAATCTTATATTTTATTCCTCTTTGCCTGTGTCATTCCTGCTTCGTTTTGTTTTTGTCTCTCTGGCACCGCCAAGTGAGAAGGGTATCTCCGAGTGTGAAGTGCTCCCTCCTCCTCCTCCACTCCTTGCTGAAAGCACCCTGCAGTAGCAGCATGGTAATTCTGCTCCTCTATCTTTCCTCTGCATCATGTTTACCTAGCAACAAGCATCACCCGCGGCTGGCCATCCCATTGGTCATTTGAAAACGCACCGGGGACCAATGGCAGGGCTGTTGCCATGGTACAGTGTATAGTTGCCGGGTGGAATTTTGCTGCAAGGCACGTGAGTCTTCGAGTCTGCTTGCCTCCTCGCACTGCCGTTGTAATCTCCGCTGTCTGGTCGTTAGTACAGCTGAACGTGATTTGGTGGAAGCTTGTCAGTAATTCTGTGAAGGGAAATAATACTAATCAGTAATATAGGCATAGCGATGCGTTTCACAACTATCAACAGACAGAGAAAGACAACCAGCGAAGCAGTCAACGGGAAACCACTGCCTCTAATTCTACAGCCTGTTTAAGTCCTCTGTTGAGAAGCTGCTTTTCTGCTAATGCAATATGCTGTATCACTACCTAACTACTGAAGCAGGGTTTTAATGACGTTTAAAGCTATCACAAGTATTTAAAAAAAATCAAAGAAAGCCTAAATTGTACACACACACACACACACACACACACATATATATATATATATATATATATATATATATATATATATATATAAGGTACTAATAGCTTAAATTTAAATTGATTTTAAAAAAAGATATATACTGATCATTTATGTTGTGACAACACAAAATAAGCTTTAGCCTATTCTTTATATGCACCAAATACTATTCTTATTCAAGCCCAATTTTTCTCAAAATTAATTCCAGTAAATTATTTAAAATATTTCTATTGTGTCAAACTGGAAACTTTTGGTAAATTAAATAAAATTTCTGTATTGACTTCACATGTATATTGTGATATATATGTATTTTCCAAATTCAGTTCATTGATTTCTACACTAAAGATGAATGTTGCTTTATTCTTTCCACCGTGTGGGTTGTATTTCCAGTCCTCCTTCTTTGTCTGTTTGACAAAACTTCATTTTTTAATTCATAATTTTTGTTGAAGGGCCTATGGTGGGTAACACTTAATATAATCATTTTAGTGGACAAACTCCCTTATAGTCCACAACGAAACTACAGAACCGTTGTGTAGGTCAGCTGTTGTGTGTGACTGTACTATATGCATGTCCTGTCATCCCCAGCATACACACACACATACACATGCATTGTTGTTCACCTGTTGCTCATCTGTCTGTAATTGTGGAGCTGAGATAATTGTGGGGTTTGCATGGTATGATGACAGTAGAAATGCGGTACAACCCATGTTTCTCCTCAGTGCAAACAGACATGCACACGGTGAAAAGCTGACTGAGAGCAGAGTTAAGCTCTGTTTCCTTGTCTTTTTGTATTTCTGTGTGTCCAGCCACCTTTTTGCACCCTGCTGGTTGTGTATCTGATGGTATGTCTGCCCATGCAGAAATATAGAATACAGAAATATACTTGACATGAAATTAAAGTATATGTGTATGCACAGGTCAAATGGCTAAATTATGTGTCAGTCTTTAATCAGTGCAGAATTTGCACAGTTCTAGATCAATTTGCACAGCTTTTTTGTTTCACCTCAAACTAACCTTTTCTTGTGACTCTTCAGGATTTCCGCTTTATAGGTTTTTATGTGTCCTTTTAACCACATATATCGAGTTTATTTCCTTTGTTTACGTTGCATTCCTTGTGTACATCCCCTGTGATCTAATAGTGCAACATTTTTCATTGTCTAATTTGCACATTTTGATGAAGTAAGCATGTATCGTACTTTGTAACTTTATGTTTGAGTTATCCAAAAAGGACTCTTGGTACATACGTACAATGGCACAACACCTACACAAAATACAGAAAGGACTCAAATGTAACATTTAAATTTTTAAATTTTTAAATATTTTATTTAAGGAAATAAATGACAAGTTAGTTATTTGTGGCTGGTTATTGTGATGGAATATGAGATATGATGAATGAATGAATTGCTTGTTTTATACAATGGATGGGAGATGATTTTTATTTAATCAAAGTTGTCACGAGCACATTTTCGTGATACTCTCCATCCTGTCTCTTTGTTTGGTTTAGAGTATAAACCTTCTTGTCGCTGTAAAAAAAACTGTATCAGAATTATTTTAACACATCTGCCTCCTGTATTAGCTGTTATTTATGTGTAGCACGCTACCCTTATAATGGATTTCCCTTTTAGGATACATTTATGATCTCTGCTTCTTCATCGCAGCTTCCAAAGTCCAACTTCTGGTGTGGATGGACAGACCTCCAGATCCAATGACTACACTGGTATTTGCTCCCAGTGCTATCTTTAAACCTTTCAACACAGGACAAGTTCAATATCGTTTGGATCACAGTGGAGCCTCGAGGGTAGCAATCACACAGAAAGAGTCACTAAAAACATGACAACATCTGTAGTCTTCCTATATGGAACAAAGTGTGTGCCATGCTTTACATTATCCTGGCTTCCCCTTCTGCATGTGATAACCACGCTGGCGTACATTGCTGCTGTGCTGTATTGCTCCATAATGTTACTTCCTGCTTGTTTATGACTTGTCTATTTAATGTAAGCCCCAATTATAGCATGTTATAAGACCATGCTATCTTATTTTAGCTGAGACTGGTCAGCTGTTTTTCAGTGTGTGGGAGTGCAGTGATTTGAACCAAGGGTTCTGGAGCCGGGAGCTTGAGTAGATTACAATGGAAGCTACAGGAACAGGGATGTTGCAAAGCCAGAATGCAGTATCAACACTGTCTGACATTTGCCTTGGAGTTTAGCTGAGTTTTGCAAATTATAACTATACTTTTTGTTAAATTAAATATTATTTAAAATGACATTCCTTAACAACTAATTGAAACCAATGTGTTGTTATTAGAGGTTGTCAGTACAATGCTTTATGTACAATTAAAATAGCATGGCTCATATACTCGGATTGAAATTGTACTACTGTTTGAGCCTGATGTACAAAGGTAAGGTCTCCCCTGATATTCCTCTTATTATGCACATTAAGGCATTACATTACAATAAGCAAGCTTCAGTGGACTTTTAACCATAATTTCTTTTTAACATATTAATGACTCATTGATCTGCATTTGTGAAAGGGTTAAATCACATTTTTTAAAAACGAAAGAAGTCAAGTGAAACACATTTGTCAGTGTAGTGTGAGCTGTATTAGAGTGTATATTTTCCTTTTAAGAAGCTGTTAACCATCATTTCTTTATAACATATTAATGGCTCATTGATCTGCATAGGTGAAAGGGTTAAATCACATTTAAAAAAAGAAAGAAGTCAAGTGATACACATTTGTCAGTGTAGTGTGAGCTGTATTAGAGTGTATATTTTCCTTTAAGAAGCTGTCAGCTGGTTTATGACACTGTTTGTGTGCAGAGCTGTTCCCAGGCAGCATTGTGCCTGATTTAGCCGGAATGCTCGGATAGCAACAGTAACAACTTTTAGCTTCGGCTGGTTTGTGAGGAGAAGTCACACATCTCAGCTGTAGAGAGTCACTCAGTGACCCACCATGTGCTTATGGAAGCCTTTTGCCCTGCTCTCTCCCCGGCAGGATCTCCACCCACCCCCTCGGTCTCCCCCTCCCTCTTTCCATTTCTACCTGACATCTTCAAACTATTTCAGCGTCATTCCTGCCTCGAACCGTTTGAAGAGACACTGGGAAACTAAGCCGAGCGCCCCGCCCACAGACCCGTCCGCTGGCCAATCACAGCCAAGGATGGGAGTTTATGTAGCCAATTGCATTGCAGCTGCCATCGCGTCGGGTAGCAACAGAGCCCATAGAGGGTGCGTGCTGAGTGAGGGTAGAGGCTGCGTTTACCCGAGTACTGAGAAGTTCAAACATTTTCAAAGACTCAATGAAAGAAATGCGCCTTTGTGTGTAACATGATGGCAACAATAAAACACAGTCGGACGGTCATATTTAGTCCAGCTCTGTCACATTTACTTGTCACAAAAAAGGTTATAAAACAACCATCTTTAACGTTGCTGCCCGCTTTTCCCTGAAAACTATTCTTTCATGGCCAAAAATTGTTGCAGTAACAAGGGTTGAGATTGTTTTAATACAGGAATCTGTTGTAGAAGGGGAAACATGCACATTTTAAAGGCGTTGATCAAGGTAGGCCTCTGTCTCTGTCCTCGACCCTTTCTCTCTTTTCCCCTCCCTCTTTTCTCCATAAACATTGCACAATGCGGTGGGTGTAAGCAGACCACTATACATTAATGTAAGATAAAGAGAGTGTGTGTGTGTGATATATAATATATGATATCATGATATATATGAACTGAAGTTTCAGGTTTTTGAGTTTAGAAAGGTTATACACATTAATGGCTTTGTAAGAAGTGGTTATTAATGAGGCAACCTGTTTTTTGTTGTTGTTTTTAATTCTGTCAAAAGTTCACCCAATAAACTGGATAACGGGTTTAAGTAACTTGTCTATGTATGCGTGAATATAAAGTTCCAGTATATATATCCTTCTGTTACTATAAATGGCCAGGACAGCAGAGGGCTGCTTGGAGCGGACTACCGTGGTCAGAGGGAAGGTTACTGTCCCACAAACTCGCTCGGATTGTTGATAAAGTTCCATAAACCAGTCGTCATCTGAGCGATGGTTAATGTGAAATTCCTCTGAAATGCCCCTAATGTCGTATTTTCGCCCTGTGCGTGTATCTGCCCGGGTTTTACCAGTAGAGTGTGAAGCGGCGGCAGACAGGGAGCTCAGACCCCCGCCACAGCCACATGGTACGGTCTCTATCGCAGGGTGGGGGAGCTGTGTGGGAGAGGAGCACAGATTCCGTCTAACGGAGAAGCACGGAAAGGGAAACGGGCGAGAAACATGAGTCGAAATCGCCCTTGTGAAGGTTTCCACCTTGAAGGAATAAAAATCTCCCCCAGTTCCGAGAAGGTCAAGTAAAGGAGGACATTAAATGTGAGAAAAGAGAGCGGAAGCAGACGGAAGAAGAGGCGCGTCAAAAAGCGATCAGCGGCGTCTGACAGCAAGCTCAGGAACTTTACTGGATTTTTCTTTAGTTTACTTTGAGACGACTCTCAAGTTTTGGTTGGTTGTTGTTCAGACTTTGTGGTTTTATTTTAGTGTGATTACCTCAGAGGCGGACTTCTTCCCGGACCGAGTTGTTCTTTGGTAAACAGAAGACTGTCGGAGTTTGGAAGTAAAAATAATGCAGGCCGTCAGCGGCTTGTTCTGTGTTTTTCTTCTACACGGGGAGACATTTGGCCTCTGACCACAAATGCTGGATCTAAACTTTTGTCTCTCGATTTCTCTCCATGCTTTACCCCGAAGAAGAAGAGGTGTATAAGTGAGGTGCAGTCTCGCTACTTGTAATAGTACGTCACTTTGTTCCTGTTGGCCCGTGACAGTGGATGTCCAGTTAGAGGAACTTTCTCTGGACCTGCACGTCCCTGTGAAATCAACACGTTGCAGTGGACTGCTTTGTTTACATGTGTTTGTGCAACAGCTTGTTGTCACAAAGACATCCTGTACAGTGCATGGGGATTACATTATTGTCTGGCTTTTTAAAAGGGCTCCTTTTCACCCTGGCAGAGGCCAGCCACCTCCTGCTGTAGGCGGGTGAAGGGGAGCTGAGTGACCGCAACACACACAGGCTTCCTGGAGCTCTGGCTGTTCATGATCTGTGACATTGCCAGTGGAGGGCTGTGTGTGTCATTGGATTAATCTGAGTGGTAACATCACTCTACACTGCCCTGCTCTGTCCAGTGAGAGTCCCCCAGAAAGCGCCAGTAATTGGAGCTATTTTTAGCGTAAGGGATGGGGTAAAAGCAGGCAGCTGGAAACCCAACTCCCCTCCACCTCCTTCTCTTCCAGCCCTTCTGTCACACTACCTCGCTCAGCCCACCTGGCAGTATGCTGGGCGAGCCTGGTTAGCACAGACTTGACCTGCAGCTAGTTAGTGTGTTTTTCAAGTACTCTGGAAGAAGAATTACCATTGGAAGAACTTTTAATGCTGAGTAATATGAGATCTGTTGGAACCATACTGACCATGGAGTCTGAGTAACCTGGGAGTACTAGCTATACTGTATTCTCCCGCTAAAGGCTACACTGGGCACACACAACTTGTACTGGATTATTGCTAAGATGTCTGAAGAACTATTAGCTGTGTACCTTTGGTTAAACCTGCCCTGGACTAAGTGAACCTGTCATAAGAAAGTAGAGTCTATGCCTTTAGCCCTAGGACTTTTAGTTAAAACTCTTAATTAGAGTAGCCACTTATTAACATACTGTATAAGAAGAAAGGCCTACTTTTGACGACTTAAAATCTCAGTCACCAGCGATCTGGAGCGGTACAAAACTCCAGCACACAGAAAGAATGCATGAAACTGCCGAAACCAACGAAACAAAAAGCTAACCTGACTAACCAAATATTCTATTTCCCCCACTCCCCATACCCACAGAGAAACAGAATATATATGTAGAACGAGAGATCTATATCTATAGTGTAACTCCACAGAAGACAGAGATTACATCCTTTATATTTTTACTTCAGAGAGACGAGCTGCCTGTACACCAGTTGGTTGCCTTAGAAACCACAGTCACAAAAAAGAAAAGAAACAAGCCAGAGAAGACGGTGCCTTTTGATTGGTTGGTTGGTTTCCCACCATTTCAAGATTCATTGATTAAGTTGGATGTAAACTGTTGAAGTGAACTCTGGGATTGAAAACGTGTCTCATGACAGACTAAACCCCCACAAGCTCCACCCACCTGTCAAAGTGTTTTGTTGACAGTATTTCCCTGCTGGATTGAACTATTGCCAAGCATTTCCATGGTGATCACGTCATCATCCGTGGAGGACAAGACTGTGCCCTCTTGCAGGATGGTCCAAACAGAACCCTGGATCACCTCTGCCCTGCTGCGCAAGAACAAGAGTCAGTACACACTCACACACACGCACAATATCCTGTTTAAAAACTTAATCTAACTTCACACTCGTAGTGGCTACAAGTGTGTATGAGGCATTAGGATACTGTTTGGATAGTCTCTGTTGATACTAAAAAGAGATTTGACATATTTTGTTAATATGTGCTGTGTGTATTTACATGTTAGTATGATGACATGGCACAGTCTGGTAGCATGTGTTGCCATTCAGCGGTTGTGTTGAAGTAAGTAGTGCAACAGTTTGGCCTTCCATCAACAGTGTTTTAGGCTTATCTTGAACGGTCAGCATCCTGGTGGCTCTGGGAAGGGTCAGTGTGACCTGTGGACAGGAAGTACCACTGTGGTCAGTCAGTCAGAAAGACTGCGCTGAGGGACAGGATGTGATGCTCCGTCTGTGCTGAACAATAAGGCTTTGACCATGATCAGATGCAGTTTTACTACTTCATATGTTGAATTTCACTGTGTTTGACTACACCTGCTTTAATTGACAATTTTAATGCTTGCCTGTGGTTACCAACTGGTGGGTCATCATGGTCCGAGGGGCATCTGAATCGACTGGAACTACACCACCAACTTTGAAGTATAGTGAATGTTTTATTAGTGGCTCTACAACGTGCAACAAGTAGGCTGTCTGTGCTGGCTCTGGCGGCCAAATGATCGCTGCCTGCATGGCCGTTGACTGCCGGGTCCTTCCATAGTGTGTTTTATGACGAGATAATCTAACTTGTAAATTACCTTTATTCTGAATTTTCCAGTAAGATGATGTTTATCAACTCATTTAAAACAAGACTATTGGGATAGCATGTAACTGTGGTTTCAAAGCTTTGAATATTGTTTTTAAGCCCGATTTCGACTCTCTTGTTGCAGTGCTTGCTCTTGCACTTTGATTTTAATTTTTATATAGTATATAGAGAGAATTCCCACACACTATCCTTTTACTTGCAATGAACTTTATTAACTACACACATTTTGGTCCTTCGACCTTCATCAGGTAAAACCGGCAAAAGGACATTGTGCTATGGACTTTTTCCTCCTATGCGTCTGTCTTGGAGAATTTAAAGGTGTGCATTCACCATTACAGTCAAAACTTTTCATGAAGTGAAATATATTGAAGATGCAGCACAATCGGTGAGGTCCGTGGTTCAGGTCCACAGACAGGCAGAATTGATGGATGTAAATAATACTGAATGGTATAGTTAGCATGCCTTTGTATTGTAATATTGATTTTGTAAATTTTGCTACATTTTGTTGGGGATTTGTGTTATTGTTACCTATATTGCAGCATTATTTAGAAGTGAAAGGAATCCATTTGGTGACCCGATTGTAACAGCAGGGTTTCCACTTCCATCAGTGAAAAGTACAAGATGCCTCTTATGTTATAAGACAAACTATACCTTGTCTATAATAATACAATGATGGATCTCCATGTGGCTTTAATTGTGTTTGTGATAGCATGAGGACAAGCCACACTTGTCTGTTTCTACACTTAACTGGACTTTATTGTTATGTACAATGACATGTCATGGGAATGAAGGAACATACAAAGAACAATATGAACATGAAATGAACACAACTTTATGTGCTCAAAGTGGCTTACAGAATGGCTTTAGGTTAAGTAAGCCTTATTGTCATCAGTGGATACAGATCGGTATTATTTTGAATATTGCTATCGATAAGCTTATTTGTGTTTAATTACAGAAGGTGTCTGGTGGCATGTGCATGTCTGATATGATGCCACTAATTTAAGGCAAGGAAGTGTAAGTTAGTGATTCTCAACAGCTTGCAGTGCGTGGTCCTGGGCTGCAAAGTTGTTTTGTGTCAAAATATGACATCTCTTACACCCGTGTCCTTGATGGTTGCATTGCATGCGTACACATTCAAAACTCTTCATGTGCATAATTGACAGCAGTTTGAATGTCCCTGTGGTTTTGAGAAATCAACCATGAGCCACGTGTCCAGGTATCCTTCCGAGGGCCTCTATTATGTCTCCGTCTCCCCTTTTCCTGTCATCTCTCCACTATCTTTATCCGATAAAGTCATGAAATGGCTAAATAATAATTGACAGCATTCTGTTCTGAATCACTGTATGAGTTTAGATTCATTTGGAGCTTGACATCACACATAATCGCAAACTGCAGACTATGTGAATGTTTATGGCACAATCATCAAATTAAAGTTTGAAAGTTGTAATATAATGTACCATACAGGCTTAGTTGTTGTAGCTGCATTTTTCTTGGCTTAGTGTTGACAATGGTTCAGGTCCACATGTCAATCCAGTCAATATGAGACCCTGTCTTTTAACCGCAGGAAAGTAAATGTGAGCCCTGACATTTTTTGGCTTGGTTGTTCAGATTTCTCCTTATCAGTTACATAAATGCTTGAATTATG
Source organism: Centropristis striata (assembly GCF_030273125.1). Lineage (NCBI taxonomy): Eukaryota > Metazoa > Chordata > Actinopteri > Perciformes > Serranidae > Centropristis > Centropristis striata. The sequence continues at coordinate 25,727,493 of NC_081524.1, read as the reverse complement.
TTGTTTATTTCCGCATGTAACAGTGAAACTCCGAGAAAAAACCTGTTTATGGAAAAACAAAAATAACATGCAAAAAAAATATTAAAAACAGCATGTGCATGTTACAAACAAATGTAGAGTTAAAATGTCCCATCGTAGAAATGGACCCTCACAGACTTTAATCAGTGTCACCTGTGACATCACCAGAAGAAGCTCTTCACTGTATGTAGTTAAATGAAGTGGAGTATTTGTTTTTGTTCTTTCTGTTGATATGTAAAATGGTTGTGAAAGGCTACATCATCCTGCTGTCGCTAGACAAAGAGCTAACATCCATAGTTCTTGCTGACAATGTGTGTGATTAGAATTAGAAGGAAATCTTCATCTTGCTGACATCAACACATTTTGTTTGTTTTTTGTTATCATTGAGAAGAACTTATATTTTTTTGCAATTCAACTCCCATTTCTGTTTTAACATCACATCACATTGCATTAAAAGACTTTCCCTTAAGGTGCAGGGATGTGGACTTACGGAAAGTGATCATAAAGTGCTTAAAAGTCTTTGACTTCAAACACACAGGCCTGTCCCAAAGGTGTCCCAGTGGGCATAGGACATAGGAATATGCTCATCTGTCAGTCAAAAGGGTCTATCACAGTTCAAGCCCCACCTCATTTGCTGTGATGAACTAACCATTTATTTCAACTTGAAGTTTCTTGCTTTCTCTTCACAGTAAATGTGCTTAAATGCGAAGACAGTGCTGTGGTGGTCTGGTAAGACCAACACCCACAGCAGCTAAATAGTAATAATAAGAAACAAGAATCTGTGTTCAGATCAGACTTTTGTCAGAATAGCTGCTGTAATGTTCATGATGAAGTTTGGTTGTTGGGATTTGTTGCTGTCAGTAGCATTTACAAACCAGTTATGTGTCAGCTCTTTTTAACTTTAGCTGCTATGTGCTGCACATCTTGTGTGACAGGGAAGTTTCTGTTGTGCATCATTGGAAAGAGGGATTTTTAAGGGACAGACAGATTATCTGTATCATTGAAAACAGAAGCATCCATGTGAATTGATCTGCATCTTTTCACAAGTTATATTTTATCTAGATAGATCATTTTATCTGGACAGCAAATCTAAACACGAGAAAGCAGGTATTAGTTGTGCCAAACATTGTCAACATTTACAAAAACAATTATTACCATTTAGGTGCCGTTCTAGAGCTTTCTGTCATATCACATGCTCTTTATCAGCATGTTATTCTTTTTAATGGATAACTTTTCATCAACAAGTTATAATCAATATTGTAGCCAAAGCACATTTTTTAATAAGTAATAATAATAATAATAATAATAATAATAATAATAATAAGTGTATCTAGCTTGTAATACTAGTGATGGTATCTTCTGATTTGCATTTTTCTAGCCTGAGATAGTATCTTGATCAGTGAGTTGAATGTGCTGAGATCCAAATCACTGGCACTGAGTAAAGCTATGAGACAAAGTTATTTTATATTTACTCTTGTAGCTTTACAAACAGAGATAAGAAGTCTCCTCCTGAGGTTAGTATAGTTCCACTCCTAGTTTAACTTTCAGTAGTATTTATAGTGATCTTTCTGAAAAACATGATGAATACAGGCTCTGAAAGCTTTTTGTCTTGTTCTTCTTTTTATCAAGCTGGCATTATACCTCACTTAACGTTGCTACTTGTTGCTGTACGTTTCTTACTTTCTATAGTCCCTTTCAGACTGTGTTTCAACAAAAGCCTCGCTATATTGCCATAACGACATACTGATTCTGCAACAGGGTTATATTGGCGTCCATTGATATTGCAGTCCAGAAACACGGGGAAAAAAATGGGAGGAGATGGTAGTAGGGTGTAACAGAGCAGCAGCAGTGCAGCACAGTAGCACAGTGTACAGCGAAGTACAGTATGTATGTGCTGATGATGGCAGCGACAATGGCGATCATCATCTTCCAATGGTGAAAGAACTGCCACCGGGCTGTTTCTCACTGTAGAGATTCTACAGACTCAAACAAAGTTGTTCTGCATTTTGCGGAACATGATTTAATTACTTCCCAACTCAAGTAAGAGGTGTGTTTCTGATGATACGCTCCACTTCCTTTCTTATTACCCGAGTGTTGGTCACACAAATATGGTACCGTCTTGCCGGCTCCGCTGGTTCACATTTATCCTGCCCAAAACTGTCTCGCCAATTTAATGCCTCTGTTACTGCCTCCGAAGGGGATCACTTGGTCCCCCATCACACTTCTGGTGTGTTCAGATTCCAGGCGAAACGTTACAGAGGCGTAAATATCGTGGCTTGAAATGGCAGTCTGAAAGGGGCTTTTATGACTATGTAACCTCCAGATTTGGGCTGGGCAATGTCTACTCAATAGGCATATGACAAAGACCACAATGAGAGCCCTACTGTGTTACTTCAGTTGAATTCAAGAAAAGCACTGTCCACCATTAACTACATCAGAATTGCTATTTTTAAGCACTTAATACATGCCACCGCAAACCCATGGCCAGGTGTGGGTGTGGATGGGGGTTTAGTGGTCGGTGACTGTCAGACATTGCGATGGACAATGGCTGCTATTTGTTGCTTAATTAATGTTGGTGTGCCTCGTGTGCCACTAATTCCTTAAAATATATATTTCTGATAGTTTAATATGTTTACAGTAGTGACTGTGGAAAACAGCAGCATTTTTGAAACGTTAGTGTTGCTTACAGCAGCATCATAGCTTGAAACTAACCAGCATCTTTCTAATGCTGTTGAAGCAGGTGCTATGTGACTTATTGCAACATTTGACACACCTGATTAATTAAAGTTTTGAACATGATACCATGGGACTTATGTCTTCGCCACACACTGATTTACTAATATATTTAGATTTTGATGCGTTTATATATTCTATTCGTTAGAGCTGCTGATAAAGGAGCTGTGCGATTATCCTGATCTTTTCCAAGTCTGTTTCAGGAGGTCTTCGGTCCAGTTTGAGATATTGCTACTTTATTCACAAATTCTGGACAAATCTGCATCTAAAGAATGGTTGATGGACAGAGGGTCACAGCCAGGAACGATTGGGTACTGTTCTACCTGGCCACCAGAGGCTGCTTTACGCACAGGCTCACTCGGTGCTTAATGCATGGAGACATCAGCCTCAAAACGAATCCGCGTAGGGGGAGAAGACCTACAAACGTGGCGTTGAGATGCACTTCACACATTTGTTTCGTAGCCTCTGAATGTGTGACAGATGAAATATGCTGCCTGTTTACCAAGAGGTTAGAGACTGCCGGTACATTGTGAGCAGCTCACATGCAGCTCCCTGCTCTGCTATCCTGAGCAGTTTGAGGCCCTGAAGTGTGCAATTCACTTATTAATGTTAAGAAAAACCTGTTTTCACATTTTAGATGATTAGGTTTGCATGCATGGTGGCTCAGAGTGGTCAAACTCAAAAAAGTTTAGTCTTCAAAAGTTTCGTCTTCAGTGTAAAACATGTTTGACTCAACGTCAGGTTGCATTTTTTTCACCCAAAATCACAGGTTTAGTGTGCAAAGGCCAATGCCGTCACTGTTCAAATTTCTTTTGCTCCAAAATAAAACATTGGCACCACTGGTCTATTAGCATGGCAATGCAATAACGTTGACTTGCATTGAGGTGGATGAGTTGGTGTCTAGTGATAGGCAAGAGAAAATCAAGTCCTTCTACCCCACAGAAATCTGTTAGAATGGAAACTGAGTGATAATTCCTTTCTTCCATGTGCTCGGCCCGTGCTGTTAGTTGCTTGCTGCGTCTACGGTTACCCATTTGTCCACCTGGTCCTATGAAAACGTCAGTCATCTTTTTTTTTAAATTGGAGATAGACAGGCAGCTAAAGTCCAGTGTTTCTTATTGAATAGGTCTTGTGACTTGGCTCTGTGTTTATCAGGTCACTAGACATTTGTTCTGTCTGCGTCACTTTAGTTTGAGATTTGATTTGAACCCGAAATCACCCAGTTGCCGAGCATGCGTGTCTCACGCACGTCTGACAGAAAAGATACCTGCCTTTTTTTAAACAATACATTTTACTCATGGTAAGTGTACATTAACATTATCCAAAGTATATTTTTGAGCTTCAAGTCTACTTGAAGTATTGGGCTTTACACTAAAGTGTCTCAGGGTGTGTGTTGGGCTCAGAGTGCTGCTAAAATACTTGCAACCTACAACTCAATTCTGTGCCTGAAGCATGGATGGAAAAGTATATGCATATGATGATAATGTTATAAAATAATAGACTAATTCAATTAAAAACACAGTTACACTACAAAATAAAGTGCATCAACAATATGATGCTTTAAAGACGGCACTTTGCAGCTGATACATACGACTGATTATTAATTACATAACAGCCACCCTCAGTGTAATCTCAGTAGAAGGAATTGGAAAACGGCCAAACTCAGGCAATTAAACAAAAATGGCTGACAAATAAAAAGACTTTTGGACGTTGCAGAGGGTGCAACAAATATTATTAAGTCACATAAATGAATGCCTGCCATTTTACAGCAGAATAAAACATCACCAAGACAGCTGACACGGGCATGTATCAACAACAAAAACTCCACAATGCACACATTACAGCAAAAGTAACACATTGCACAGTTTTTGCATGACAGTGCATACAGAAGTAAATAGCACTATGTTGCCTAGTAACGTTGATGTTGACAAAGAGAGAGAGAGCGAGAGAGAGAGAGAGTTACAACCATCACAGTGAGTTTGTTATTGTACTCACCTGTCTGAAAAACATTCTGTCAGCCTTGAGCACCCCCAAATCCCCCTCTTCTGCTCTGCCTTCAACTTCCAGAATTCTCAATATAACCAGTCCACTGAGTCTGGCTGTCCCACTATAACCAGTCCACCCAGCCTCTCTGCAGTCACTTCAGGGATTCAGCAGAAAGTCTTCACACACCTCACTGAAGGTAAAAGTTCCTCAGTGAATGCGGAAGTCACAGCTGAAGGGTTGACGATGAGAATATTAGCATTTAGTTTGTTAGCCCGACCCAGCATGCACCTGTTGGTGACGCAACATCATGGTTGTGTTGGATTTAGGTCAATTTGCCTGCTCTCTGGGTGGTGCATGATGTACTGATTAATTAAGGTAGATGCAACTGTAAGACACACCAGCAGCTTACTCTGCTGCAGATGCTGATTTATCTCCTTTCCTTTGTTTCTTTTGTTCTTTGTTTCATTCAAATTATTTTTATTCTGTAACAGATCTTACTTGAATTACTAAATTCAAATTACTGATTTGTTGAAATACTTATAACAGTACAAGTATACAAAAAAATTCACTTCATCAGAGTAGCACGTGTAAATGTAATCTATTCTACAGTCAAGCCAGGATATCTCAGATAAAGGTGCAGCCATCTTGCACTGGTGATGTCATTTAAAGCCAAAGTCTGTGCAGTAGTGACAAAGAGTGGAGCTGTGATATCAAGTTCCTGCCCAAACAACCACCCGACCAATCGGGACCCAATAAAAGCTGCCAATCATGACGTTACACCCCCATTTTAAAGAATCAAAAACGAATTAAACCAGCCACAAGGGGGCGATCCAGAAGATTTTGGCCTCACTTTAGGGGAGCTGTCATGTCATCCATCTTTATAAACAGTCTTTGGCCGGACCACATCCTGTGTGTATATATTCTAATATTATTCTGCTGTTGCACTCTGAAACTGTAGGAGCACTAAATCGCAGAAAAACAACAACATTTATTCATAATGTTGCTTTAATGAAACAAATATGATGACTTACCAGTCCTCTCTAGTAGTAAGTTAACGGTGACAGGGCATAAAAGCAACTTCACAAAAAATGCCTCTTCACTGCTTGTTCAATCGTCCACACTGCGCAAACCTAACCTTAGTGTGTTCGAGACTTGCTTACACAAAAGTTAGTCCACTAAAACAGGTTGTTATGGAAACGGGGCACATAAAAATGGCAGTTATGCTCACCATTCTGTTGATTCAGTTGATTCAAGTTCAAAATGTTGCCTTCTGTCCATAGTTCTAATTCTGTGGCTCTAACACACTCATACATGGAAGACCCTGTTTAGACTTGGTTTTGAAATGCATCTTAGGTTATCAGATCACAAGTAATAATAACTTTATTTATATAGCACCTTTTAAAAACAGCAGTTTACAAAGTGCTTGGACAGAGAGCAGTTAATCACAACGAGAATGATGCCATAAGGAACAGTCAGAAGGACCCGAGGATCTGAGGACGCGGGTCGGCTCGTATAGAGTTAGTTAATCTGTCCAATAGCTAGGAACCAGACCTAAAAGAGCTTTAAAAGTGATCAGTAAAATCTTAAAATTGATCCTAAAATGATCAGGGAACAAGTGCAAAGAAGCTAAAATCGGGGTGATATGATGTCGTCTGTTAAAACCGGTAAAAGGCCGAGCTGCTGCGTTCTGTGTGATAAGACACACTTTGTTGTTTACGATTGTGTGTATCATGCATCTCCAAGGGTGTCCAGCAGACCATGTTACTCGTTACTACTCACGCCACTTCCACTGGAAGGGGATACTGTACATTTATGATGTCACATAAGAACAACAACTCAAGTCGCTAGTTGCTGCCTTGCCAGCAATTCCCTTGTAAATGGCCCGGTAATGATATGAGTCATCAAGTTTTCTTGGGACTAAATCTTCTGCCCAAATCGAGATTAGACATCTGGTTTCACTTGCACCCCAACCAAGTACATAATGGGAAATGGTGTTTTTTTTATAAATATATACACGCATTCTGAATTTGATGCATTTTTATGTATGTTGTATGTATTGTTTTTTTATACCCATTTTGGATTTTGACTGTAGATAAAGATTGATGTGCAGTTCATGTGTATATTAAACACAAAAAGCCAGTGTACCCATATTAGCTGTTAGCTATATGCTATATGCTATATGCGGTGGTTGCGTTAACCGAATATTGTTATTTTATTAACCAGGTAAAAGCCTCATTGAGATTATAAAATCTCTTTTTCAAGAAAGACCTGGCCAAGAAGGCAGCATAAAAAGAGACAAGTTACGACATCAATCTATCTCATGTGCATAACCTCGTTGTCCAGCTGACTTGAGCTAACACATTGGTCGCTCTGTGCGCTTGTTAATATTTGCTACAAGCACCTGATCAACGTTGAAATACACGGTTGTGATATTCAGAGCTTCACACTGTAAAGTTACTGTGGGCTCTCTGTCTGAGGGGCTGGAGCAGCTGATAAACAGCTCAAACTGCAGCTAACTACCATTAGCTAGTAGTAGAGGTGTGAATCAGCAGAAGCCCCACGATGCGATTTTATCACGATACTTGAGTCACGATACAATATTATTGCGATTTTAAGCATTTCGCGATATGGTGAGTATTGATACAATATATTGATTAACTGTTTAACTGCATTTTGTGTCCACAAAATAAAAATTATTTAATAATTGTTTTGACAAATAAGAGAAAATTCTCAGTGTATTTATCTAACTTCCGTATTTTTATTTCTCCACAATGAGAGTCAAAACCACAGACTGACCAACAAAGTATTCAGTCAAACTGAACTGAACTGATATCACACAAGTATGGACGACAACAACTGCAGCATTTTATCAAACTTTTGAAAACTTTAAGCTTTACTGCTCTGAATTTCTTTGAATGAAACGTAACAAAAGCCTAACTTTGCAGCGTTATTTCAACAACTTCCTGACGCACATGGTGCCTGTAGATTCCTTAGATCTTCTCGTTTCATATGATACCAGTATATTCCTAAAAGTGGCCCGATACAACATCCGTTAGAATGCTAAATATCGAATATGAATCGATATTATCTCGCCACGCAAAATATTGTGATACTATGCTATATCGATTTTCCCCCCCACTACTAGCTAGTAGCAAAAGCAAATTGTCATGGCAGATGATTGTCTGAGGTTTCTTTAAAAATGCCAGATTATGATGGAATTTTTGTGAACTGAAAAGTCTAATGCAACCTCTATTCTGGGTATGATGTTAACAGGAGAAACCTGCTTATTTATGTCCTGGTAGATTCTATCAATATCCAGGCTTCTGATCATTTTTTCAGCAGTTGTCTTTGGAGTTTAGGAGGTAACATATCCAGGTTTTTGAAACACAGGACCAGGATACTCCAAAAAAAGATCATAGCCAGGTTACCTGTGCACATGTAAACCCACTCACTGGGATATAAATGACTGCATTGTATTTACAAATTGACAAGGTGATTGTAAAAACCTGATGTCATGCTGAGCATTTACCTGGTACCACAACAGTGAGCAGGAGTCTGTGTCTCCATTCAACACATTGTGTAGGTGGCTTTTGATGTTGTTAGTCTGTGATGTAGGTGAGAACCCGAAGCAGCAAGAACCATTTCTTATATTACTCATTTGATATGTGTTGTGGATTAATTCAACTTCTCACTGTGTGTGTGTGTGTGTGTGTGTGTGTGTGTGTGTGTGTGTGACATGTTGCTGTTGTATACTTACTTACTCACACAGTTGTGCGAACACATTGTGTACAAGTCAGATCAGTCAATGGATGACACAGAAGTGGATGTGTTGTCAAGCGAGGTCAGTCAGCTCACTAACATTTAAACATACACGCGCACATTATGGTTAGAAAATCTTGAAGGTGTCTGTGAAATAATGCATTTGGTTCATGTTGCTGTATTAGCTAGTTAACACGTTTAATCTGAATGTCACTAGAGCAGCTGTTCGTGGACGTAAGTAGCTTTCGCTCCATATCTTTTGTCACATGTAAAAAAAAAAACAAATGCTCATAGGGTTTATATATCCCATTTTTCATGTTTTCACTTTTCAAGTTTTAATTGCGATTTTGGCAAATAATGCAACATATAAATGCTTTAAATTAAGTAGGATGTCTTCTCATCATACACTACGGCTGGGCGATATATCGATATAAAAATGATATTGATATATTATTAATGTGATATGGAATTAGACCATATCACATATATCGATATAGTTTACATTTTTGATATATTCTTTCTATATAAATGCTGCCCTTAATAGGGTTTGTCATATTTAGTTATTTTGTAATGTTCTTTATTCTTTTCTCATATAAATATATTTATTTCAGAAAAAGATTGGACGATTTTATTTCATAGGCTATATTTTTTTAATTAAATTTGCAATTTATGGAGCTTTGAATTTGAATTTTTCTTTTGTTGTACAGTATTTATTATGGCATGTCATATTTGGCTTTGACTTTGACTGAACATTTGCTCTCACTTTGCGATAAATATATCGTATATCGTATATATCGTATATCAATATTCAGCCTAAATATATCGGGATATGACTTTTGGTCCATATCGCCCAGCCCTACCATACACTGTATTTTACTCTTCGTTAGACCACTCTTGTTTTATTGGACTCTGCCTTCTCTTGATTGTGAAACTACTCAGACGTGTATGTTAAATATGTGTACACATTGAGAGACCCTTCTTCAAGGCGGTGTTGCACAACTGTTGGTTCCCTCTGATGGACTCTGGTACATGAACAGTGTGATCAGTATTGTTTTTCATCTTGTAGCAACTAGTTTTTAGCAGTAAGTGTTAGTTTGTAGCTGTGCTTAGGCCTGTCACGATAAAACATTTTTTAGGATGATATATTTTCCCAGAAACTATCACCATAAACCATAGTATTGTTCTATCGATGTTGTTTTAGTTTTATAACGATATTAGAGCATAATAAGTACATCCTTTTCCACAGCAATGAATTTTTAAATCTGGAGAATATTAAACATTGGAATAGAAATGTGGAAAATTAAAATTAAAATAACCTAGATAAATAAAACCTAAATAAATAAACTACAACCAAAACAAATAAAATAGACTTTCAGGCTCTGTTAACAAAACATTGCACTGAGATCAACCATATATATTATATTATTTTATTATTGAATTAACATATAAACAGCTGGAATGGCAGCTTGGGAATATAGTTTATTTCAGCAATTCGTGCTGCCTGTCAAACATACTTACTTACATACTTTAAACACAACACAAAAAAACACAAAGTCACACATGTAAACAACAATATATTGAGTCCAGGACAAAAAAACTATCGTGTCCATTTTTATATATTGAACGATAAGTCGATATAATAATTATCGTGACAGGCCTAGGTGTGCTGTGTGTTGCTGTACTGCCTGTAGTGAATCCTCACTGTTGCCCTAAATATTGTTACATCATTGTGCATCAACACAACACTGATGGAGAGATGAAACAGTAGAAGCAGAAAAAGAGAAATTGTTTCATACTGAGCAGTCATCTGATTGAAGTCAGGACGGATGGAAGATGGGAGCGAGGGATGATGGATGGATAAACAGAAGAGAGAATCAGATCCAGAGGTAGAGGGGTTTGAGAAAGCAGGAAGGATGATGAAGGAAAGGGGGAGGAGAGAGCGGCTGGTAGGGTGGGTTGGGTTGCTAGGGGAGAGTATGTCAGACTGCTGCTGCTGAGAGCCAGGCCTGCTATTGGAAGCTACTTGCTTAGCAGGAGAGAGGCGGAAGAGGAGAGAGAGAAGTAGCTAATGAGTATTGTAGGCTGGTTGCTGAGACAGCACTGGGTTTATTTATAGAGTGCTGGCCAGCCAGCCCTTAGATACCAACAGCGAATCAGCTGACAGAGAAAGAGGGGGCCCCGACCAATGGCAGTGCAAGAGGGGGGATGCCAGATTGAGGAAGTGCTGTGAGTGCCTCTCAGTCTCTTAAAGAGAGAGTGCAGATTTCTCAGTACTAGGCAGATATTCTCTCTCTCCAGCAGTGTCATATCTGTAAGCAGGCCACTTTCTCCACCTTATCACACAACAGCAGTTTCAACGCTGCTGAGTGTTTTTAACTTTTAACACAAAAAGATCCACGTTTAGCCACAGAGCTCTATTTAAAATCTCAGGGAAAAATGTCGAATAGGAGAACTGTCTACACTGTGCATGGCAGATAATAGTGGTGATGAGCCTATAATTACAAAAGTTATTCTTACATGTTCACTAAAACTGTCTGCCCTGAATTATGTTATAGTGATATAAATAGCCCTGAAATCTCTTTTACTTTGTATAGAGAGCAGTGATGCTGTTCTGTGAGAGCACAAGAACTCAGCATTACAAAGGGTTAATGGTTTGCCATCTAATGACCCAGTACAGCCTGCTTTATCTGCTCTGACCTGCTTGGTGGCAGGTCCACCCATGCTGGACTGTTCCATCTACTGGGTCGTGCCTTGCACTAAACTGATTGGTTAACACCTGTGGTGGTTGTGCAAGGGCAAAGATTGAAACCAGCATCTAAACGTCTGGCTGGTTCAGCTCTCACTACTTTGGTAACTTGTAACTGAGTCTCCTGTTTCTACTTTAATTTAATAGAATTGAGAAGCTCTGCTGTTTTCTGATGTGCTTCTCATCCTGCTCCCATTTCTAACTGTATTCCCTGCTGCTTCACAATAAAAGCTTTAACCATAGAGAAATATATTTTATATATTTTATATATCTATATATATATATGTATTATATTTCTATATAATACAGTATAGTGACATTTCTACCTTTAACTGGTTGGTGACATTCGCTCTTTATTTTTGCACAAGTAGGCCCAACATGGTGTTTACAGCATGGTTGATGATCTGTTGCATAAAGACAAAACCCCACCATTGTTGGTGGGTTAAAATAAAGTCACATGCATTTCCACTCATTTCCACTTTGTGCCACAACTTTCTTTTAATATTGCTGCCTCTTATTTTATGAAAAGCTCATTCTTGACTAAATCCAGAGCATTGTATTCTTTTAAGTGAGTGCTATACACACACACCAACTGTGAATAATACACATATGCTCATTTTAAGGTTCTCAAAAGCAGAGAGATATTCCACACAGAGGCACAGATGAAGACCATGTTTAGGGACAGGTTCTGATCCACAGGCTGGAACGTATGAGAGACAGGCATGTAACCATCTAACAGTTCTCTGTGTGACAGTACTTAAACCTCAACACCAGCACAAGGTTATTTATGTGTTTAAAGTGAACTAGATGTCAGCTACATCCAATACAAATGTGGAGATCAGATTGCTCCAATGAACATAGCTGTGTAATACTGTCATTCTATACAGTGGGCTACAATATATGTTATAGAGCAGTCCAGTCTACAAGACTGCCATGTCACATAACCGAGCCATTCATAAAATACTTGACAGATTTTTGGTGCGCCTGCTGATATGTTTAATATCGTCACCGGTACAAATCAAAATGGACATTGTCTTTTATTTATTGTGAAGCACTTTTCTGAATGCTGGTATTCCATTTTGTTGTTGATACTTCCCACCGTGTAGAACAGAGACACCACTTTTCCAGTATTCCATTGGTGGCTTATTCAGAGAGAGCTCGTCAAATACTAAGAACAGCGACCTTCATCGTTCCTCTCAGTCCAGCATGAAGTGGAGGAGGAGATATGGTCAGCAGTGAGCCACTCCCTGTCCATTGTAAATCAAACCATCATTAATTATGCAGCGAGCCTGGCTGTATTCTAACCCACATGTCCTGTTTTGGTCAAAAGATCCCTTGCTATGTGAGGTTACAGTAGGCGCTTAGCTGAGCTCACAAAACTTTGGTTGAAAGATAATTAGACATGAATAATATCAAAGACTCAGTCCAACAGTTAGCTTAGCATCTGCTCACTTGCCCTTTAGCCATGATGATCACAAGACCTCCATGGTGTGTGATTGACATCCATGGTCCCCAGCACTTGTTTACATTGAAAGGTCAAAGAGCAGCTGATACTGCACACTGATTGGTTGTTACATTCTGGCTCTGATTGGCTACATGAATATCTATGTGGTGGGTGTGTACATTTCCCACCTCCTATAGAAAGTTGCAGAAATGCTGCGTGTGTTTGCTTTGACAGGAGACTGACAGATGTAAAACTCTTAGCACAAAAATATTGTTGTGCTGACCACCAGCTGTAGCTTTTTGGAGTAGGTCTGTCACGATAACACATTTTTTAAGAAGATATATTTTCCCAGGAACTATCACGATAAACGGTAGTATTGTTGTTTTAGTTTTATAACGATATTGGAGCATAATCAGTTCATCCTTTTCCACAACAATGATTTTTTTAATCTCGAGAATATTAAACATTGGAATTGAAATGTGGAAAAGAAATATTAAAATATACTAGATAGATAAAACATAAATAAATAAACTCCAACCAAAACAAGTAAAATGGACTTTCAGGCTCTGTTAACAAAAGAATTGTTACTTTGAAAAAGAGTTACAGAGTTACTTTAAACACAACACAAAAAAGCACAAAAAGTCTCGCATGTAAACGACAATATATTGAGTCCAGAAAAAAACTATCATGTCCATTTTTATATATCGGACGATAAGTCCATTTAGTAATTATCGTGACAGGACTATTTTGGAGTGTGTCTGGCAGCTCGGCCCAGGGTTGGCCCATATCTCAGTCAGTTGAGAATGCTGAAATGGCATCAGAAGAAGTTGGTAGAGAGCTCTTCGATTGGCTGCTGTAAATCACTGACTCACCCATTGAATGCAGACTTTTGATCTCAGCATTTTTTTCTTTTTTCCTCCCCTAGCAAAACACCACAAGTCTAAGAAATTGACATCTTATCATCAGATGATAAGAATTTTTAATTCCTGGGGCCTTATAAAGACCACACAGGCCTGGACTCATCACCTAGTTAAGCTGTTGCTCTCTTCACCGCTGCCTTCACCAGGCAAACACTACTGAAAGCCTTCCCTCAACTGTTCATGTTGTGCTTCCTGCTCTAATGTTATACAGTAACACTAAATGTATAGCAGCATTCGATGCAGAACTGGAAGAAATGCTTCATTCTGAGGCTGAACTGTGAGATCATACACAAGGCTGACATTAGTAATATAGTGTTTGTACTAATGTCTTTGTCACGAAGAGTCTAAACACCTTGAGGATCCTCGAGGATCAGTGGGTTTGTTACCTCCAGTGGTTTTATTTGCCAACGACAGAATCAACTTTGTGAGCTTTGTCTCTGTATAAACTGGACACGGCAACTTACATAAAAAAAATGATTTTTAAAATCAGTGTTCTGAAGAGTATGCATCAGATAATAATTATAAATCCAAGCAGAACTAAGATAACAGAGATGTCAGGCTCAGATTTGGGACCCTTCTGCGCTCGTCTTTATTCTGTGTAGATAAATAATTGCATACTTGGAACAAACCAGGAACATTTTCTGTGAGATACATTTTGTAATTTGTCGGTGTATCTGATGTCAGTGTGATTCAAAGTTAGACATCCACCAGAGTAGACAAGTGTAATAGATAGATTTAAAGAGTGTCATTGATTGTTTTAATTGGAGCTGAACCAACACTGCAGCATGACATATCAGCCACTTTCAGATTATCTTGGATATATCATCAGTATTGTATCAGTAGTGTGTATGTTGGCTGATAAGTAACAGGAGATGTCAGTCCAGAAATGTCAAAGGTGTGATTGAGGTCATTTAGAAACACTGTGCCCATGTTTATTTTTACACTGTAAAACATCGTGCTCAGTACATATCTTACAGATCACCTTTCAGCTCTTTAATGACCGAATTGAAGGGATCCTTATCAGACTTGTTCATGTTACATGTTGATATGCTCGCACATATTGTAATTGGTATCAGCCTCTAAGATCCAGTATGAGTTGGCCTCTAGCTTGAAATATATTTTTCTCTACTTCCGGTGGCCACACGCATTTATACAGGTGCATCTCAATAAATATAATAGAAAAGTTTATTTATGTCAGTAATTACTTTCAAAAAGTGGAAATATCACATTATATAGATCCATTACACACAGAATGAAACATTTCATGTCTTCATTCAATAATAAGTTATGGCTTACATTTAATGAAGACCTAAAATTCATTGTCTCAAAAAAATGTAATATTACAAAAGACCAATTTTAAATATGTTTAATATGGAAATGTTGGCCTCTGAAAAGTATGTCCATCTATATGAGTCAATACTTGGTTGGGACTATTTGACTTCAACTACTGGAAATGGACTTTTCCATCATATTTTTATTTATTGAGATGCACCTGTATTGCACAGATGATCAGATCTGAAAGTCTTTAGCTTCATGTGCTTCAAATGTTTGGTGAGTTTTTGAACGTTTTCCAAGTTGTCAAACTGTTCTCCAGTTAGATATGTGTAGTAAGTTGATACAGTATGTATGGCTTACAGATAAAATAATGATCAAGACCAGTGTGATGGACATGTGGTTTATGATTAATCTCAGTGCGGTAGCAGAAGGGCAGTAGCCATGGTGTTGTACCAACGATGGAGGCAGAGAAACAGATTAGCATGTTGGGGTTTCCCTCTCTAATCATCTCTCTCTCTCTTTCTCTCTCTCTCTCTCTCTCTCTCTCTCTCTCTCTCTCTTTCTCTCTCTTCAGGTGTAAGCAGCTCAGGATGTCCGCCCACCTCCTCCTCCTCCTCCTCCTCCTCCTCCTCCTCCTCCACTGCCCAGGGCTTCTCCCTCGCTGAGCCAGCCATGACCAGCCAGCACACACATACACACCCCTCCTTCAGCTCCATCCACTCCATGGCCGAGCAGCAGCAGGTAACACACACACACACACACACACACACACTCAGTGACCTGCCATTAGGCCTGTCACGATAACACATTTTTTAGGACGATATATTTTCCCAGAAACGTTCACGATAAACTATAGTATTTTTGTATCAATGTTGTTTTAGTTTTATAACGATATTAGAGCATAATCACTACATCCTTTTCCACAACAATGATTTTTTTAATCTCAGAATATTAAACATTGGAATAGAAATGTGGAAAAGAAATGTAAAAATATCCTAGACAAATAAAACAAATAAACTACAACCAAAACAAATAAAATAGACTTTCAGGCTCTGTTAACAAAACATTACAATGAGATAAGCATTATGTATTATATTATTTTGTTATTAAAATAACATATAAACAGCTGGAATGGCTGCTTGGGATTTTTTTTTTACAAGTCACGCATGTAAATGACAATATATTGAGTCCAGAAAAAAAACTATTGTGTCCATTTTTATATATTGAACGATAAGTCGATGTAGTAATTATCGTGACAGGCCTACCTGCCATACACGTCACAGTAACTGATTTATAGTTTGGCTATCTCATCTGCTGATTATCATCATTGGAGCACCAGAGGGATGTGTTAGCATTTTAACATTTACATTTAAAAAAATAGAATATGAGTACATTTCTTCTTAAATATGTTTGAATTGTTTTTAACCAACAACAATTTCTGTAAACAATCTCAAAGACTTCAAACACAAGCAACCAAGCTGACTTCTCCACATGGTATTTTTGTGCTCACTGTAAATGTCAGTCATAGCTGTATCATCCATTACAGTAAATGTGTAAATATCTAAATATTTACAGGTGAGGAATTTGATTCTGGGACCTTTTTACATTTTTTTTTCGCTGAAATTCAAAGCACAATTGTACAACAGAGACAGAGTGCCATGCGTCCTACTCTGAAAACCACACCCACTGTGGGGAACACTATTGGCACAACAATAAAAAACCAGGGGCTGAAAAGCCAACAAAATGCCTATTTCTAGCTAAAACTATTACATTTAAGCATGCTATATGATTATTTTAGCAGGACAAGTTGGCTGTTAAAAAGCTAAGGCTCTCAATACTGTATAGCTTTCTGAATGATCAATATTCTACTTCACCCATTACATAGTGTCAAATGCTTGAGCTTAATTTACAGAAATGTAGTTAGCCTAAAACTGACTTTGGATATTATGAACTAGTGACAAAGTTAATGCTTCCACTAAAGCCAAAGAAAGTTCCCAGACTGTCAGAATGCTTTAGTTTCTATAAACATCCAGCATTTTCCTCAGATGATATTCAGAGCAGGAAGACTTGAATAATTATTTTAAAGTTTTTGTGAATTATAATATGTATATGCATCTAACTGTGTTGGCTTTTAGTTAAAGAATGAAATATTTGCATGTACTAAAACAGAGGTAAATCAGAAAATGTCTCCATTATAGCTGATCCAGATGCTTTAAAGTTAGAAATCAGATGTTTTGTTGATCGCCATGGTAATCCATGCCAACATCAGTATGCCGATGCTCCACCCACATCTTCCTCCTTACAAGGAAACACTTCAAGTGCTTTCAGTCAATGCTATCAGCGTCACAGTTCTGTATTTTGAATTGGCAACAAGGTGCAACCATGTGGACAGCCATGGCTCCCAGCTACCTCTGATCCTAGCCACATGTACCCCACAGGCTGCTGCTGTCACTGTCCACCTTGTGTAAGCTCATCCAGAAGCTAAAGAGAGCCGGCTGTAGCTAAAATAAAGGGAATGATTAGCAGTATGACATATAAATGTTGTTTATTGTCCCAGACCAGTCAGATTCTGAAGCTGCAACAGCGTTTCTCTTCATTGATCTGTCTGCTCTTAGCCAGTGAAGTCAGGCCAGAGTACCATGGACAATGGACAGAGCACCATTACATTTAGGCAAGCTGAAAAAGTTTGATCATCATAACCTCTGAATGCTGCTGCCCTCCCTCTCCTTACCACTCACACTGACCATGGCTGCTGTCGTGTTTATATTGAGAAATTTGAGGTGGCACCTTTTAGGGCTGGGCGATAAGTAGTTTTATTGAAATCCTTTATTTAAGTGAACATAAATACTGTATAACAACAGGAGAACCTTTTAAAAAAACCAAAGCTCCATAAAGTGCACATTTAAATAAAATAATATCTTAAATAAAAAATAGCCTATGAAATAAAATAGGCCAATATTTTTCTGAAATAAATGTATTTATATGAGAAAAGAATAACGAACACTACAAAAGAACTAAATATGTCAAACCCTAGTAAGGGCAGCATTTATATATAAAGAAGGAAAAAATTAAACTATGTCGGTATATGTGATATGGTCTCATTCCATATCACATTAAAACATATATCAATATATTTTTTATATCGATATATCTCCCAGCCCTAGCACCTTTACACACACACACATACACAGACATTTCTTATCTAACTTTTTAAATGCAAATGGTCACTCTCACATGTAGTGAAATCTAAAGCATGACACACCTGCCACCTCTAGTTCTGGTTGGTAAGCTGTGGTTGGTGGCATTCGGGAGTGAATGATGAATTCTTCTTACATATTGGTTGACAACAGCCCCTGATAAATTTTAGTCTTTTTCTGAAAATCACAGCCCCCTATAGCCTTTCAGGTTGACATTGACAACGTTAGCAATGGTCCATCAGTGTGACAATTCAGGATTGTGGACATTTGTTTAAATGAGTAAGGATTTGAGCATCACCGTGCACCTCAGTTAAATTTTATGTTCTCCAGAAAACTTATAGGAAATATATTTTTTAAAAACACAATTAAGAATCGCCAACTGGGGATATTGACAAGAGTTACACAGAGCTGAAGCTGACTGTCTGACCTGCCATAGTCCTTGAAAGACACCAACTGTGACACCTCGGACACAGGAAAATGTGGCGTACCCGCAGAGCAACTTCCTGTCTTGTCAAATATAATCTAAGGATCATAGGATTTTTTTAGTCCTGTTAACATGTTTTCTGTCCTCTGTGCAAATGCTGTGTTCACATGCATTCTGAATATGTGGAGCAAGAGCTGCGTTCAAGTTATTTGGGTTGATTCAAGAATAGCATCAGACTCCATTAAGGTTGCATCTTGTTACTAAAGAGTTTAACTAAAGCTAACGTTGTCTGAGCAAAGAATATGAGTCCTTGTGTCCTCTCAGGGAAGTTGGCCATCATCAGCTGATGGCACAGGTGTGCAGCATCCTCACTGTGGCCCAGGACAGACAGAACATCTCAGCTCTTTGCTTTTGTCCACATTGTTTAGTGTAAAGCTCCAGGACATGCAGCTCATGGAGGTCAGGCAGAGAGCTACGGTAAAGCTCTGGTTGCTTTAATAGGCCAGCGACATAATAGAGTACTCTTAGATGTTACCACAGTTCTTGCTTTCTTTCCAAGTGTACATCGTTAATGTTACTACTGAGTCAAGTCAGAATTATCTCCAATCAAATGTGAAGCAAAACGCTGCCTTAACGAAAAAAACAATGTTTAGCTTACCTCTTAATTTACTTAACAATAAATTTAGTGTACATCTAACAATCATTGATTATTAATGTGAAAATCAGCCCATGTTATATGTATCTGACTTGGGGCTGGGCGATATATCGATATTAAAAAAAATTGATATATTTTTTAAAAAGATATGGAATTAGACCATATCGCATATATCGATATAGTTAAACATTTCTTCTTTCTTTATATATAAATACCTTACTAGGGTTTGTCATATTCAGTTCTTTTTAATGTGCATTATTCTTTTCTCATATAAATATATTTATTTCAGAAAAAGATTGGCCTATTTTATTTCATAGGCTATTTTTATTTAAGATTTTTTTTATCTAAATGTGCACTTTATGAGCTTTGATTTTAAGAAAAAGGTTCTCCTTTTGTTATACAGTACTTATGTTCACTTAAATAAACTGTTTCAATAAAACTAATTGTGGCATGTCATATTTGACTTTGACTGAACATTTGCTCTCACTTTGTGATAAAGATATCTGTATATATATCATATATTGGGATATGACTTTTGGTCCATATCGCCCAGCCTTAATCTGACTTAAATGTGGAGGAGGTATTAGTTTTACAACTGATAATATGTTGGCACAAACTCTGGTGGTGCAAAGGTGAACTGCATGACATGAGCTTCATACATTTTTTTGAACAGTGTTTTTAGTCGATGTATTGACCTGTGTGAAACCTATAAATCTGTGTGTCTGGCTAGGACGTTGTGTTGGAGATGTTCCTACATCTCCTGTGCTAATTGAGACTTGAGCCATGCTAATGAAATGTTGCTGTTGTGTGTAGGTGCTGTCTGATATGACCATACTCCAGCGGAGGATCCCCCCTAGTTTCAGAGACCCTGCCAGCGCCCCACTGAGGAAACTCTCTGTTGACCTCATCAAAACTTACAAGCACATCAATGAGGTATGACACATGACATTGACTTTACCACACACACACACACACACACACACACACGCATACACTTGTTTGTCTTTTGACTTTTGTTATTTTAGTTATTTATTTTGTTGACTTTTTAAGGTTTTTTAGTGTTTTCCTGCAATCAAGTAAAAAAAAACAACCTGTTAGGATACTTGGCTGTGAGTGGAACAACCTTCAATGGGTTGCCATTGTTCGGGTGGAAACAGGTGTACAGAAGCTACATAAAGTAAATCCTACTCAGTATCAGGATTTGTGTTTCTGAAGGAATCAGGATTGGCTAAACTGAACTCAGATATACTTAAAAGCAAGAATATTTTAAATAAAGTCAAACTAACACTGCAGTTACAGCTGGTTTGGGGTTTGGGGTTTGGGGTTTGGGGTTCTCTGGGTACACTTCGAAGCAGAGCTGGGACCATAGGCTGTTCCTTTTTTCAATCCATAGGTGTACTATACTAAGAAGAAGCGACGGGCCCAGCAGGTCCCTCCTGAGGACAGCAGCACCAAGAAGGAGAGAAAAGTCTACAATGATGGCTATGACGACGACAACTACGACTACATTGTCAAAAATGGAGAAAAGTGGCTGGACCGCTATGAGATAGACTCACTGATCGGGAAGGGCTCCTTCGGACAGGTGAGGTCAACGAATGAAAACTAAATCCACATTTAAATGGATCCATAGGCACAACCAATAAAGTGTGCATGAATTATACTTGGTCATAGTTAATTAGTTTGATCTAAGAAGTGGCGGCTCCAATTCATTCCCTATTTCACCAAGACAATAAGAAACTAAATATGTGTGGCATGGGATGTCAAAGTGTGTTTTTGTGTGTCTCCAGGTGGTGAAGGCCTACGACCACCATGAGCAGGAATGGGTCGCCATTAAGATCATTAAGAACAAGAAGGCATTTCTAAACCAGGCACAGATTGAACTACGCCTGTTGGAGCTCATGAACAAGCATGACACTGAGATGAAATATTACATAGGTAAGAAGGACTGCTCACTCACACACATTACAGTGAGGGGCAGATACAGTACCTGTATAAGCTCGAAGGTTCTGTTTCACTGTTGCTTCATGAACATGGACAGATTGGTCAGAGCAGAGTCATCAAAGACGGATCCAAAGTTAATTGTATTTGTGAGAGTTAATTCTTACTACCTGACACATGTCACTGATTCTTGGGAATTTAGATAAAACAGGTTTTAATTTGGAAAATAAAAAGTTAATTAAATTAAAAAACCTTAAGGTATATCATTATAGACAAAGGTCTTGGCTGTTCAGCAATGTACCGGTGCAACCTGCCCATTTTGTATTTTTCTCATAAAATATGCGTTTTTCTAGTTATTAATTTGTTTTTGTCATCACCGTCAATAAAAAAAAATATATTTTTTATTTATTTGGTCTAATATGTATTTAGTGTTTTTAAATCATTATCTGGCATTCTTAGTACACATAAATGCTGTTAAATTTGAATATTCACTTTTGTTCATTTTTTGTATATACATATATATATACAATTTTTTGACAATATAGTCCTAAAAAAAAGAAAGTGTCAAGTTAAATAAAATCATATTTCCATAGGAAAAGGCTAAGATGCTAGTATATGTAATATGTAATCTTTCACAGATTCATTATGGACATAAACAGTGACACTTTTATACTATCTGGAACTTTTAGGAAGGAAGTGGCTCATTAAATTAGTACACAAAACAATATGATGCTATAAAGCTATATATATATATACATATATATATATATATATATATATATATATATATATATATATATATATATATATATATATATATACACATATATATACATATATATATATATATATATATATATACATATATATACATATATATATATATATATATATATATATATACATATATATATATATATATATATATATATATATATATACATATATATATATATATATATATATATATATATATATATATATATATATAGTTCACTTATCATGGAGATAAACAGTAAGATGCTTTTGAAAGCTCAGAAATCAGTTGTAAGGGATGCTGAGCTTTGTTGTAAACTTCTGTTTTTTAAAGCAAGCACATACCATGACAATACATAATTATAGAAGAGCATATGTGTTCAACCCTCACCTCACCTTTGATATGACATTTGATTTTCAAAAGGCCCCTACATTAGTAGGAATTTTCACACAATTGTTGACAGTGAATGATTTTGATTAAAACATTTTCTGGTTCTTGTTTCACTTTATCTCTTAACCTTCTACCTTGTCTCCCATTTCTTTGTTTGTGTGTGTGTATGTGTGTGTGTGTGTGTGTGTGTGTGTCCATCTGTCTGTCTGTCTGTCTGCAGTCCACCTGAAGCGTCACTTTATGTTTAGGAACCATCTCTGTTTGGTGTTTGAGTTGTTGAGCTACAACCTGTACGATCTGCTGAGGAACACCAACTTCAGAGGAGTCTCCCTCAACCTCACCAGGAAATTTGCACAGCAGCTCTGTACAGGTGGGTGCCTGGAGACACTGATATCTGTCACACATTCGTAGCTTGTTGTTGTCTGCCCCCAAGTGGACAAAAAAAACAATGATTTCAGTTTTTTTTTTTTTTTTTTTTTTTAAATCATCAAATCATGGAAAAAGAATATTGTAGGTCAAATGTTGTTCAATAATACAGAGGACATATTTACCAGTCACAGTCATCACCATATGTTACCAGTGTGGAAGGCGCTCCTGAAGGTAATGTCTTTTATGTCCACAGCGTTATTATTCCTGGCCACTCCAGAGCTGTCAATCATCCACTGCGACCTGAAACCAGAGAACATCCTGCTGTGTAACCCCAAGAGATCTGCCATCAAGATAGTGGACTTTGGATCCTCCTGCCAGCTTGGACAGAGGGTGAGCACACACACACACACACACACACACACACACACACATACACACAGACACACACACACACACACACACAAAACGGATGAATAAATGATGAGTCGATGTGTCATACATACAGTACAGTTAATACTGTAACTACACATTTTGTTAGAGGTGTACAATACAATAATGTCACTAAATATATTTTCAAATTCTGCAGCACTTAGTTTGTCTTTGACTTCGGCAGCAGTGTTTTTTGTGTCTGGAGAACGTCAAAGCAACTCAATGAGCACAAGTTGAAGTCTTTTGTATGAAGGGTTCACTTCCCGAAAGGCAGTAAGAGACTGTGGCTGACTGGCTGTACTGCTGCTGTGTGAGGGGAACGTGGCTCCCCACAGTGGACAGCTACTGAAACAGCAGGCAGTACACTGGTGTTTTAGAATAGAATAGAAAAGCCTTTATTGTCATTGTATATGATACAACGAAATTAGAGTGCAACTCCTATTGCTGCATAAAACAGTAAAGAACAACAATACAAAAACAACTTAAGGACAATAAAGGTATAAAAGTTATAAAAATATCACAAACATGAATAAATAATTGAAATGGCATGAAAATATTGGAATATAGAATTTAAAAGCTATGTATATGGAAAAGGAGGAGAATGAGGAGGAGTGGTAGCATACAGAGGTAATGTTATTAGATAAGATGAATATATATGTTATTGCACTTAGACGGTTATTGCACATGGTGGATAGTAAGTGAACAATACTGCACTGGAGTGGTAATTGCACATAAAATGTAACAGAACAAGACGTAGCAGATACAGAAAACGGATGGAGGTTATGTATGGATCTACTTGTTTTGAGTATTTATGGTGGTGATAGCTGGAGGAAAGAAGCCATCCCTCAGTCTGTTTGTCCGTGCTTTATGTGACCTGCAGCGCCTGTCGGAGGGCAGCAGGTCAAACAGATGATGACCCGGGTGGTGATTGTCCCTCATTATGTTAGCCGCTCTGCTGAGGAAGCGGGCAGTGGCGATGTCCTCCAGGCTGGGCAGAGAGCAGCCAGTGATCCTTTGTGCCGTGTTGATCACTCTCTGCAACGCTCTCCTGTGCAACCAGCATACCACGCCGAAACGTTTTAACTTCAACCCGCCTGGAAATGAAGTGTACTTCAGAGTTGTTTCTGATGCAACAGTTGTGAAGAAGAGCTTCACAATGTAATACAAGTCACTGAACTCCTCTTCACATATTCATGTTGAGTGTCTGAACTCCTCTCCTCTCTCTGCCTGTCAGATCTATCAGTACATCCAGAGCAGGTTTTACCGCTCTCCGGAGGTTCTGCTGGGAATGCCGTATGACCTGGCCATCGACATGTGGTCTCTGGGGTGCATCCTGGTGGAGATGCACACAGGAGAGCCTCTCTTCAGTGGCTCCAATGAGGTAAAACCAACATACCATACGCACATCAGTGAAGTTGGGCTGTAGCTTGTGTAGCTGTGTAATCGTACAAGTTCTCTATGAGCTACAGTTTACTTTTCTGCAATTTAATTGTGTCATAACACATTAAAGAAGGTAGTGCAGAACTATTCTATAATATTAGTCAAAGTATAATTATTAGTAGAATATTAGACATGAATGATAACAAATTCTACCTCTTGTCTCTGCTCATCTCCCAGAGGAGAGCTGTAGGCCTGTCACCATAACACATTATTTAGGATATATTTTCCCAGAAACTATCACGATATACGATAGTATTGGTGTATCGAAGTTGTTGTAGTTTCATAACCATATTAGATCATGATAAGTTCATCCTTTTCCACAGCAATTAATTTTTAAATCTCAGAATATTAAACATGGGAATAAAAATGTGGAAAATTAAAATTAAAATATCCTAGATAAATCAAACATGAATAAATACACTACAACCAAAACAAATAAAATAGACTTTCAGGCTCTGTTAACAAAACATTGCACTGAGATAATCATTATGTATTATGTTATTTTATTATTAAAATAACATATAAACAGTTGGAATAGCTGCTTGGGAAATATAGTTTTTTTCAGCAGTTTGTGCTGCCTGTCAAACATTTGCAGAATTACCTTAAACACAACACAAAAAAGCACAAAAAGTCATGCATGTAAACAACAATATATTGAGTCCAGAAAACGACTATCGTGTCCATTTTTATATATTGAACAATAAGTCGATATAGTCATTATCATGACAGGCCTAGAGAGCTGGTTAAATAGTGAGAGGGTTTGTTTATGGGTGTGAACACACACACGGATTCAGTGTGTCCTCCAGTCTCAAAGCCAGTATATTTTATAACTATATTCAATGTGTGTGTGTGTGGCTGCCTTAATCCACATGTACATACACAATACCCAGACTCATTGTGTGTGTGTGTGTGTGTGTGTGTGTGTGTGTGTGTGTGTGTGTGTGTGTGTGTGTGTGTCTGTGTGTCTTTGTGTCTGTGTGTGTGTGTGTAGGTTGACCAGATGAATAAGATTGTGGAGGTCCTGGGGGTACCGCCCAGCCACATGCTGGATGCAGCTCCTAAAGCCAGGAAGTATTTTGACAAGCTGTCAGACGGTCTGTGGACAGTGAAGAAGAACAAGGACATCAAGAAGGTATTTGATTTCAGATTGTTTGTAGTTTGTCATCTTAAAAAAGTCTAATTTGACCTTTAGTCTTGTGTCTTCTAACTTCTAAGGGTGACACAAGAATCCAGTGTGGATTTTTTTAGATATTGTAAACAACCTAAATATCAGCTACAGGATTAAATAACATGATTCCCTCTCTGCTTGTGTGTGGTGGTACAGGGAGTTAATGGAGGATTCTGAATTCATATTTGTGCACATCTAAAATATTGTGTGTTTGTGTGTGTTTACCAGGAGTATAAGCCCCCAGCCACACGACGTCTTCATGAGATTTTGGGTGTAGAGACTGGGGGCCCAGGGGGGCGAAGGGCAGGGGAGCCAGGACACGCCCCCTGTGACTACCTGAAGTTTAAAGGTAAACTAACACATCTGCCAGCAAAGACCCTGTATTGGCTCAAAGTCTGAATGTGGTGAAAGTAGCACATTTTGGTCAAAATTTAGTTATAATAGCACAAACTACAAAATCCAACTCAAAACCAAAGCAGACCGCAGTAATTGCAGTTACAACAGTCTGCTTTGGATATACATACAAATTAAAACATAAAACCAAAGCAGGAGGCAGTAATTGTTCTGCTTTGACTGTGATACAGTGTAGCCTTGTATTTCTTTATTGTGTTGAACAGTGAAGACAAAAATAATAGAAATTGTAAGTTTATTTAATAGGGAAATTAATATCTAGATAGTGATTAAGTAAACAATTGAGCTAAAATTATATTAAGACTAAAATATTACATTACATTATGATATTAAGTCTAAAATACACAAATCTTTGAATAGAGCTGTAAAGCACTTTAAATACACTTACAACAAAATCAATTTGAAAATGTTTCACCGAAAACAAAATATAAAAGCTGAGAGAAGACGACAACATTGTAGTTACTGCACTCTGTTTGTGCATTACTACATTTTTGGGATCAAAGGTCAAATAAATAACCATGATTTTTTAGCATGAAAATGACTCAATACATGTAGAAATAAGTGTCACATCACTGACCTACCTCTAACCCATTTGGCATGTTAAAAAGTATGAAAAAACTTTTAAAGCAGTTTTTCTCTGTTTTACTGCCTAGTTACTGCAGTTAGACTTTGTAGGGCAGTATATCCAGTAAAGAGCCAAAACACAGCAGCTGTTGATTAACTGCAAAGTCAATTTTGGTCATTTGTGCAATGCAATGTGCAGGTGACATCCGTAACATGGAGGTGGTGGTAGATATATCTGCTTGAGGTGAGGTAGACTCATCAGTGTGCTAACTGGTACCTATTTCCTGTGGTTACTATAAAATATCATCATCATGATCATCATCATCATAATGGTTATGTTTGTCCTCTTCCAGACCTGATCCTGCGCATGCTGGACTATGACCCTAAAAGCCGTATCACGCCATTCTACGCCCTGCAGCACAATTTCTTCAAGAAGACGACAGATGAAGGAACCAACACCAGTTCATCTACATCCACCTCTCCTGCCATGGACCACTCCCATTCAACCTCCACTACTAGCTCTGTTTCTAGCTCTGGTAAAAATTAAAAAAAAAAAAAACTCATCAGCTCTTTCTCTTCTCCTCTAACAGCTGGATTTTTGAGTTCTTTATATACACCACTGATGTGCAAGAAAATAGGTCGGGCTGTTACAGTGTCACAGGTGCCATGAAAGAGGAAAGATAGAGGTGGAGCATGTCAGTAACAGCCATGTAGTCCAGTGAAACCGCTAAGAGGGAGGCTGGTGTTGAACTACCCGCCTGAGAAGACTGCTGACTAGTGATGTGAATTTGGTCTCTTTTTAGTGTAAAAATTATTCAAACACACACACCTAACAAAACAAGTTAAGTACTGAAAAATAATAATAATTAAACAACATAATAAAAAGAAATATAATACAATTTGCAAAACAGCAGCATCCAACAGTTTTAGGTGTCTCAGCGCTGCCACCCCCGCCCCTCCCTGCTTGGTGGTATGATCCTTGTCAGCCCTCACATGATTGGTTCACACAGCATGCACATGACACCCATAGTCAGCCTCCGCAGCACCCATCGTTCACTTAAAAGAGCTGGCTTTTTGAACCGGCTCGTTCACGACCGACACAACACTACTGTTGACCACGTCTGAGCTCATCACTTTGATCTGGCTGTGCAGGAAACGCAGCCATTATTGTATGAGAGGGTTCCTGTTTACTGTTCCCTGGTGCAGTTTATTCATGCAAAGGTTCTTGTATGAATTCAAAGGCAAAGCAAACAGATTCCCTGTAGCACATTGTGAAGAAGAACTAATAATGCTCATATTCCACTAGTACTTGGGGCACTAATCGTGATACCAGAGAGCATAAAGGAAGCTCCAGTTAAGTGCATTAGGACTAACAGTCTGTCATGTCCACATACTGCAGCCAATCACCCAAACTGTGTGAGGAATAGGGCTGGGCGATATGGAACAAAAGTCATATCCTGATATATTTAGGCTGAATATCGATATATGATATATATCCTGATATTTTTATTGCAAAGTGAGAGCAAATGTTCAGTCAAAGTCAAATATGACATGTCACAAGTAGTTTTATTGAAACTGTTTATTTAAGTGAACATAAATACTGTATAACAACAGGATTACTTTTTTTTTTAAATTAGAGCTCCATTAGGTGCACATTTAAATATATATATTTATATGAGAAAAGAATAACGAACATTACAAAAGAACTAAATAGGACAAACCCTAGTAAGGGCAGCATTTATATATTTATAGCAGCTTGCCTGGAGCAAGGACCACAGCTCAAATTTGAACTATATCTTTATATTGATATATCGCCCAGCCCTAGCGAGGAACGAGTTACCTGTCAGTTTGCATAGTTATTGACTACAACGAAACACACATTAAACAGGACAACATGAATGACCTGTGAGGTTAATGTGGCTCTGTTTTGTTTCCAGGTGGCTCCAGTGGTTCTTCCAATGACAACCGCAACTACCGCTACAGTAACCGCTACTACAACTCTGCTGTTACACATTCAGACTATGAGATGACCAGCCCTCAGGTACACACAGAGCTGCATCACTCACAAGCTTTACATGCACACGGCTGAGAGTCACATCCTGACTATCTCACATATTTTTATTCACATTCACACGGAGTAATTACAACAAAACAACAAAAAGCCCTGATCTACCAAGTGCACAAACTGAAACACCACTCTCTCTTGAAAAAAAGGTGTCATTAGGTAGGTGAGAGTTGGATGACCTCGTCTTTTTTATGGTCTGTTTGGTGGGCGAGTGAAGTGAGTGGATGTGCAACTGACTACAGTAAAAGAAGTAGCACTGGCATTGATGAGCACAAGCTCAAGGCTGAAACAGCATCCAGCAGGTGGAACCACTGCACAGCCGTGTTACTTTATTTCTTTCATCCTTTTTGATCTTTCTAGTGTTTCTCTGCACAGGTTCGTGGTTGTATCCGACAACCATTCCTATTTTTAACCATTTTAGGTAGAGAGTTTGGCAGTTCTAGAGTTAACATCGAGCTTCAGCTCTGATTGGTTGTTTGCTTTAAATTGATACAGTGATATTAATTGTTTGCTCTTAGTTGATCCAGATTCCTGACCAATCATGATCCACAGCACTGCTGCCAACCCCTAAAAGTATTGGCACTCAGGCATTTTGCATCACCTCCTGAGCGAGGCCCAGATTTAGTTTTAGGAGCTCGTCCCCTGAACACTGAAAAGCAAAGTAGAACCAGAGTGGACAGATACATGTGAGGTTTAATTGGAGCAGGACTGGTACTGTGAATGTGTCTCACCTCTGTGTCCCCCCCCTCCCTCCCTCCCCCCCACCAGGCTCCCTCCCAGCAGCAGATGAGGATGTGGCCAGGCAGTGATGGTGGAGGTGGGGGTCAGGACCCAGCATACACCCAGTTGCTGCTCCACAAGCCGGCTGCCTCCCAACAACACCAGCGCCACTTCCTGGACCCGCCCCACCACCCACACCCAACTTACTCCCACCACGGGAACGGTGGGCGTGGCCTGCGGCAGGGCGGACAGACGGGCATCGGTGGAGGGGGGGGCCAGCAGGGATCCTCGCCCCAGATGAGTGACAGCATGGATGTGGGCGTGTCCCTAGGGCTGCACCACCTGGGGGCGGTGTCTTCCATGGAGGCCTCTCAGTTTGGCTCTGCCTCCCTGCCCCTCGCTCTGCCAATCGGACTGTCTGCCTTCCGGACTCGGACGGCCCCCACCGCCCCAGGGCCACAAGCCCCGCCCCCTGAGGACTACTACCCTGCCTCCAACAACAATAACCCCGCTGCGGGGGGCAGAGGGAGGCCGGACTCAGACGAGGGGCCAGCCAACTCTTGATAAAACCTGAACCATGCCCTAAAGCCATACAATTTTAACTACAACTACTACAACTACACACATACAGCCAGAGTTCAGAGACAAAGAGGTGAACTTTGTGCTGCAGGAGACAGTTTGTACTGCATGAGAGGAGGAGGAGGAAGGAGGAAGATGCTGGGAAAACTCTCCTTTATCATCCTGTTTTAGTTTGTTGTCTTTTGTTGCGACTGTAATTGGAAAGGAATGATTGTGACAAGTTTGTTTTTATTAATATTATTATTATTGTTGTTTAATATTATTTGATTTTTTTCTCGGGTTTGAGGAGTTGTGTGTTCTACTTGGTTGTTTTTTAAGCCTGGAGAGGAGGAGGAGGATGAAGAGGAAAGAGAGAGGAGCCATGCTTTTCCATTTTACTGCATAAGTGGAAGATCACATGTTCACACTGGTTAGTTATGACATTAATATATTCATATTTACAGTCCCTAGAGACGAGCAGTCTTAACACACACACACTCATACATATATACTGCTGCATCAAGAAGACAGAAGCTGGTTTCAACATATGTGTGATTCAGGACTCATGGATTCTCTCTCCTGTCTGTGTTAAACTCACTTTTTCTTAGAGTTTGTGTCCTCCCTCTGTCGCTCTCCGCCTGCTCGTGACAGAGTCCGGAGAGAGGGAGGGAGGTGGAGGGAGGAGAAGGTGGCAGGACACTGATGCCTTCCTGGCGCTCGTAGGGATCTCCTTCTCCTCCTCATCCTCTCCCTCCCCCTGCGTTCTTCTTCCTCTCCTCCTTCTCCTGTTGTGTTTCTCCTCCAGACAGCTCCTCCTCTCTGTGCTGCTAATCACCATGACAACTGGTCCGGATTGCTGCTAAAGATCCAACACAGATCAATAAAGAAATAAAAAGAAATAGAAACAGAAATAAAAAAAAACTTTTTAACCCTTCTGCTTAAGAGAAAAGGATAAAGTAAGAACCACTGCATCTCAATGTATTTATTACTATTTAACAAGAAAAAACAAACTGAAAGTAACCCTTTTTTCTGCTCTTCTTTGTTTGGTTGCCTTCTTTCTGCAGGTGAGCTCTGATTGGCTATTGTAACAGTGACAGTAACTGGTGACATGGGAATGCCACCGGTTGTGGGGGCTGGGTGGAGGGGAGGGGTTTGGGGCAAAATAAAGTTGGATATATAATAAGAATAAAGAGTATACTTTTGCACACCAAAGTCAAACAAACATCAGATCTCCGCTTTTCTTCCTACTAATCTGATCCACCACCTCATGACCTCATGTCTTGTCAGGATGAAGCTCTGCAGGTCACACAGGACGTTCCGTCCGTTGCTCCGCTTCTCCTACAGGACCCACGCAGAGCTCGGATCATGGAAAACTAAAAAGTTTAATATTCAATCAATAAGTGGTGCGAAAATAAATGCATACAAATATACAGTGAACCATGATTGGCTGTTGCTTTGATATCAATGAGCGGACAGCCAATCAGTAACCCAAAACTGACGAAGTGTTAGTGAAATATAACAGTCACTGACTGATTTAACTGTTCAAGGAACAAAACAGTTCAAAATAGTGAGCTGAGCTTTAAAATGAATTCTACTTTCACAATTTTCAACTGATTTGCATACATCAGTCATCTAAAGTTGGTGTTAACCTTCATATTTTTCGTTTTTAAATTATATTTCAAAAGACCAAAAATCCTTAACGTTCAATGTAGGAATAACTTAAAGATACAAACAATAACAAATGACAATTTTGGTGGATTTCGCGACACCTCTACTGGTAGCTAGAGGGGTGAATCACCATTTTATCCTGATACTTGAGTCACGATACAATATATTGCGATTTAACTGTTTAACCGCATTTCGTGTACAGAAAATTAAATTCAATCAAGCATTGTTTTATCAAAACAAGAAGAAAATCCCTAGTCTATTCATCTTTTTTATTTCTCCACAATGAGAGTCAAACCCACAGACTGACCAACAAAGTATTCAGTCAAACTGAACTGAACTGATATAAAACACGTATGGATGACTCCTAACACATAGATTGCCTATAGATTCCTTAGATCTTCTAGTTTCATATACCAGTATCTTCAGTATATTCCCAAAAGGGAGCCCACTACGGCCTCCGGAAAAAATAACGGCAAAAATACTGACAGGCTGCCAGAACACTAAATATCGATACTTGGCAGCCATGAGTCGATATAATATTGCCATGATTTTTTTCCCCCACCTCTACTGTTAGCCAGTGTTTGCATTAGGCAAATCACAGATTTTCTTTTGAGTCTACTGTGGCATACACACACAACGGTGCAGCGACAACTCAAAAGTCACCAGCAGCATAGTTTATTATACTGGGAGCACAATGACTGATATAGGAGATAATCTGCTGATAGAAAAATATGTCCAAAGTGACAGCTAACATGCCTTGTCCTTGCCATTGACCTGAATATTAGTGTAACATGTTGCAAAATGACTTAACTTTGGTTTCCATGTGTGATAGTAAACAACGACACACTGTAGGACCGATTTCATTCCAGGCCAGGAGGAGAGATTAGTGGATTTACAAGCTATCTTTGGACTTAACTCAGGTTTGCTAGTATCACAAGCTGGCTCACTTTTATCTGATGTGAGGATCAGATCCAAACCTGTCAACAGTGGACCATCACATCTGGTCACTAGGACAGGGAGAGATCCACTACATGTACAAGAAAGTGACTAGTAATAAAGAGAAGTATGTTTTTATAGTTTTATAAAATCACTTAAACCTTTATGATACACATTATGATGCCAGTTAGGGAAAAAATGTTTGGAGTGTTTTTTTGTCTTAAAATAGACAGCCTGAACTTTACTTTACTGCAACCAACATCAAATATCTTTGTTAAATTGTAAAGATCAAAACAAAATTATGATGAATGGTATGCTTTGAACTTTGTATTAAGGTATATATATATATATATATATATATATATATATATATACTTAACACACACTACCAATTTTTCATGCTGTCATGCTGATTCTATAATGATACGTTGTTGCCTCGAGGCTACGGTTACATTTTAACAAGTTTCCATTATTTAATTAGAAAATAAATTGCATGAAACTATCGAAACTGAAGGTTTACTCACTAATAAGTAGGATTTTTTTTTCCAGATGGAAAAGGGCCAGGAAATTACATTTTGACGTTTTGAGAGCTTTTTTGTGGCGCAAAATGGCAAAGCTGTTTCCTTTGGAAAAGTCTGCAAAAAAGGGTTTCAATATGGCCTCCTAGAGGTCATGTGTATTGGTTCCCTATGGTCTTCCCTCCTTTTTAAAGTATTGCATCACTCAAAAAGATGCATTATAGAAATTTGACAGGCCAAAAATGGGTATGTTGGCAACACCGTACCATAGATGGTTAAAACCAGTTTTCACCAGCAGAGGGAAAGACTGCACCGACATGTGAATGATGATCACAGCTGCATTTGAACTACTAAGGATTCCTGACTGTTGATGCTTTTATCCATCACTGCAGTTCAGACTTACAATCATTACACTGTACATTCTAAATACAAGCAATCACACTCAGTTATTTGTTCATTATGAATCAAGAAGCAAAAATACCTACTCTGTGCTACAGAAAGTGTTGAAAATGCCAAAGGCAATGAGAATATATCTTCAGCCTCAGCTTTGACTACTGGCTCACACATCTACAACATAAAACACTACAGAGGAGCACAAAAACAGGTTAGATGAGATACAAAGTTATTACCAATGGTGCGTTGTTTTGCATCACAGCGTTTGTGGTTTTTCTGTGTCTGCTTGAGGTTATTTTGTTTATCTCTATGGTCAGTGACTTTCTAACTGCAACGGAGGCTCTGACACCTTTAGGCCCCTCAGCCTGTAACTGGTGAACCCATTCAGTCATTCATTAATGGCCTTTCATATTACATACCTTTCATATTTGGTATGTTTTGATCTAATTTAATATCACTTTTTACCAATATTTTCAGCTCCTGTCACAAATAAAGACATGTTGACAGTCTGGAGACACACACACACACACACACACACATCTGACAACTAACGTTACAATATAGCCAATAAGTGCAATAAAACTTCCTTGATAAACGTGATAAATGAGGGCCACTGTGAGCCCCAGGGTACTGTGGACTAAAGAGAGTCAGTGAGTGGCCCAACTGATGATCTTTTAAAAACAAACCTGTTGGCAGTGATCTACACTCAGAGCTCTCCTAAAACATTAAATTCTGTTGCAGTTCAGTGGATCCTCCTGAGGATGTCTCCAGAGCTCCAGCAAATGTCTAACAACGACTGATTTTTAAAATTTTTTTACTGTAAACTATGGTTGGACAGATGACAAAAATAAAAGAGAGCAAGAAGCTGGTGTCATAAAGCTTAAAGAGCAGAAGATGCAACAAGATGCACAGGACCAAAGAGAACAATATTTAAAAATAGACTAAAGCATGACATGTTTTACTCACCAGTGAGGAGGACTTTGGGAGATTGTTCTACCTCTGTGTTTCAGCTTTTCATAAGTTGTTCTAGAGTAGGGGTCAGCAACCTTGATGATAATGAGTGCCATTTTTACATTTTCTTGTTAATTACTGTGCCATATCAACATTAAGGTTAATTATTATAATAATTACGTTTAATTATGATACCACATCAAAATGTAAATCTCCAACAGATCTGTTTTTGTTTACCCTACTAATTCCATCCATATAGGCCACTGGTTCCCAACCTCGGGGTCCCGACCCCCAACTAGGTCTTGCCAAAGCTTTACAGGGGGCCATGAGGGCTTCTTGATTTTAAGGAGTAAAGCTGCATTTGACCAAAAAAGTACCAGGTAATTAGTCCATCTGTACTTAGGAAGGCACTAAAAAGTTATGAAAGCATCATATCAGAGCTGAAATCATTAACCCTCCCAACCTTCCAGCGATCTTGTTCATCAAGAATAAAGTTAATACACAGTTTTTTACCTGCTGTGGTTACAAACTAAATGCTCAGTTCCCATTTCAACGTACTGCTTTAAATGACATTCCCTCATTTACCGAATGCCAAAAAGGGAGAATTAAGTGTAACAAACAGAAATATCAGTGCTATATAAAAATGCTGCCATCCTTATCCCAGAGGTCATTTGGCATGCAGATAAGAGGGCAAAAAAACATTTTGCACAGGACTGCTTGTGTGCCATTGGTTAAGCCAGTTGTGGCACCTGTGTCTAAGGTAGCTAACCCCTGCTCTAAAGGGTACAATATAGTGATGTGTCAGTCGCGAACGAGCCGGTTCAAAGAGCCGGCTCTTCTAAGTGAACGATGGGAGCCGGCTCACGTCCGTCAGCGAGCCGTTCTTCTTTTTTCTCATTAGGAAAAGTACCTGTGGGTGCTGCTGACGCTGACTACATGTGTCACATGCATGCTGTGTGAACCAATTATTGTGAGGATTGACAAGGATCATACCACCAAGCAGGGAGGGGCAGGGTGGCATCGCTGAGACAGGACAGGAGGAGGAGGAGCGAAGACGAGTGAAAGTTGAAAAAGAAGTAGCATTTGGATGCATTTTGACACCTGTGACAACATGAAAGCACAGTGTAGGATTTGTAAAATGAAGCTCTCCTATCCAGCAGGGTCCACTAATAACTTACAGGTATTAGAGAACTGGACATCCAGAAGTTGAGTTGGAAGAAAAAAGGCAGGCTAGCATGCTGCTGCCACTACTCCACCTGTTGTTCCTGCCCCTGTTGCTGCTGCTGCTGCTGCTACCCCCATGCATCAGGTACAAACACACAGTGCGTGTATTAAAATTAAATTAAAATGTCAATAGCTGTCCTTTTTTAATTTCTGTGCTTAGGTTTTTATAGCCATTTTCTATCTGCTTTGTGTAGCAGAGTGGTTCTTCAAGCAAGTTAGAGAGTTACAAGGGATTTTACAACTGTAAATGCAATTGGCTACAGTAATGTATTGGAAATTTAAGAGATATAAGTGTTCATATACAAATCAAAACAAATCAAGTCAAAACAGCACTAAATTTTACTGAATTATAAAAGGTATACGTGGTAAAATGGTGAGCCATTTGGGAGCCAAAAGAGCCGGTGTTGTGCCGTATTAAGCACCCCTGCCGTGAAAAGCACCCCCTTGTCGCGGGGAGTTTACTTAGTAGTTTATATTCAATGATAAGTAGACCAAGAAAAAAAACAACACACTGACACTTCAATATACATATATATATATATATATATATATATATACACTCACACAAACACATACTTAGGAGTTTATATTATATATATTTACAAATATTATGGAAGACAACACAGTAAGCAGGCTATTAATTAATGACATCAATAACCATTTACCCGATTTTTGTTATCTGTGACTGTGATTGTGGGAAAGTATGACTATTGTGGAATCCATGAGCGCATTTAAACATGAATCATTAACACAAAACTGGACGCTAAACAGAACGTGACATGGAATGAAAATATAATTTTTGTCATTGTGTGTACGTTGTCATTTGTAGTAAATTAAACATGAGCATTTAGTCCTTTTTGACATTTACTCGTGAATAAGAGATCTGTGGGTAATATATGTCCGTTTGGTAGTAGTTTATAGCGTCCTCTCCACATGCGCGACGAGGGGGTGCTTTTCACGGCAGGGGTGCTTAATACGGCACAACACCGGCACTTCTTGGTGAGCTGAGCCAAATGATCCGGATCACTAAAAAGAGACCAAATTCACATCACTAGAACAATATTTCCTTTCTTATTTTTTGTGTCCGGGTTTGTAAGACACACTCCACACCAGTTGGTGGCGATAATCTTCCATTTCATTGTTCGCAGCATGCTATAAAAAACATCAAGAAGAGGAATTTTCGAGCTCATGCTTTTACTCTGGAGGGTCAGATCAGGATTTGCTGGTGGTGCACCGAACACGTAACCGCTCTGCATCAGGTAAAGCATCAGGATTACAGGTATAATAAGGTAACACTGGCTCTCTGCTGGCTGCTGTCATTATGTAGAGTTACTGTACCGTGTGTGAAGTCCTTCAGCTGTCACAGAGTCACTAACTAACTCCTCTTTAGTTGCTGCTGATCCTTATCAGCCTGCTTTCTGTCTATTCAAATCCTCCAACCGAATCACTTTACCTCAGATCACTGGAGTTTGGAGCACTTTGTATTTTTCATAAGCGCCAACATTCAAACAGAAGGCTCTGTTAACTGTCTGAAACGTAATCTGAAAAATGATGGAGACGTTGTGTCGTTATTCCGCTGTAGACATCATCTAAAGGTTGGTTTCAGCTTCTCTGGTGAGACTACAGGTTATATATTTGGTCAGTCAACTGATGCAATGAAAGTAACGTGTAGTGCAGGCTTGAGATGGAGACTACACGATAATAACTATATCGACTTATCGTTCAATATGTAAAAATGGACACGATAGTTTCTCTCTGGACTCGATGTATTGTTGTTTACATGCGTGACTTTTTGTGCCTTTTTGTGTTGTGAAGCAAAAGTGCAAATGTTTGACAAGCAGCACGATTTTCTGAAAAAAAAAAAAAAAACCCTATATTTCCCAACCAGCCATTCCAGCTGTTTATGTTATTTTGATAATAAAATAATATAATACATACGGTTGATCTCAGTGTAATGTTTTGTTAACAGAGCCTGAAATTGTATTTTATTTGTTTTGTTTGTTGTTTATTTATTCATGTTTGATTTATTTAGAATATTTTAATTAAAATTTTCCACATTTCTATTCCAATGTTTAATATTCTCGGGATTTAAAAATCCATTGCTGTGGAAAAGGAATAACTTATCATGCTCTTATATCGATATAAAACTAAAACAACATTGATACAATAATACTATCGTTTATGGTGATAGTTTCTGGGAAAATATATCGTCCTAAAAAAATTTGTTATCGTAACAGGCCTATGCACATCAGCATATTTCTGCAGTTTGAAATAAAAACTGATTGTAGAAATCGTCTCCAGTCTGAAGCAGAAGTTTTGTCTGCTGTGAAGATGGACAGTTGGACAGACAGCTGGGTGGCAGAATGAGGCGTCTCATAAACTGTTTTCATATCATCATCAACAGGCCTCATTTAGCAGACACACCCTGTCACAGCTCCTCACACACACACACATACACACTCTCCTGACTGTTACAGTTCTCATGATTTCATCTTATCTGTGTTTCAGCTCCACCAATGAGAACAATCGCAGTCCTCGGAGGGGGGGTCGGGGGTTTGGCTGCATCTTACTACCTTTGCAAGAGCCCCCAGGTTACCAAGGTAACACACACACACACACACACAAACACATACACTGTTATATGATACAAAAATCCTGGTAAATCTCTAAAAGCCACTATAAAATAAAGCTCTAGTTAGTGAGATAAAAAGCATCACTATTAGATAAATAAATACACAATACACAAAGGAAATAATAACTATAATTGATCTTCATTGGAAAACAAGTGAGGTGAGGAAGTTATAACAATCTGTATAATCTATAATATCTGTCACTTGACCTTATAGCTGCTCCCTGTGGCTGATGGGGGGAAAACATGCAGAGCAAAGACACCAACTCAGGCAGTAATGAGCAAGGTGCACCTAATAAAGTGGCTGTGTCTTCTTCTGCTGCTATAGCCCATCTGCTTCAATGTTGGACGTTTTGTGTGTTCAGAGATGGTCTTCTGCAGAACTTGGTTGTAACAAATCAGACTGGCCATCCTGACATCAACAAGGCATCAAGGCTCACTGGATATATTCTCTGTTTCTGACCGTTCTCTGTAAACCCTATTAACTGCATTGCTACCCAAGATAATGTAACATTAAAACTGGAACTGTAGGTACAATGCATGGAAAATATAACGCCTGCAGAGAAATCTAGAATGCATTGAGAACCGACTGAAAATGAATCAAATGCACAAACACATAAACTGAGAGCTACAGACCACATTTGTCTTTCGCCTTTGGACCGCCTGTGTGTGTATGTTTCACCTTTTTTATTAGATCACACATGGCACTGCAGAGTCGGTCTCTCTTTCTTTCTCCAGGTCATTGTGTTGGAGTCCAGCAGTCGCTTTGGAGGTTGGCTGCAGTCCACCAGGAGGTCAGACGGGGCGGTGTTTGAACATGGACCCAGAGGGATCCGTCCTGCTGGGGCAGTGGGACGCAACACACTCAATATGGTCAGTTTAAAAGCACTGATGAATCATTTTAAGATAAAATAGAACTTTATTGTGTCTGTATGTCTGTGTGTTTGTAGGTGGATGACCTGGGTATTGGGGGGGAGATCCTGCCAGTCACCTACAGCCATGTGGCCTCCAAGAACAGATATTTGTACGTCAACAAACAGCTTCACAGGATGCCTTCAGGAATAAGGTATGATTAGTTAGCATTAGCAACAGGAGGCTGGTCAAATTTCTGCTTCTCTGCCTATAGTTTTACAATCTACAATGTCATTTAGCAGACGCTTTTATCCAAAGCGACATACAAATGAGAGTCAATACAACACAAGCAAGGATGAAGTAAAGAAACAAAGCAAGAGTAAGTGGCGTGGGTCAGTGCTTTTACGTATTGCGAGCGGTCAGTGCGATACTTATCGTAGTCATCTGTGTAGATCAAGAGTGAAGGTGTTCAGTAAAGAGTTGGTCTTCAGTCTCTTCTTAAATATTGATAAGGACTCAGCAGACAGGATAGAGTTTGGAAGTTGGTTCCACCACCGGGGCTTGGTGGTGCAGCAGGAAGAGCCGCCAGTAGAGAGTTGCAGTAGTCTAAACGCGATAACACAAGGATCTGAACCAGGAGTTGTGTCGATTGCTCGGTCAGGTAGGGTTTGATCATCCTGATGTTGTACAGGGTGAAACGACACAATCAGGCAGTTGAGGACACATGAACCTTGAAGGTCAGTTGGTCATCAGTCATGACACCCAAGTAATTACTTCAACAGTTTGTGTTATGTGACTAAGTACTGTCCAAAACTGTACAAATGTTGACGGCTGTAAACTGGCAGAGACGGCCGATAAAACTGCGCTGCATTCTGTTCTACACCACAGTTGGGTGTGTTAGAACATATTCTAGTGATATCATACAAGAACAATATTGATATCTCCCTGCTGAGTCATGACTGCACAACTTGTGTTACACTGTGACACATTTATGCAAAGTAACTTTGGAGAAAATGACCAGATTTTTTGTTCTGTTTAAATTAGTATTTGGAATAGAGGTACAGTTATACATGGTAAACATTATCACATTCCAGTTTGTTTGGGATCTTTTCCCCTATGCCCTCCTCTGGCATTTTTGTACATTTTTCTGAGCTTTTCTTTTTCAGCTTGAATCTATAACTTATCATTTTAGTAACATTTTTAAAATCCAATGTATTTTACTGTTACGTGTCTTTTATACTCTATTGGTGCATTTTGCCCCCCTCTGGACACCTTCGTGGCAAAAATGTACACATACAAAAAACTGCTATTAAATCATCTTCATCAATTTCATGCAACAGCCTATAATGGAAAAATGGTTGACTCTGGTGGAATACAATAAAAATGTCAAATATCACTAATTTAATGGCATAATAATGTCAGTGAAATTAAAAAATGTGGTTTTAATGGAAGTCAACAAGGGAGTGTCTAGCATTACATATTCTTAAAAAAAAATAATGCAAGAGTATTTTGTAATAAATAGTTAATAATTAAACTGGAAATTAAAGGGTTAAAATCCAGCAAATGATTAACTGGTAGTTTTGAGGAAGTTTGAAGTTGTTAAAGTGACTCATGAAAAAAGCTGAAACAAATATGAATTTTAATATAAAGATATATGTATGATGATTTAATAGCAGTTTTTGTGCATGTATATTTTCCCATCAAGGTGTCCAGAGGGTGCAAAATTTGAGCAGGGCACAAGGGTTAAATGCACGTGCTGTATGTTCCTACACTATACATATTTAGATTTGCAAAAACCACAGCTGCTCTTTTTATCAGTACAGGCTGATAGGACATCATTCTAGTGATGAATCTGACCCCTACTGACTCACGAACCATAATCCAATGTGTTTGTCGAATTGGTGCTTTTATTATGTCTGTCATCCAAACTGTGGATGGTAAGCCACCTTTATTGTTCCAGGATCTATTTATGTGCTGCATTTTCATTTGTTAATAAATGTGTACTGATATTTCCTTTTCTTTCTCTTCCTACCCGTCTCTCCATCTCTCGTACAGTGGACTTTTACAGACTGTACCACCCTTCTCTCGTCCCCTCCTATGGAGTGTTGCCATGGAGATACTAGTGAAGAAAGGAAAACAGGAAGACGAGTCCATTCATTCATTTGTCTCTCGGAGGCTGGGGAAGGAGGTGAGGGCTGTGAAAGCAGCATGCTGTATGAACCGGCATTATACATTTCTTTTGGATACAGGTAGATCTAAAAAAATTTGAATATCATGAAGAAGTTCAGTATTTTTTGTCATTCATTTCAGAAAGTGAAATGAATGCCTATACATTATATAGATTCATTACACAGAGTGAAATATTTCAAGCCTATTTTTCTTGTAATTTAGATGATTCTTGCTTAGAGAAAATGAAAACACAAAACTCAGTGTCTCAGAAAATTAGAATATTGTGAAAAAGTTCAATATGTGAGTCCACAGTCAGTCAGTGGTGGTTTGGGGCCATGTCCTCTGCTGCTGTTGGTCCACTGTGTTTTCTGAAGTCCACAGTCAACATAGCAGCCATCTAGCAGGACATTTTAGAGCTCTTCATGCTTCCACAAGCTCTTTGGAGATGCTGGTTTCATTTTCCAGCAGGACTTGGCACCTGCCCACACTGGCAAAGGTACCAAAACCTGGTTCAGTGACCATGGTGTTACTGGGCTGGACTGGCGAGCAAACTGGGCTGACCTGAACCCCATAGGAGCCTATGGGCTGTTGTCAAGAGGAAGGAGAGAGACATGGCGCCGTAGGCTGATCTCCTCCATGCCACGCCGTATTAATGCAGTAATTCATGCAAAAGGAGCCCACCAAGTATTGAGTGTATAGAAATGAAGATACTTTTCAGAAGCCTGACATTTGTGTTTAAAATATCCTTTTTTTATTGATCTTATGTAATATTCAAATTTTCTGAGACACTGAGTTTTGTGTTTTTGTTATCTGTAAGCCATAATCAGCAAAATTACAAAAACTACAGGCTTTAATTATTTCACTCTGTGTAATGAATCTATATAATAAAGAAGTTTCACTGTCTGAAATTATTGACAAAAAATATTTAACTTTTTCACAATATTCAAATTTTGTTTAGATGTACCTGTAGTTTCACTTTTTTTTAAGTCTACCTGAAACAGTACTTGATTTGTCATAGTAAGACTTTAGAATCAACTTCTGCACAGAAAAACTGTGGATATTGTCTCCATCTCCTCCTCTGGAGTTGTGTTTGGACACTGCACTGATAAAGGAAAAACATTTTGTCTCTGTAAAGAAGTGAATTATTCTCCATCATAATCATTCAGTGTACACATGATGTATGAGTATTGTAGGTAGACTTGAAAATATTTGAACTTATCATTAAACTGTATTATTAATGTCAACGATCCTCTGTTATATTATGTGATGATAAATAATCTCTCCCTCTGTGTGTGTCCAGCTGGCAGACATAGCTGTGGACAGTTTGTGTCGTGGTGTGTTTGCGGGGGACTGCAGGAAGTTGAGCGTGCGTTCTTGTTTTCCTCTCTTATACAATGCAGAGCAGCGCAGAGGCTCCCTGGTGCTGGGCATGCTGCTGGGCTCAGGTACCCTTCATCATTTTTTATTGCCAAGTAGGTTTTCACATTAAGGAATTTGCTGTGGTGTGTTGGTGCATAAGAAGAAACAAACAACTGAAATATAGATATAGATTAAGGAAAGTACTTCAGCAGCTTAAATAGAAAATATATGGAGTAGAAAAGTTAACTACTGCAACTATTTGAAAATATATAAACAATATGTAGAAATATGGAATATTATTTGATAATATTAAAGTATAAATATTTGCAATGTGCAA
Organism: Centropristis striata; assembly: GCF_030273125.1. Taxonomy (NCBI): domain Eukaryota; kingdom Metazoa; phylum Chordata; class Actinopteri; order Perciformes; family Serranidae; genus Centropristis; species Centropristis striata. Next base: position 25,684,491 of record NC_081524.1, on the reverse strand, counting down.
GATAAGGTCAGGATCAGCATTACATTAATGTAACGTGTAGAAGGTGGAGGGGAGGGGGGGTCAGTGTTGATGAGGCCAGTTGCAGAGGGGAAGAAACTGTTATTGCGGGAGGTTTGCTGTTGTTGTTGTTATTTTGTTAAAATTACAGCTTCCATTGAAATGTGCTGAATGAATCCTGCCTTAGGCTTATGGCTGAGTCATCATTTAGTAACAACATTGGTGGAGGGCTACAGAAGTCACCAGTACGTCAGATAGGACTGAGGGATAAGTGCTCACTAACTATTGTGACTGTGATCAACCACACAGTGATATTGATGAAAACATGCAACACAAAAGGTTTTAGAGTTCAAACAACGGTCAATAGAGAGATGGCTCACTGGAAACACTAATGGTCATATCCTAGTATTCTAGTCTATTGGACTTCAATAATCCAGAAATACAATTTAGGGAGCTATTCATTTCTTGAAGTATGTGTGTCGTGTGCTACTTGTTCCCCACATCCTCTATAGAAATCTGTCCCTACTAAGAGGTCACATTTCCCATCCCAACACTCAGCTTCCAGGAACATTCCCGCATTTTGATTGTCATGTCATAGAGTTACCACTTCTGTCCAATCTTATGCTTATTTCTATTTTTGCTGTCAAAGTAAGACCACAGTATGTCAGGTTGGGGAACTGTGTTTCTGGGACATCAATGAGCAGCACAGGGGCTCCACAAGGGACTGTTCTGGCTCCATTTCTGTTCACACTGTACACAGCGGACTTCAAATACAACTGAGTCCTGCCACATCCAGAAGTACTCCGACAACACTGCTATTGTGGCTTGTATCAGGAATGGACAGTAATCTGAATGTAGGGATCTGATAAAAGCCTTCAGTGACTGGAGTCACAAGAACTATCTCCTACTGAACACCTCAAAGACTAAGGAAATTATCATAGATTTCCACAAGCCCCCTCTTCAGCCAGTGAATACCTGTGGGGTGGACATCGAGGTGGTGGCAAGTTATAAGCATCTAGGTGTATACCTGGATAATAAGTTGGACTGGTCCCTAAACACTGACGCTCTCTACAAAAAGGGGCAGAGCCGCCTCTTTTTCTTAAGGAAGCTCAGATCTCTGGACATCTGTAGTAAGATGCTGCAGATGTTTTATCAGTCTGTGGTGGTAGTGTGTTGTTTTATGCTGCAGTCTGCTGGGGAGGCAGCATCACACACAGAGATGAAGGTGGTTGGGCAGACTGGTCTAAAGAGCTGGTTCTGTGGTTGGAGCCAGGTTGGACACACTGGAGGAGGTGGTGGAGAGATGACCTGTCAAGATGTTCCAGCCCATCCTGAAATACCCAGATCATCCGTTGATGATCTGTTGTTATTAAGCACTGCATCTGCTGTTCTTTATTTCAGTCTGTCTCACTGACATTAGTGATAACAGTAATGGTTCTATCATGCTGTTCATAATCTGTATGGGACTAAAGGTATGTCTAAAACCTGCAGGTGACAGTCCTGTGGTCCCCCCTGGCCCTCTGGCTCAAAGATCTGTTAAAGAGTCGTGGGCCCAGTGGTCCCTGAGCCGGGGAATGGAGTCCCTCCCAGAATCCATCACTGAGTACCTAGAACGGAGCGGGAAAGTGGAGCTTCACAGAGAGGCAGTGGTTCAACACATCAGTCCTTCAGACTCTGGTTGGAAGGTTAGTGAGGAGAATATGGACTACATTTACCTCATGTTGTCTGTGAATGTGTATGGTGTGTACAAACAAGTTTTATAATGGAAAGCATTCATTTCAATGAGTCAACTGTTGCTCTTGAAGTTGTTCAGTGTTTGCACACCAAAGAGAGGGAGATTTGTCGAGGTTGCTCCTGCCACTCATATTCTTGTATTATTTTACTCCCAGGTTATAGTACCTGTCTGTCTGTCTCTGTGTAGATCCATTTGGAAGATGGAGTCATGTCAGCTGACCACATCATCTCTGCATTGCCTGCTAAAGGCAAGTTTTGCTGGAGCAGGAACTTAGATTCTGTTTGCATTCCTTCTATATCTTTCTATAAAATGTAAATTATAAATATCTTACACCCGCTTCTATTACATAAAAATATTTAGTGTAAACAGGATTTTGTTTATGAAATACCATATGTTTTTAGAACTCATTCTAATACAAAAGAATCCAGAGAAAAATACAACAAAAAAGATGTTCCTGTCTTTATCTCCGCTCCCCGCTTCAGCCCTCTCTTCAGTCCTGCCTTCCTCCTGTCAGCCTCTCATCCAGCTGCTGCAGGACATCTGCACTGTCACAGTGGCTGTGGTGAATCTGGAGTATGACGGTTGCATCCTGCCTGTGAAGGTGAGAACTGCAATTGGACACAAACACACACACTTTGTTTTCTAATTCTGAATGAGGCTTTGTATTAGATTGGATTTGAATAATGTATTTAAAAATTCAAAAACCAGTGGGATATTTAAAATAAAAATGAAGACAGAGCCTGGGGTTCTCCTAGGCCTTCCCTCTGGGGATTTACATCTCGCTGCGTCACATTATAAGCTCCTTGATAAACTCCTTCCAGGTGCTCGAAAGTGTATATTAAAAAACTGGATCAAAACTCTTCCACCTAGTGTCACCCTTTGGTACAGGGAGAAATCCTCCCTCCTGAAAGATTACAAGCTGCTGTAAAGGGTAGGGACGAGTTGTTGTTAATAGTTTGGACATCCTTCCTTGATTATTTACCTGCAGATCTGAAAAATCTGCTGTTTATGGGCAGACGGTTCTCTGACTGGAAATCATAATATTTATATATATTAATATATATTTATTTGTATAAATCATTATGTCATTTTTATTGTCTTGGTCATTATGATTATTTTATTTTTATTCAACAGGGTTTTGGTCACTTGCTGCCATCATCAGAGGATCGGGGTTTACTGGGGGTGGTCTACGACTCTGTTCCCTTCCCTCAACACAACAGACCTGATGGACTGACAACCAGACTGACGGTATACTCAATCACTCACTCACTAGTTTTTCATCAATGAATGTCTTTGCACATTTTGAAGATTTTCATGTGAAAAGCTTGATGGAAACACCAAAATTCGAAATTTTTTGTCTTTAAAAAAAAAACAGTTAAAACTGCACTAAACTGGAGATAGGAAACATTTTTTCCGAATAAGTTCTGACATAGCGAACATTTAACTCACATGACTGATCAGCTGTTTCCTCTGACATGAAAGAACAATTAGAAGTTGCCCAGTTGAATCTCATTCCTGAAGACATGGGTGGTCAAAGTTGTCCAATTAGCAACATCTTTATTAGGGCCTCGGGGCAATCGCACCGAGCACTGGTCCCATACAGCAATAGCTGTAGGGACCAGTGCTCGGGGCAAAGCATGTTATACTGTGGATTTTTTCTTCTTCCTCTTCCGGACGCAATTTCGTCCCGCTGCTAGTCCTACAACTTGAAGAGTTGCAGGACAAATTATATATCAAAACGTTCGGTTTGATCGGGATCGGTGTGCTATTACTTTTCTCTACAGAATACGAATTTTTCGCGATGTAAGTCACGAAAAAACTGCCCAAAATTTTGCATTGAAATGAATGGGACGGCCGACAAAAAATGAGCGAAAAAGAACAATAATTGGAGATTTTTAAACGTCTACTCCTCCGGCATAATTTCACCTAGAGACTCCATTTAAACTTTAAACAGTAGACACAAGTCTTGTGTATCGGTGTATTAATCCACGTTTCGATAGGTCATATAGTTTTTTATCAATCCCTGTTCAATGACCATGATCATTTTTGGAGAAATTCTGAGATTATAATGGGTGTGTATTGCACGGAATGTTCGTGTCACAGTGTGTGACATCATCGCCAGAGTGTAGAGGGAGAGAAGAAATTGTCAAAAAATAAATTTGAAAACTGCGCTCCAGGCCCCAAATTTCACTCTACAGAGATAATTTATACATAGAAACGTAGGAAAATTTGTCTTCTCACTCACAATCCTCTGGTAAAGCTGTCAGAGTTATAGTTTGGGCGTAGGACGCACAGATGCGCCACCAAAACCACCAACAGCCTCATTGGCTCCCATATTAAAAACGCAGGAAGATTTCAGAAAAAGGGACATTTTACAGTTTTTGTAGATCGCTCTAACAAAGCTATTTTTTCATTTTTCTTAAAAAAAACATATGTAGACGTTCAGGAAGAACTCAGGACGCTTAAAGTGAAGTCGGATCAATAATAGGTATTATGGTTTTGCCAAAAATGCTTTCTGTTCGAGGCCAGAAATTTCAGTCTGTCCACCTATGCTGTCACTATGCCGGAACAGGTGTCAATTAATTCTGTTGATTGCTTTGATCTGATTGCCTTTGATCTTTGATGTGATTACAGTTACAGATACACACACACACACACACACACACACACACACACACACACACACACATGCGCATAAGCACGCACACTCCTCACACATGCATACATATGCTTCAAACACACACACACACGCACACACACAGGTAACTTTATGCGATTTTCGCTACACACACAAACACACACACACACACATTTTGAGGTTAAAGGGCATAGTTTGAAATCATCATAGTGTACACACACCAGCAGTAGCCCCCGTGGCCCTTTCAGAATTTCTCCAGAGGAAATTTTCTAGTTATTTATGTTTTTCTCTCTTGCTCACTCTCCTTCTTCCCCTGTTTAATGACGGATTAGCCTACAGCAACACATTACACTGCCAACTTCTGACAAAAGTACGTTTATGCAGCTTTATTTATTTGATCTAAACCAGTTGATGGAAACGTCCCTAATTCACATTTTCTTAAATGCGACATTTCAAAATTTTGCTTCTAAGTTAGATTTGACTTTAATGGAAAGACGGCTACTGATAAAGAATTGAAATGTCTCTCATAAGCTGCGGCATGATCATGTTCATCAGGAGAACCTGAGGTCATAACTGTGTCTTCTAGGTGATGATGGGCGGAGCCTGGTTCCAGGAAGTGTTTGGGGCCCCAGAAGCAGTAACAGAGGAGCACATTTTAGCACAAGCTGCTGAGGCAGTGAACCGCCACCTGGGAGTCACCACAGCACCCAGCTGGAGCCGGGTGACTCTACAGAGGGTACGACAGGACTCTGTGTGAATAAATGCTCCCAACCAGTTACCAGTTCATGTCAAAATACACTTTGGATTCTCTGTTATGTTTCATCAGTATACAGGTGCATCTCAATAAATTATAATATCATAGAAAGTTTATTTATGTCTGTAATTTTCAAAAAGTGGAAATAACACATTGTATAGATCCATTACACACAGAATGAAACATTTCATGTCTTAATTTATTTAATTTATTGTTATAATTATATGGCCTACATTTAATGAAGACCTAAAATTCAGTGTCTCAAATTTTTAATATTACAAAAGACCAATTTTAAAAAGTATGTTTAATATGAAAATGTTGGCCTCTGAAAAGTATGTCCATCTATATGACTCAATACTTGGTTGGGGCTGTTTGAATTGAACTACTCGAAATGGACTTTTCATCATATTCTAATTTATTGAGATGCACCTGTATTTGAGATTGTAACTTATTTTATTTGTCATTGAAAATCAGTTACTTCCATCAATCATTTCTGTCCTAATGCTGCATCCTGATGTTTTTTCCCCATCAGGACTGTATACCTCAGTATTATCTGGGACACTTTCAGAGAGTTGGTGAGTATTGACTTTACATTACCTCAGAAAACCATGCATTGAAGTTTGAAGTTTTTTATTTTGCACAATAATAAGACAAAAAAGAAAAGGATAAAGAAATAACAACAAAAGGAAGGTGCAAGGTAGCGGCAAGAAATACAGCAGGGCTTATACAGGCCTCTAGCTATATAAAAAATTCACAAGTTAAATTAAAAACAACTATGAAATAGAAAAAAGAATAATTACCATAAAAATAAAGCAAAATTATAATAAAAAAAGTAAAACAAAAGTGTAGAAATGTGTGTATGTGCCTGTGTGTGTGTATTACTTAGTGACCTGATCATCAGAGCCACTAAACTGCTCTTGTAAGTGTTCAGAGAGGAAAACTGTATTGAACTATTCAACTGATCATCCCAGAGTATTGTTCCTCTGTATTTTAAGGAGAATTGACCGAGGGTAGTACGATAGTGAGGAGGTGAAATCTAGTCAGTTGTCTAGTATTGTACTGATGTAATTGTGAGTTGACATGGAAATATTCACTGAAAGCTCTAGGAATAGAATTTGGACTATACATATACTTAAAGATAAAAATGCATATTTGGTATATATTGATCTGAAAAATTGTCATTATCTCAAATCTTGAGTTTTGTGAAAAGGGGAGCAGAAGGATCTAGTCGTTTTGAAAATGTGGCAGTGCTGACAAATCTTTTCCCAAACGAGGTGTAGGGAAACATCATTTTAAGGTGCATCTCTCTGCCTTTTCCAGAGTCCATGCGTGGCTTCATAAGGGAGAACAATCTCTCGCTATCTCTGATTGGTTCCTCTTATGACGGTGTGTCAGTCAACGATGTCATCTTTAGTGGACGAACATCTGCAGAGGAGCTGTTGGGAACTGGAGTTTGAATGCGCTGGTTACCCTGGAGCAGAACAGCACCTTCCAGTTACATGTGCTGTTTAGAATCTATTTCAGTTTGAACCTGTATTTGCATAAAGCGAGCATTGTCACTCATCAGTGTGACAGGACACAGCCTGTGGACATGAACACCAGCGACTATGTTGAAAACATCATTCTGCAGCGACATGGCAAGGCTGCTTCGAGTCTCATCTGGAAATGTCAACTCTGGTTAATGAATATGCTGAATGGTCGCTGGGGGCTCTTTACCTTGGTGCCACACTCTAGAATTAATATAAAATTGTAATATTTTAGTGTCCTAATATCATGAGGTTGTGTTCATCTACAGTGTCTGAACATTGACACATTATCTGGTTCCAAGGGGCTGACATATATTTCTTTTTCAGGCCATCTAATACTACAGATGTTGCTTGCACTTTAAGTAAAGCCTTAAGGTTTCTGTAATATTTTCTCATCAGTTTGTTCTGTGGGAAAGATCTCATGAAGGACTGATATAAGCTTGCTGAGTGATTTTTATATGATTCTGTTGCATTCAAAAGTGCTCTCAGGTGAAGTATGTTGTACATATATGTGCCCTCTGAGGCCCGCTTGTGATTTTAAGTCAGAATTAAAAGCCATTTGTCAGACTGTCTTTTTATTTTTGAAATACTGGAGACCATGACCTTTCATTTCCACAGTGAGGCCATAACCTGCGAGGGTCCACAGGCCAAAAGTTGGGGACGACTAATATAAATACAGTACTCATACAGTGCACTATTTCAAGAAAAAAGTCAAAATGTCAGGGATTAAGTCATCTTTGAGTTTGGTAAAGTTGGAAAGATATTATGAATTGTTCCCATGTCAATAAGTCATCAGAGGAACATTGTTTCAGAGAGACGTAGTCAGGTAGACGGCAGCTACAACCTGATTTTCATCAAGGTCATAAAATGAGAAATAACCCCAATACTTAAGGGTGTAGCAGAACTACAATCCCCCTACACATAAATGAGCAATTCTTGGTAGTAGGCTACCACAAATCTGTTTTTATGTAATTTGTGATAATTTTTTTTTAAACATATCGAGGAAAATCAGGTTGTAGTGCATAATGACTTTTTTTCCCCTCCTGATTATTTCTTCTACCCTAATCCTCTTCTATAGTGGACAGAAGCATCCTCAGTTGGGAGAAGTAACATCCTTGTTCAGTCGAGTTTCACCTTTAAACGTTATTTCCTTATGCTGTGTAAACCGCTCAGCCGGCTTAACGCAAGAGAAATCCTACACAGACCCTCTAAAATTAAGTTTATTGTGATGATTGTTGTTGGGATTAAAGGTGTGATTTGTGATTGTTTTCTACTTCTATAAGTCTTAATGAGATAAATCACTAATCATAAACTTCATGGAACTTTAAGCACTGAAGTGGTGCATGTCCCTGCATTGTTTGTTTATATTCGGTCAACTGTCGAGCTAGCATTAATAGCTGTGGCAATAACACTTTGGCTTAGAATGAACTCATGTTTCCTGGCTTATCTCTCCTCTGGAAGCCTCCTCCCTCCTCCGAGCCATTTAAGAAATTGGGAGTTCCTTCAAAATGACGGGTCTCGGTCAGGTGATTAAGGAGAGAAGAGTCGACAAGGGACACAGAGGAAGTCATGGTTTTATTTAAGAAAGAAAAAAAGTATTAACACCTGTACAATATCAGTACAACTCCTGATTGGACAAACCAAAATCAGACCACTGGGGAGCTAAAAACACACAGTCCAATTATCTGAGGCCCAGTTTCTTCTTCTCCTTCTGTTTCTTGCGTACCACTTCCATGTTGCGGTCCTTCCACATGCTCTTCCTCAGTTTGATAGGACGACTGCCAACATATTTCCCTGCACAAACACAGACAACAAGTGTACAAGTCAAACTTACATCCTGGCAAACAAATGTGAAGGCAGAAAATCCAGGGTTTTCATTAGAAATTGAAAGTCACCAACTCAATTTCTACATCTAGGACCATCCAATCAGCATCAAAAGTATGCACTTGCAAAAGCATAAACTTTTAAATGTTGAAATGTGTAGACTGACCGTTCATCTCCCTCATGGCTCTAACGTAGTCATTTGGATCTTTGAAGCTGACGAAACCATAGCCTTTGGTCTTTCCTGTACGTTTGTCTCTCACCACCTGATGACAACAATTCAAATTTCATTTGTCCACACAGTACACACAACTGTTAAGACAAAACACATTTACTCTCCATAAAACACTAATTTTATGTGGAAGACTATTATTGGGTTGAAAGTTCAGAAAAAAGCTATTAAGTGGATGTTGAGTTCAGATTGATTGGATCTCTAACAGTTTAAATCCATGTTCATTTCGGTTAATGTGACCAGGTTGGAACAGTGTTAACACTGTTGAATAAATTTTTATCCAAATAGTCGAGTCAATTCTTTTTATACAGCACAATATTACAGACTTTCCTCAGAGCTTTACTATCTGTACAGCATACGACACCATCTGTCTTTCAACCCTCACTTCAGATAAAGGAAAAAAACTGCTAAAAAAAAACCTTAACTGGGAAAAAAGAAGAAACCTCTAGAAGAGCAACATTATAGGGATCCACTAAAGAACAGACAGACGGACAATAGATCATGTGTGTACAGAAATACTAACAAAAACTGCTGTCTGTTGTTACATGGTGGATGTAGATCCACTTATGTGGATATGCTGTGATGGAATTGACCAAAATGGTTAATCTAATGTCTCAGATTAGTCAATAAAATACATTAACAAAAGTCCCCTTCAGACTGCGTTTCCACAGAAGTCCCGACATACTGCCGTAACAAGCCCTGCCGGCTTTTCACCTTGAGACATTCATGATTCTGCGATGGCATAATATCGGCGTCCATTCACTCTGCGGTCCGGCATCGCTTAAGAAAGTAGGGGAGCCTTACTTCACAGGCAGCGCACACATGCACGAAATGAAGCTAATCTTTTTTTTTACTTGCATCTTAGCCGAAAGAAAGACTAGACAAATTCTTCTGAAGCGACACAGGTTCTTTTAGCAGGGCTGAAATGTGTTTCTATGCGGATAACTGGGATGCATGCAATGAAAGTACGTCATTTTTCACATCTGAATACTGACAGGCATGTATTGAAGAGGAAATCTACAGTTTAGATAACTGTGGAGCTGCACAGTAGCACAGTAAAGTATGTATGTGCCGCGGCAGGATGTGAACAGTAAGCAAAGTCCATTTGTTTACAACAAGCACTGGACACTTTGTGTACAGTAAGAGACGGCAGCAGCAGTGAATTCAAAACAATGATGGTGGATGATATGCACGTCATGTTGTTTCTCACTGTAGAAATTCCACATACTCAAGCAGAGTTGTTCTGCATTTTGCTGAACATGATTCAATTACTGTGGGACTCAAGTGAGAGGCGTGTTTCCCATGTTACGTAACATATTTTATGCCTTGCTGGTTCGCATTGATCCCGCCTTGAACAGTCTCACTAATTTGACACCTCTGTTCCTACGTGAAGGCGTTACAGAGCTGGGATCACTTGGTAGGCCTGTGACGATAACACATTTTTTTAGGACGATATATTTTCCCGGAAACTATCACAATAAACCATAGTATTGTTGTATCGATGTTGTTTCAGTTTTATAACGATATTTGGGCATAATAAGTACATCCTTTTCCACAGCAATGAATTTTGAAATCTGAAGAATATTAAACATTGGAATATAAATGTGGAAAAGAAATATTATAATATCCTAGATAAATAAAACAAATAAAATAGACTTTCAGGCTCTGTTAACAAAAAATTGCAATGAGATAAACATTATGTATTATATTATTTTAGTATAAAAATAACATAAACAGCTGGAATGGCTGCTTGGGAATATAGTTTTTTTTAGCAATTCATACTGCCTGTCAAACATTTGCAGAATTACTTTAAACACAACATAAAAAAAGTACAAAAAGTCACGCATGTAAACAACAATATATTGAGTCCAGAAAAAAACAATCATGTCAATCATGTAAATTGTAGATGGTTTTACAGTTTTGGTGTCTAAAAAGTATTACTGGGGGTAAATAAACCAAATGCACAGGAAAACAGCCAACCTTAGCTTTGAGGAAAGATGGGTATCTGCTGAAGGCTCTGGCCAGGATGTCATCATTCACCTCATTACCAAGATCACCACAGAATATACGGAAATCATCTGCAACCAGGACAGAAAACAGGATTAGAAATGTTGTTGCAGTTTTAATTTTGGAGACATTCAGCAGCTCTATGTTGATGCTATGAAGGAGGCAGCAGGAGCTGAGCTAAGTGATCCAACACCTGTGTAGTCATAGAATTGCATTCAGCCATCATCAACCAAAACTAAAGCCTTGGAAACAGAACAGCACTGCATAATATGTATCAGTCATTTGGTCCCAGCAGCAGTTTGTACCTGAATCCCACTCTAACAGACTGGCATCCTCCCAGCTGGTCCCTGCTGCAGTACGGATGCACTTCTTCACCTTCTCCGACTTTGACTTCTTTTTATCCTCTGAAGTACTTTCCACAGGCTGGAACACACAGACACACGATGATATCTTTTTCTAATATGTGTAACAATATTTGTGAGGTGCTGACCAAATAAAAAGTCCAGAGGAACAGCAGGTATGGATATTTCCCACCTATGGCTATCTATAAAACCTTCCTAAAGCCTGTACCTCAGTGTGGGGGGGCTCGGGCTCAGGCATGCTGGGTCCAATGACGGCGCTGCTGTCTTCACTCTCCTTCTTGTCCAGTAGACCAGCTGCCATCACCGCTGCCTGCTGCTCTGCAACCCGCGCTGCCAGCTCCTCCTGAAAGATCCACATCATACATATTCAGGACAGCTGCATACCTCCACATGTGCCCCACCTTGCTTCAGATTTAGTATTAGGACACATTTCTCCTTCCCCACACTACTAATACATACCATTGTTAGCTTTAAAGTGTAGTTTTCCCTCTAGTCCTCTAATATTTACTTTGAAAATACATTCACCATATGATTAAAAAACAAAAACACCAAAACACAAAAGAACCCCTCTGTTCATGTTGTGATGCAGTCGTGTTCAAACAAAAATAAAACAGAAAAATATAAAACAGCATAAAGAGACAGACCAGCACAGAAGAAACTTTGATAATACTTTAGAGTATTTTGTAAGATATCTAATCAATATGGAAATACCATTCTGGCTTGTCTCTGAGCCCTAACATCCACTCTTTTATGGCTGGCAGGGGCAGGGGGAGCGGAGTACACGGTCGGTGCTGCCTGGATGATCGACGGAGTCTGTTTGATGGGAGTCGGGCCTCCCTGTCTTGAGGGCGGGGCCATTGAGACCATATCACGGACCTGAGTGAGACACACAGAGGCACAAGGTAGGTTACAAGATGATTGATGTGTGAAATAATATTCAGCAGTGGTGTCGACACAAAAGAGAAATTAGGTTGACCCAAGTATTATATGTATTAATATGACAGTCAGACAGAGCTGTGCTCTGGACTGGTTTGGTACGTTGGCTCAACACCACTGGGTGGATATCGTGCTAATACTGTCTGCTTAGGTTTAGGTTTATTTATTTGCACAGTTATAATAACATAAAATGAAAAAGATAACAAATAATGTTAAGTACAGGGAGAGGCAGAAAACCCATATGGGCTTATTTAAAGCCTCCACCTAAAATTTCATAATTTCATAGTTATAAGAAAGTAATAACAAACTGATACTAGAAAAACATATGTATAACATCAACAAGTTATAATGACAATAACAAAATAAAAACAAAAACAAAAATATGAACATGACATAAAAGTGTATTTCTGTGTGAATTAGAATTTTAAAACAGTAGTTAAATGGGCTTTTAGACATCTTTGGTACATTTTCATAGAGAAGGAGTTCTTTGCCAGATGGGAAAAGGTATTCTATAATTTAGTCCCCCTTAACTGAACAATAAATTGACCTCTGCATGTAAGAAATCTTTGAGGATGAAGATCTAAAGACTGACGTGTTAGATAAGAGTCAACCTGAGAATTAAAATTAAAATAAGTCTTAAAGTGCTCTGGAAAGTTCTCATGATCTGAATATACCTTTTATTAAATAAAAACACAGAGACGTTGATGTCATGAACAGTAAGTATCTGAAGGTTTAGATGAGGCATGTGATCCAGATCGGGTTGCCATCCTAAAAAAACGTTTCTGAAGAACCAAAACGCTGCTTCTCTGAGCTCTGACCTGAGGTGCAGGGGCCATGTGCTGAATGGATGGAGAAGCACCCTGAGGTGCCTGCATAGAAGGAGGGAGCATCATGGGAGGAGGTGGTGGAGGCCGAGGCAGAGGAGGTGCTATTGGAGGTCCACGCATCATCGGCAGCCTCTGACCAACTACCAACACAGTGACAGGATATTAACATGTGTATGAACACCATTGATAGGCCTGTCACGATAACACATTGTTTAGGACGATATATTTACACGATAAATGATAGTATTGTTGTATCGATGTTGTTTTAGTTTTGCAACGATATTAGAGCATAATAAGTGCATCCTTTTCCACAACAATGAATTTTTTAAATCCCGAGAATATCAAACATTGGAATAGAAATGTGGAAAATAAAAATGTAAATATCCTAGATAAATAAAACATAAATAAATAAATAAACTACAACCAAAACAAATAAAATAGACTTTCAGGCTCTGTTAACAAAACATTGCACTGAGATAAACATTATGTATTATATTATTTTATTGTTAAAATAGCATATAAACAGCTGGAAAGGCTGCTTGGGAATATAGTTTTTTTCAGCAATTCTTACTGCCTGTCAAACATTTGCAGAATTACTTCAAACACAACACAAAAAAAAGCACAAAAAGTCACGCATGTATACAACAATATATTGAGTCCAGAAAAAAACTATCGTGTCCATTTTTATATATTGAACGATAAGTCGATATAGTAATTATCATGACAGGCCTATTCATTGACTATCAAGAATTTAAAATCACCTAGAACATCTCAGCTGAAATAATTTAAAGAACAAATACTGATCCAGTGGTAACCTTACCCGGTCTTTGCAAGATATGGGGGACAAACGCAGGTCTCAGCATGGGAGGACGTACAGGAGGGCCTGGGACAGACACAAGTCACACGGTGAGTGGAAACAGCACAGTATGACAGCAGGATGGGGTTCAGCCAGGCCGTGAGCCCCCTGGATGTTTCCTTTGGTTGGTTGGTTGGTTGGTTTGATTGGTCTACCAAAAATATTAGTCTTCCCTGCCTCTGAGCTGTATCAATGCTCAATACATCCTTTCTTTTAAAAAGGTGCAAATATTTTCTTCCCTTTATTTGAGAAAAAAAAAAAAGACTACACATTGAGTACAATCTTTTCAAGAAACAAAATGACTGATGTATGCATACGCAAGTACAAGAGTATTTTGTTACATTTTAAGTAAAATATAAAAGTCATTTTTGAGAAAAACTGAGTAGCATATAGTTACATTTATATGTCTTCCAGCTTTATTGGCAATACTGTGATTGTATTGAGCCATGAACCTAAAATGATGTATAGTACCAAATGCTTTGACATTATCATTACACCTCAACTTTACTTTAGATGGCTTTGAATGACGATATAGTATAGAGTACTACTGCAAAACCCAAGTTAGTGTATGCATGTGAGGCTTTGTGTTCACCTGGTCCTGCAAAGACAGGAGGTGGAGGACCCACAAAACTAGCAGCTCTGGCTTCTAACGTCTGCTGGACCTGAGAGGGAGGAAGAAAAACAGCAAAAAGAGAGAGATAGAAGATAGGGTAAATCATTTACACAAAGCGTATTTTGCCATTAAGACAAAGAAGAATATTTGTTAGTGTACATTCAGGACTCTACAGTCTGATAGTACATCACTATCCAGTTACTATTAGAATAATACAAACCTGTCGGTAAGTGTTGGTGCCTATAATGGCTCGCATTACTGGAACTGTTGGGACAGAGAGAGCCAAAGGTACTGCCTCCATATCCGGTGGACTTCCCGATATTGGAACTGGACCACCAAGGACCTCCTGCTCAAAACTACAGCAACAGAGGTATATAGACAGATTGGTATTCATACCAGGGATAACAACATTTACAATTTCCTTGAACACTTCTCTAGCTGATTCCTTTCTGGAATCAGGTAGGTACAGCTGTGCAGCAGTGTGTGACTAACAGAGACCCTGCCACCCCTGTTGTGGGGCTTCATAATGGTACCCTGGTGCTACTTTCTGCGCTTTGGGGCGCCAGTCGCCCCCATTTACTTCTGTTTCTTTTTTTCCTTATTCCCTACTTATCCAAACTACACCCCAGACTGACTGTTAAGTACAAGTACAAGTAAGACATACAGAGACAGACAGACAGACACACTACGCAAACAACATATACACACCAACTCACACAAGACCTTAAAACTAGTAACTGTAAGACAGGTTAAACCTGATATCAGGGCATTAGTGGTGACAAACACATTGAACTTTCTTCATGGTTTCTTATGCTTTTTTTTTTTTTTTTTAAATAATTTCAATATTATTTCGGTCTCTAGACAATATATAAAAAAGGTAATGTTTTTTTTCCTCAACTACAGTCTTCCTTGTGGCTCCTCTAGGGTACATTCATTCTGTTTCATACAAACACAAAATGTTCAGGGAAGCATACATGTCTAAAAAAAATTGCAGAAATATGCACCACACTGACCTTGAATATTGTGAAAATTTTATTCAGTTTTGGATTCCCCAAGTGAAATAATATTATTATATATAAATCAGTACACCAGGTCGAATATCAGTTGTGTATCATTCACCCTAAAAGCTTAACATGACAAGACGCTGGGACAAAAAATGTCTTGTGGTTTGATCAGCAGATCAACTTGTTGTAATCTGTTCATGTCTCAATGTAGCTTATTGATACAGGTACATCTAAAAAAAATAGAATATCATGAAAAAGGTAAATATTTTTTGTCAATCATTTCAGAAAGTGAAACTCATACATTAGATTCATTACACATAGAGTGAAATATTTCAAGCCTGTTTTTCTTGTAATTTTGATGATTGGTGATGGAAGGTGAGAGACACCAGACACCAGCAGATGACCTGAACGCTGCTGTCAAGGCTGACCACCTCCATGCCACGCCGTATTAATGCAGTAAGAAGCATGACATTTTGGTTTAAAATATCCTTTTTCTTTATTGATCTTATGTAACATTCTAATTTTCTGAGACACTGAATTTTTCATTTTCATTATCTGTAAGCCATGATTATCAAAATTACAAGAAATACAGGCTTGAAATATTTCACTCTATGTATAATACATTTATATATTATATACGAGTTTCACTTTCTGAAATAATTGACAAAAAATAATGAACATTTTCACGATATTCTAATTTTTTTAGATGCAACTCTAGTACATACAATGCACCTTGTGTTAACAGTAACCTAGTGGTCCTATCTACTCCCCTCTATGTCCACCTACAGTATCATTGCCAGTGTTGCTGTGTAGCACCTAGGACAAGCTAAAAACGTAATTTTTGTGTGTTTTGGGTGAACTGGTCCTTTAAAACAGTTACTCACAGAGCCATCTCAGCCTCCATCTCCTTCAAACGCTCCTCTCCTGATTTGAGCGCCATGCTGTGAAACAGAAACATTGGTCAAAGACCAGCCAAACAATGCGTCAATGTACCTAACATGTGCTATTTAGGATGAAAATAAAACGTCCCATTACTGCTTTTAACTAAAGGTATCAGTATTAGAAGCTGGGACTGTGCATCACAAGGTTTTGTAGTGGCAAGTTATTTGAATGGTCACAATAGGAACGTACAATTAATAAAATTAATGCACTTACCTTAATCTATGTTTATGACACAGTCGATGTGAACCTCTTGCTGAGTCAGTTGACTTAACACGCTATATAACCTTTTAACTGAGCTAACGTAAGCTAACTAAGCTAGCAGTGAAGCTAGCTCTACTGTAGCAACCAGCTAACCGCGAATGTTAAAGCTAACCGCTGTAGAATTATCTTACTGATTTTTGCCCGACTGCTAGTAAACCTAGTTACCTACTAGGTATAAATAGATTTAATTAAAAAAGAATGCAGTAGCTGCTGATCGAGTTGGGTTTCTGCTTTTCCTTCTTCTTCTTCTTTGGTGTTTAATTCTTGTTCTTCTTCGTTTGAGTTCTTTTTGGCGGTTGGCAGACCAACGTACAGGTGCATTACTGCCACCTACTGGACTGGACCAATTAATGTTGGTCTGCTGTTCTTGCACTGAAAAAAAATCACAATAAGTGGTTATTTTTTCATTTGCTTCAAACCTTTTGTATTCCTATATATACTGTTATACATGCATTTGAGCATGAAATATGTTAAGTTACCGCACTGTAAACATATTTAAAATTGCAGTTTCATCATATCTGGTTAAGTGCACGGTCCTATATGTGACCCTGTGGTAGTGTCGATGAAAAACTACTTATAATTACAAAGTTTGTATAATCGTCTCCCTTTTATCTCCCTTTTCCAATAATGGTTCCACTGATTATTTCTTTCCATATTAGACTTTTCCCCTCTGCTTTTGATAATTTTACTTTCATTTATTTTCATTTACTGCTTTGTCTGCTTTTTCCTTTTCTATTAACCCTGGATGAGCTGGAACCCACATGACCACTATTTCCCTCCCCCTCTCAATCTTCTTCTTCTTCTTCTTGGCGATGAAGAAAAGTTAAGCCTGCACAAAGCCAAAAAATAAAGACTTTGTACACAAGTTGTGTTAAAACGATACACAAATCGGGCCTTTGCAATAAATCAGTGTGTGTGGACTGAGAAGCTGGGTGGGCTGAGACCACAGTGGGGAACATTGTACAAACCTCCTTTAAAAGAGAGAGTTCGAGATCTCCAATGGAATGCAGGTTTTATTTGTGGAGGTAGACAAAAAAGACAGAAAAAGAGGGTGGACTCTTACGCTGTGACCCTGTGGAGGTACAACATGAAGGCCAGACTGAAGCTGGATTTCTGCTTCCACAGGGTCACAGGAAATTTAGATGTTTTTGCACTACAATGGGCTCATAAAGAGCTTTTGTGCCAGGTGATCAGTGGAGAACTGGAATTTGCATCATTTTTCAAACAGATTTTTGATTAAGTAACCGTTTGTTTTGTTCTGTGCCAACTGTAAATAAAGTGCTGTTCAAAAATCAAAAATTCTTCTTGTTCTTCTTGTTCTTCTTCTTCTTCTTCTTCTTCTTCTTCTTGAAGGTGGTTGGCCAGTGTATCATTACCGCCACCTTCTGTTTAGGAATTTGGAACAGTGATTAGATCCCAACTATTAGGATAATGATTAATCCTGTTTGTCTGATAAAATGTTATCAAAAGAGAGTGTACTGTTTGCTCCACTGTTCTCTCCATTAATGTTTTATATGAATAGTATTCCAATCTAATCGAGTCTACGTAAACTAGCCTAAATACTCCTCACGTTAACCAGTTGGATGCTTTTCTATTAACTTCAGTGTTGTGCAGTATTGCAACTCTTCTCCTTCTTTACCTCACAGTAGCCCCTTGACCTTTGATTTGCTAAATGGGACATTATGATAGTGTTCTTTTTATTTGCTGATAAGTCAGCATTACAACATTATTACTTATCTATTTGACTGGAGTGTGTACCAGAAGATTGAACATGACTATGCGTTTTCTATAATGACTTCCAGATAAGATTTTCTAATCTTATGTTAAGTTTGGCTTGATGAAATGCTAAAATGGGTAGTTGGTTGCTGCAGAAACTCATATAAGTGGCAATCCTGTAGTTTATATGAACCTGCTAGAGCTCAGTCATGTACCACAGTCGCCATCTTGTGATCCTTTATGGTAACACTTTAGATTTACTGCTTCACCTC
The DNA here is from genome assembly GCF_030273125.1 of Centropristis striata. Classification (NCBI taxonomy): domain Eukaryota; kingdom Metazoa; phylum Chordata; class Actinopteri; order Perciformes; family Serranidae; genus Centropristis; species Centropristis striata. Next base: position 25,665,992 of record NC_081524.1, on the reverse strand, counting down.
TTTTGCCCTGCCAACATGCTATAATCCTGTGTTTCATTGAAACAATAAGCCATTTATTTTCCCAGCATGAAAACAGGAAGGGTATCCGGATTAGTACATCTTATAAATGAGAGCTTGTTTGTGACCTTTGTTCTCCTCTACAAAAATATAACATACCTAAACTTTATTTCTAATTAGGGGTGGGCGATATAGCCCTTAAAGAATATCACAATATCTCAGGCTACTTTTTGCAATAATGAAGTTCTTGATGATATTACAAAATACTGGAAAATATATAGACATTATGATTTTTTTAGTCTGTATAAATGAATAAAAATAGTTTTTTTCCACAAAAGCCCCCATTTGCTGGCCTCTTGCAAATTCTAATGCCACTATTCCATCATATACACTGATCCTAATCATTGCATATTGCATCTATTATTTTGATAATAAGCTAACCGTTTCTTGTACCAATGACTGCTGATTTATTATATTCCTCTTCCACTATTCCATGTACAAAATAAAATAACGTAATACGCAAATGTATTTGTAAAGAGGACTTTATATAACTTCAAAGCCTGAAAGACCAGTCAGACATATAAAGGCAGTGTATTACATAGGCCTAACTCTTAACAGTAGTGTATGTGGAGATCAGGTGGCCAGTGATGCTACAGTAAACAGTACAGTAGATATTTTTTTCTGGTAGGTATAGCCCACGGCTGTGAAACGTGTGAAGCATAAACATTATCAAGTAGGCCTATATCACTGTGGTCAAGTGAGGCCTCATTCGCTTCTCAGTAGTCAAACCTATATTGTGATTTTTATGGTAAATTCATTGAAACTGCTCGGAGCAAGCTGCTATGAAGGATAAACACTTAACTGTCATTCTTTCTCACTTTTTTCAGTATAAAACTACCCACAGAGAGAAGATGAAGTATTAACTTTACATGAACACGCCACGTGAAATAATTAAATTGCATAAATATCATGCAATTAATATATATATATATATATATATATATATATATATATATATATATATATATATATATATATATATTTATAATGAAATTAAAATGTCTTTTTCCAGTCAGTAATTCCACTTCAGGTACATTCCACAGGACCTCAGGTATCTTATCACAAACGTATTGAACGTTTCACTTTGGGAATTCATAATAAAATGCCCTTGGATATTTACTGTACAGTAAAATATTACATTATATTAAAAAATAATTAAAATTGAACTAACAATAATAATAATAATTCATTTTATTTGATAGGGCGCCTTTCAAGGCACTCAAGGTCGCCTTACAGCAAGGATAAAACTATATATATATATATATATATATATATATATATATATATATACAATATTATTAAAATGTCTATTTCCAGTCACTAATTCCACTTCAGGTATCTTCTCACAAACCTACAGAACTTTTCACTTTACAGTAAAGTGTTTATCCTTCATGTCAGTTCGCTTTGAGCAGTTTCAATGAATTTACCATAAATATCACAATACGGGCGCACTACATTATATAGAGACGGCTGGTTTGACTGCGGAGAAGCGAATGACGCCTCATTTGACTGCAGTCCTATATCTGAGTCATTTATGTGGGCCATTCATATCAGTGTATAATTGCATCGTTCAGTTAAATAAATGAATACATCGATCAATATTAATTTTGGTATCTAGAAGATTACAATCCATTTCCCAACAGTAGTCCACGTGACACTGGTCAGACGGGCCCCTGGGGTTGTGACGTCACGGCGGTGGAGGTCTAGCTCTAATCTTGCTGAACTTGACTGCACACAGCAGGTTTGTTTGTGCTGCGTTACAGTGCAGGAAGGAGAATCATGCTACGTACCGTGATTTCTCGGGCTATTCCCAGACTGAGCACACCGGCGGTGTGTCACTTCTCTGCGGCCGCTATCCCTGCACCCAGCACCCAACCCGAGGTCCACTACAACAAGGTAACGATACACACAGCCACGATTATTGCATTTAGTTCGACATGACTCTGGACATTGGCCAACTGCGCAATCAACAAGTAGCCCCGTGCTCATACAGAGGAGCGTCTGTGCTGTTAGCAGTGCTCGTGCTCGTGTCGGAGTAGCGGTTCAAGGTTTGGTTAAATACGAGCTGAGGTCCAGACTGCAAGATACAAACTTTCTATTGGATTGACGGTAGTTGTGCTGATATGGGGGGCTGCTGCTGGCTTGTTTAAGAGACGTCTGAAGTGGAGTACATTACAAAGACATTTCCAGTGGTGGAAGAAGTATTCAGATCAATAAAAGTACTAATACCACACTGTGAAATTACTTCACTACAAGTAAAAGTCCTGCATTCAGAACTTACTGAAGTAAAAGTACAAAAGTATCAGCATCAAAATGTACTTAAAGTATCAAAAGTAAAAGTACTCGTTATGCAGAATGACCCCACTCAGATTGTTTTATATATTCTAAATGTATCTGAGATGCATTTATATAAGCATTGTTTTAATTTTCAAGGTAGAGCTAATTTAAACTACTTAATATACTGTTATGAGTTTTAATTTCAAAAAGTCTAATAACTTTAAATTGATCATATATGTTATGTTAAATCTCCACCTGGAACGTAACTAAAGCTGTCAGCTAAATGTAGTGGAGTAAAAAGTACAATATTTACCTCAAAATGTAGTGGAGTAGAAGTATAAAGTTACATAAAATGGAAATACTTAAGTAAAGTACAAGCACCGTACTTGAGTAAATGTGCTTAGTTACATTTCACCACTGCAAATGTCTTTGTAGAATGTAATCTGCAAACTCCCATTGAGTCATTCCTACTTAGAAGAGATACGTTTCACGCAGTGACCTGAGGTTACAGCTTCAATCATTAACTGTGTGTCCTCGTGATTAGAGTTCATGCGTGGATTGGTATTGACTGTTTGCGATGTTTACAGACTTTGCTTTTCTGTGACCGCAAACTTCTGCTTTTAGTTCTTGTCAGGAACGTTTCTGGTCACATCATATTTTTCTCATAGCTGAAGTTCAGTCTGTCAGTTTAGGTAGTTTTGGTTTTTGGTTTGCTTGGTTTTGGTTTTCAAATGTATTTTTTGCGTTTTGATCATCACAAGCTGAGTGCCATATTTTCCCATTATATTAAAGATAAGGCAGACATATTTACAGCTGATATCTCCAACATTTGGCAACTCCGACAAACAGTCTGGATTGATAAAGAGCTCTACAGGTAAGAGGAAACATGTGTCAATAAGTTTGTAGTGAACTGTCCCTTGAACACGTGATGCTGAACCAGCGGCATTATGTGGCATTATGGACCTCAGTGTGACTGCACTGCCTGCTTTACGCCCCTGACCTAGACCATGTATTGTTTGGTATAATATACAGTACCACACCTTAAAACAACAAGTGAGCTACATAAGGGTGTATCAGCTCTTCAGAAACTAGTGGAAAGAAACTGTGGTTTGAAAGAGCGAGGACAAAACATGAGCAGGCTGGCTGGTGTCTGTGACAAAGTTTTGTACTTTCCTTTTGCAGTGGTGTGAGGTGTAAATCAGCAGAGGCCCCACGATATGATTTTATCCCGATACTTGAGTCACGATACGATATTATTGCGATTTTAAGCATTTTGTGATATGGTGAGTTTTGATACAATATATTGCAATTTAACTGTTTTCCTACATTTTGTGTCCATATCATTAAATTCAATCAAGAATTGTTTTGTCCAATAAGAGAAAATTCTCAGTCTATTCATCTCACTTCAGTCTTTTTATTTCTTCACACTGAGAGTCAAACCCACAGACTGACCAACAAAGTATTCAGTCAAACTGAACTGAACTGATATCAAACGACAACACCCCACACACACACACACACACACACACACCTCTAATACACACTCTGAATTACCTCCATCAAGGATGGTTTGTTTGTTTCTGTCTGTTTGTTAGCAGTAGTACAGAAAAAAAATTGAAAATGCAATTTCTGAAGAAATTGTGATGGGAATGCTGAATAGCTGATGCTACGCTGCCATGCCGACCTGAAGGTGTCAGAAGAATGTGAAGTAGTAGGAACAAAAATGTGAAGTAGTAGGGGTTGAAAAATGGGTATTTGCTTGACTTATTATGAACGTCATTGAAAGGTTGAGTAATACCAGTAATGTATACAAATGTGGCATGTTTTCAAGTTCATTGAAGAGCTTAAAAGTGTCAGATAAAGTTGAAGAAGAAGGAAAAGTGCTAAATCATTGTTGAGTAGAACACAATGGTAGTATGGAGGTCCCAAAACAGCTCAAGAGCAGTGTTCCAATCAGAAACAGACAAATAAAATCTACTCAGCTGTCGTGCTCTTCTACTATGCATGGATATATGTGTGTGTTCTTTTTTCCTGAAACACTCTGCTGCCCAGAGAGCAGCTTCTGCATCAGGTGGAGGATCAGGCCTGGCTCAAGACCACTTCAGTGGTGGCCATGAGAGCCAGGCTAGACCTGCTCTTTAACCCAACCCACACATTTTTATCTTTCTGATCTGGCCTTGAACTGGCAACTTATGAGTCTCAAAGCAGCTTTTTTTGCTTTTGGGTCACCAAGTTATGTATGTTTACTGTTAATACTTACCCCTAAGCAGTAGAGGTACAACAGTTGTGATTTAAGAAATATCTCACCATGCAGATATCTAAGGTTTGTTTTTGCCAAATCATTATCCTTGTTGCAGAGAGACTTTTTTGTTGTGCGCTACATGATTTTTCAGTATTGTGATATTCACAAATGAAATCCAGTTCATCTGAGAGAAAATGCATTGTTTTTGTAGCTTATACCACAGAGGAATGCAGCTTTTGTAATGATGCTTTTTTTTTTAACGTTTCAGCTGTTCATCAACAACCAGTGGCAGGATGCAGTGAGTGGGAAAACCTTCCCTACCATCAACCCAGCAACTGGAGAAGTCATCTGTCAAGTTGCAGAGGCTGATGGGGTAAACAAACTCTGATACATACACACTGTGACGGCATTTGTGGTTAACATCTACTGGAACTAGAAAATAACATTAAACTGAAATTGAACTCCATAGGTCCAAATTAAATTACAGATTGAATTGAATTAAAATCAGTTTTAGTAAAGCCTGTTTAGCATAAGACACTCTCTGTCCTTTGACCGTGGCATCTTACAAGGAGAAAATAACTTTTTATGTTAGACAGCAGCACTAACCGCACTAACACAAGTCATGTCTTGCTTTGCTGCCTGAATAAGCTCCCAAACAAATATTCACTGGGGAAAATGTGTGGGAGGAAAAACATTGCTTATCTTGCAGTTCATGTGAAGGTTCCAACAGATCTTGTCTCTCCAGGAAATCACTGAATAAACAACTTCCACCTAGGAACGTCAGAGCTATGAGGTGTTGACTCAGACGTTGTGTGCTTAACTATATTATAAATATTAATTTACAAAAATCAACCGAAGTGTATTATACTTTTGATATTTTTTATTACTTTTTTTAACCTCTCCAGTAGGGCTGGGTGATATGGACCAAAAGTCATATCCCGATATATATTATATATTATCACAAAGTGAGAGCAAATGTTCAGTCAAAGTAAAATATGACATGTCACAAGTAGTTTTATTGAAACCATTTATTTAAGTGAACATAAATACTGCATAACAACAGGAGTACCTTTTTAAAAAAAAAAAAAAAAAACAAAGCTCCATAAAGTGCACATTTAAATAAAAAAAATCTTAAATAAAAATAGCCTATGAAATAAAATAGGCCAGTATTTTTCCCGAAATAAATATATTTTTATGAGAAAAGAATAATAAGCAGCATTTATATATAAAGAAAGAAGAAATGTTTAACTATGTCGATGTTTGCGATATGGTCCAATTCCAGATCACACTTAAAAATATATTTATATAACTTTTATATCGATATATTGCCCAGCCCTACTCTCCAGCAAAGAGACATTTTCACATAAATGTTTCCTTTAAATGAACCAACTCATCCAGTTAATCATGTTGTGGTGTGATGTTTCCAGGCTGATGTGGACAAGGCGGTGAAAGCAGCACGTGATGCCTTTAGGTTGGGCTCACCATGGCGGCGGATGGACGCCTCTCATCGTGGTCTGCTACTCCACCGATTGGCCGATGCCATTGAGAGGGATGCTGCCTACCTTGCTGTAAGTTATTATTGAATATCAAAACCAAAAAAGACTAGTTTCATCAAATATCCCAGGATAGACCAGCACAGACACACACTATGCACTCATCAAATTTCTGCTATAATATTTCTATAATTCTATAATATATGCTATATTTTCTTTCGGTCATCTCTTTCAAAACTATCTCTCTTTTTGCACATCATCTTGAGAACAAAGAAGGGTGGAGAATTAGAACAAACTTGTGCCAAGAAGCAATTTATTCTTGTGCTTTGTTTTGAATAAGAACGCTTATGTAAGTAGAAATGGCTTTAATGTCTACTGTAAGATTTTTTTTAAGGACATGTGTGCAATTGCACACTGGAAAAGGCATAGCTGGAGCATTTTCCCTGTGCTGGATGTATTCTGAATAACAATCTGATTTTAGAGGTGGAGTAGTGACACACAGAGACAAAGAACATGTTAATAATGATAAGTAGGAGACCAGATTCATAAGAAAATTTCTGACCTTGAAGAAAGACAAATACAAACAACATTTGTATTTTAATGTTATTGTTTACATACATTTTGTTGAGACAGTCTACGACAGGAAAACCGATATATGGATGTGTAATTTATTTTCTATGTTCTATCTGTATGTTAGTGTAACACTTGGATTGTCTCTTCTGAACTAACCCAACTTGAATGGGCCTGCCTGTTAGCAAACCTGTAGATGACCTAGATGACCTATTTTGTTTATTTTCTCGGACATTTAAAACGCATCATATCACATAATATTGCACAATTTAAATTCAATGTTGATCATGGTGTGTAACATTGCATTGTGTCTACAGGAGCTGGAGACCATCGACAATGGGAAGCCATACGCTGTTTCCTACACTGTGGATCTGCCCACTGTGGTGAAATGTTTGAGGTAAAAATCATACAACACAGGCTTTTATGGCATTTTGAAGCGTTAGTGTGCCTTTGTAGCGAAGCAGAAAGTTTACGTTTAAGTCTGTTACTTGTCTTGTAAGACATGAGTAAGATGGAGTGACTCTACTTTAAACTTTGATGTAAACACAGTTATGGTCTGAACCTTTTTTACACTGTTTCTCTATACAAGGCCAATATAGCAAAATAGTTTCTTGTACCTGACAAGTTTCGGCTACCTTGCCTCTGTAGCCTTCATCAGAGGTGTCACGTGATGTTGGTGTGACGTCGTCTGTGATGTGTTATATGGAGTTTTCCACCCCACCTGATCCCAACATCAGTGTAAAAAAGTATATCAGTAGGCCTAATGAACCTCTTCAAGATATGGTCTGAACCTGTTGTGTTCAGGTACTACGCAGGTTGGGCTGACAAATGGGAGGGAAAGACCATCCCCATCGATGGAGATTTTTTCTGCTACACCAGACATGAACCCATTGGAGTCTGTGGACAGATCATACCGGTGAGGGGGGTTTGGGGGGTGGGGAAGGCAGGGAGACAAAAATATAGTACAGGCTGTTTAATGAAAATAAAGATGCAAAATATGAAAAGAGTGGAAATGCATATAGCTAGACTGACTGACCAGTCTAGTTGTCCCAGATGCACATCGAGAGAGTGGCTGGAGAAGGTCTTCATAGTTCTTAATCGCTCCATTATAAACCTTAAGTCAGATTTTGATGCATATCAAATTTGTTATGTGTTATGCGTATATAAAATTGTCATATAAAGACACTGTTCCCTGTACATCTGTGCTGTAATTGTGTACACCCTATAGTTGGATGTATTCATACCATAATTAGCCACATTCTGTGGAGTTCAGCTAAGCTAATTAACTTTTTTTTCACTTTACTTCACAATTTTTATTCTGTCTTTTTCCTTCTAATCAAAATATTTGAACAATCTAGAATTCGGTTTGCTGGGAACAAGAAGGATGAGAGATTGAACTAATTCTAATCTATACTGCTTATAATAATTATAATAAAAATACATTTGATTTATATAGCGCTTTTAAAGGTACTCGTAGTTGCTTTACACAATACAAATACACAGAAATGAAAGAGTTTATGAGTTCAGGTCTTGTAAGCTGTCTTGAAAAGGTTTTGAGTTGATTTTTGAAGGAGTGGAGTGAGTCTGAATTTCAGATGAGAGTAGGGAGGGAGTTCCAGAGGTATTATAAATATTTGTGATAAGACCCTGAAGTTGTGCAGGGATTTGCAGAAGTATGCTAATGCTAATGCTAATGCTAATGATCTTAACCTTGCATTGAGTTGCTTCCATGTCCATACAGTAAACTTGTCAGAGACAGAATGTCAACAGCAGCTGTCAGATAATGTCTGCTCTGCTCAAGAACATTTCCAGCATACTTACAAGTCATTGTTGCACAAGACATTGTTTTGAAAAAGGCCTCAACTGAAAAAAATCAAGAGTGCAGACTAGAGCTCAAGTTGAAGAGAAGAGGAATGGGTCATATGAGGCCATGTCATTCTAAACCGACTGGGCGGTCTGGGAAACCATCCAGCTCACAGGCAAAGATAGGACTGTGTGCAGTTTGAAACACTTTTTAATCCTTTGGGTTATACATTTGACGTTTTGTCCTCCTGCAAACTGTCACTGCTGTTTCACTCAAGAATCAAAGCAGAAGCTTGTGCCATCAGACTTTTTGCAGTTCTTTTAATGCTACTTATACATCAGAAGATTTTGAAAAGATTTGTTAAAGACTCCTGGAAAACTATCAGCTCACATCTAAAGACAAGTGTTTAGAGTTTTTAGTCCCAGTCTAGTCTCACACTGAGATTTTAGACAGATTGTGAATCTTGCAGGGTCACTATTTGCAAGACTACAACTAGGTTCTTTTAGCATTTTTTTCCTGCCATGCATTTTTTCCCCCATCATGCTCTTGGTATACTCTAATGTATGCAGAGGTTTGTGTTGTAAAACAACAACAACAAAAAGAGGAGAAAACACCACAAAATGCCCCTCACAAAGCTGAAAAGGGTTTCTGTTTTTCTGACATGAAAAGTTAACTATTTTACAGTAAAAATAGATATAAGGAAGAATAAAGGAAAGGAAAATTTAGAAATGAATTAATGATATACATTTATGTACTATTTAATTGTAATTTGCTTAATTGAACAATTATATTTATCAGCCCTATCAACTTTCATTTAGTTAATCATACATTAATCATCAATTATTTATCATTTATGTATACATTTATTTATACATTTTAACTGGGTCTCCTTACTGTTCTCTTTACTAAGAAACAGCGCCCCCAAAAATCCAGCTTGTGGCCGTAAATATATGACATCTCTATATTTTTATTTAGGACTGAGCTTACTAGCATTATTGTGATGTTACTTTTTCCTGTCAAAGTGGTTTTACTGCTGGTCTGGAACCGGGGACTTTCCCCCTGCTCATATATTGGTTGTTAATTGTGTTACGTCACTGAGACTTGAGATAATATCAAACACGTTTGGTATGATCACAAACCCAAGACTAGGAAATGACTGATATGAAACAGTGCAGATTACTACCTTAAACTTAACGACTCCAATAAAACTCCTAAATTTACTAAAGACTTTCATTTTTTAGTGTGGGACTGTGAAAATCTTTTGGTGTAAGCCCAGCATAAGTCGTGCTTTGACAGGTCTATCAGATTTAGGACAGAAACAGCTCTGACTTGTGAATTTGCTGGAGCTAGCTGGAAATCGAGCCAAACAGAAAAGGCTTGCTTGAATCAGTGTGTCACTCAGACTTCAGTGGTAGTGAATGGAAACATACTTTCACTCCTAATGTTTCTCTCCTTCTCTTCCTGCAGTGGAACTTCCCTCTGCTGATGCAGGCCTGGAAGCTTGGCCCTGCTCTGGCGACTGGTAACACTGTGGTGATGAAAGTTGCAGAGCAAACACCACTCACAGCACTCTATGTAGCCAGCCTGATCAAAGAGGTACTTAATCATTAACACACCATCAGTTAACATTGTCAGAAGAAAGAAATATTTAGATCACAGCTGGGATGTCTTTAAATAATAATAATAAAATAATCTTCTAGCTTTTTGGGCATTATCTATAGCAATAATTATGGTCCAAAATGATGTGAAATTGCTTAGTTTTAAGTAGGGCTGGGCGATATGGACCAAAAGTCATATCCCGATATATTTAGGCTGAATATCGATTTACGATATATATCCCGATATTTTTTATCTCGAAGTGAGAGCAAATGTTCAGTCAAAGTCAAAGCCAAATATGACATGTCACAAGTAGTTTTATTGAAACTGTTTATTTAAGTGAACATAAATACTGTATAACAGGGGTACCTTTTTAGAAAAACAAAAAACCCCAGCTCCATTAAGTGCACATTTAAATAAAAAAAAGTCTTAAATAAAAATAGCCTATGAAATAAAATAGGCCAATTTTTTCCTGAAATAAATATATGAGAAAAGAATAACGAACATTACAAAAGAACTAAATATAACAAACCCTAGTAAGGGCAGCATTTATATATAAAGAAAGAAAGAAAAAATGAACTATATCGATATGTGATATGGTCTAATTCCATATCACATTTAAAAATATATCGATATATATATATTTTTATATCAATTTTATATATATATATATATATATATATATATATATATATATATATATATATATATATATATATATATATTTTTTTTTTTTTTTTTTTAAGTGAAAATTAGAACCCTCCACAAACATGAAGAAGTTGAACATTGAGACCGATTTGTGGTGCTGGAGAGGTAGAACGAGGGCTTCCTGCAGGTTCCACCAGTTAACATCAACAGCAAAATAATGTATGATTAAAGTATGGTGGTATTTTGTACATGCTGTGGGTGGATGTTGATGTTCTGTGTATTTTCCTGCTTTTTGGACCTTTGGCACTTGTCTGTACTCACTGTGCTTTTTAAAGAAGGAGAACTATCAGAACATGTTAAACTATGTAAAATCTGGTGGGACCAGGTTTTATTTCTCCTAAAACACTATCAACACTGCTCACCATGCACCATCCTTCAAAGCTGTATAGGGATGTTGGGATATACTGACTGTACTGCGTTTTTGTGTAGAACTTAAAAGATGTTTGTTTGCACCTGCAGCTGTTCGAGGCATTTATTTCTCCAAGATTATTTGCACTGAGCTTTTTATCTTCCTCTCTTAAATCCTGCATCCACACTGTAAAAAGTATGTGCCACAAACAAGCAAAATGTTTAGAAATGATTAGTGGCAACAGCTTGGAAGGATGGTGCATGGTGTGCAGGGATGATAGTGTTGTAGGAGGAATAAAATACCTAGAAAAAAAACAGTCTGACCTTAAAACAAGTTAAAATATATAAGCAATGGAGCTTCAGGAGCTCCACATGAAGGTTGCTGAAACATTTTGTCTTTTAATTACCCGTGCAACTAAAGAGCTTTAGCAATAAGTGGCCCCTTGATTCTGTTTCCAGGTAGGTTTTCCTGAAGGTGTTGTCAATATCTTGCCTGGCATGGGACCATCAGCTGGTGCTGCCATTGCAAAGCACATGGATGTGGACAAGTTGGCCTTCACTGGATCCACAGAGGTAGGACTATTCAGTTTTTTTTCCCTTTAGCTATTGTTTGCAGGACAATAACATAAAATAGTTTTATAGCACTAACTTCTCCTACTGTAAAATCATACCACCTTGTTTTCTCCTATCTGTGTCCATCAGGTGGGTCATCTCATCCAGCAGGCCTCAGGCAACAGTAACCTGAAGAAAGTTACTCTGGAGCTGGGAGGAAAGAGTCCTAATATCATCCTGTCTGATGCCAACAGTATGTGTTCTGGCTCTTTCTTTATACTCTCTCTGTGTGTGTGTGTGTGTGTGTGTGTGTGTGTGTGTGTGTGTGTGTGTGTGTGCGTGTGCGTGTGCGTGTGTGTGTGTGTGCTTTATAGATGTAAAGAGCAGGTTCACTGAGGTATCTTGATTTTATCTCTGTTAGGAATATACACAGATAAAGGGCCTTTCTTTCATTTTTATCGCAAATGTAGAACGTGTTTCTCAACATTGTAATGGCATCGTGATGATGGATTTGTTCTTGTTTGTTCTGCATTTATGAGCTGAGATAAACACACCCTCCATTTAAACAAAAGGCTCACCTTTATGACTCCCCTGATTTGCTTCTTTGCTCCAGCTATAAACATGTTGTTTAAACACTCTGAGCATTAAAATACAAATGCTACAAAACTAAAGAAATGTATGACTTCCACACCCGACCATCTTAGGCCACATTTATACATAGCAGGGTATTTAGAGAAACAAATATTTCCCCCCCTCTGTAAAAATTACATCGTGCGCACATCATTTTCAAAAAAGTCATTTACATCAACCCGCATAAATACGCCATCGAGCGCCATTATAACTATGCCAAACCTATGGGCGGGAGTGTAGGGAGAAGGATAAAGCCATGCAAGCCAATCAGAATCCTCAGAATCAACAACAACGAATGAGCGAACATGAGCGACTTCCTGTTCCTTTCAAAACAACTAATATGGCGCGAGGTTCGTTCGTGTGGACGCACATAGAATAAGCGTGATAACCTAAAACCCCGTTTCTGCCAGTTGACACGACAACACATGGAGTTTTCCAAATTCTTCACTTTGCCCGGAGTTTTTAGAAATAATCGTTTTCTGTGATTAAAACGGGGTTTTCGTGTAAATGAGAGGCCAAACCGCATGGAAATATCTGCGTTTTCCCTCCGTGTAAACGGGGCCTGAGGAGCATGTGAATGGCACATTGGCCTTGGCGAAGGTCTGCGCTCTCTGAGTTCCATTTTAGTTTATAAGAATACTTTGATGGTGATGGTTAAGGTTGTGTTTGTCATTCCCTCATTCAGTGGAAGATGCAGTGGAGCAGTCCCACTTTGCTCTGTTCTTCAACCAAGGCCAGTGTTGCTGCGCTGGCTCTCGAACCTTCGTCCAAGCAGATATCTACGATGAGTTTGTGGAGCGGAGTGTTGAGCGAGCCAAGAGACGAGTTGTGGGAAACCCTTTTGACTTAAAGACCGAGCAGGGCCCTCAGGTAACTCACTGTTACACACTGTTGCACGCAGTGACGTTATTTATTATCACAACACACACCCAGGGTAGCAAAACTATCAATTATCTCTCTTTTCTAAAGAGCAAACCTCCTCGACAGTTCATTATACTAACATTTATATGGAACTTTATTAGCCAGGATTATTTGCTTTTTTTATGACGAATGTTTCATTAATTTAACATTTTCTGAGACAAACAATAAGGAAATAAACATACATGCTTACATACACCTGCCTACACACACATAGAACAAAAAACTTCACAAAGCTCTAATTGTGCTCACTAATAACAATCCCTGTCGTGTAGTCTTTCCTAACTGTAGTGTGCTGGGCTCCTGCAGAGTGTGAGTGCTGTTCTCTCTGTGATCACCTGTCCAGGTAGATCAGGAGCAGTTCAACAAGATTCTAGGCTACATCAGCAGCGGGAAGAGAGAGGGAGCCAAGCTGATGTGTGGAGGAGGAGTGGCTGCAGACAGAGGATACTTCATCCAGCCGACTGTGTTTGGAGACGTCCAGGACAACATGACCATTGCCAGGGAGGAGGTAGGAGAGGATGCAAGATTATAAGATATTATAAGAAGATAATAGTGCTGCTGCATCTCACACATATTACCAAGGCACAAACCCTCTGTGGTCACCTCTCCAAACACATGGCATCTATCTTTCACATTCAGCTTGACCTCCTGTTAAGTCCTGAAGGGAAACAGTTATTTCTGGAGTGACACACAGTCCTGGGAAATGCGCCAAAACTTTAGATTGCTAAGGTGCATCCTCTCTTCTCAAATACTAGCCTATAATACTATTGTTTAAAACAACCTAAATGAAAATAATCAAAAACAAGTCGTGATAAGATGTTTTGCTTTTTGTGTCTTCTGTAATTTATGGATGGAAGTCTTGGTCTTGAAACTTTTTTTTGTTTTGTTTGTTTTCTGTCATGTCTCCTTTTGCAGATCTTTGGTCCAGTGATGCAGATTTTGAAGTTTAAAACACTGGAAGAGGTGGTGACGAGAGCCAACGATACTAAATATGGTCTCGCAGCCGCCGTGTTTACTAAGGACATCGATAAGGCCAACTATGTCTCCAACGGGCTACGTGCTGGCACAGTCTGGTAGGAGTCAGTATTATTACTAAAAGTGTGCAAACATTAGTCTCTAAGCTGCAGGTATCCATGGAGAATTAAAGCTCTCGTTAATATTTACAGGGAAACTCACAGCATGAGTTTGTTTCACTCCCATCAGCTATGATATTACATTTTATTCATCACACAGGTCTGAAAAAATGTGGCACAAGTAAGCAGAATGTAACAAGTCCAGTACGCCAAAATGTCAAACTATGTTTCTTATTATTTTACAGTACTACAGATCACACGATCCAAAAAGTCTCACTGCTACCTTATTTATACTGCGCGTGTGTGTTTATTTGTGTTTATTTGTGTTCCCCCACAGGATTAACTGCTATGATGTGTTTGGGGCTCAGGCTCCGTTCGGAGGATACAAGGCCTCTGGTAACGGCAGGGAGCTGGGAGAGTATGGCCTGGACAACTACACAGAAGTCAAAACGGTAAATACATAATATATATATACTATCAAAAACATAATACATTTTAAGCTCATCAGATGAGTCGCTCTGAATCATGACCAGTGATGCCGTTACTCTAATCGGACTACTTTTTCAGTAACAAGTAGTCTAACGCGTTACTATATCCAAACCAGTAATCAGATTAGAGTTTCTTATCCAAGTCACTGTGTATTACTATTTTTGTCATTTTCCTCAGTAAAAAATATATATTGGCTTTCTTCTTGAGTCTCGGGGTGACGTAGGCTACGTGACAAATCCTGTTTCCTCATGAGGTCGACTCATGTGTAGTAGGCTAACGCCACACAAAACGTAAACAATGGAGGGAGGAGAGAAATACGTGTTTTCCAGCTGGAAATACAGCCATTCCTTTGACTTTGTGTCAGCGAAAGATGGCAACATAAAGGTTTGTTGTACACTCTGTGCTAGCGACAAAGTGTTATCTACCTTCGGCAGCTGCTGAATGTAACATGTAATAAATGTAATAAAGTAACTTGTAATCTAACTTAGTTACTTTTAAAAGGTGTAATCAGTAATCAGTTTCCTTTTTCAAAGTAACTGTGGCAACACTGATCATGGCCTCACAAAGCACTTCCTGTCAGTAAGCAAAGCTAATGCTGACTTGCTACTATATAGAAATGTTAATCATCATTAGGTTGGTTATATTTGACTTTAAGTAGGATAGCACTAATGTACAGTCTAAGCGACATGGGACACTTTTACAGATGTGAGTTTTATGTCTGCTTTGTAAATAAGATGCATAACAACATATAGTACATATTGATAACCCTGACATCCCTGAGAGTAAGCCATCTTTGTGTCTGTGTTGTCAGGTTACCATGAAGGTACCACAGAAGAATTCTTAGACGTGTGCAGTGAGCCCAGCCAGCTGCTGTTCTGCTGCCAAACAGGACAAACCCGCTGACCAGAAGTAATCCAGTTCATTAGAGCACTTTGTCTCCCTTTTTGCTGTGAAAATATCCACATTCTAAATATCTTTAACACCTGATTCAATGTAATGTGTTGGTAATCTGTGGGCGTTCACATTTATACAGTTTCATAATAAATGCTTTTGCTTTGTTTGCATTGCAGCTTTGTGTTTTCATATATCTTATTTCAATAAAAACATTTAGGGACAAGCAATGTCAATACATTTGTTTAAATTACAAGTTTTTTTTCAGTATTGATCTTGTGCACATCTATCTTGATTGCTAATGTTAAAAATTGTCTATAAATATTTCAATAAAGGGCATTTATTTCCAATACCTCCAATACTCAAGTACTGGACTTAAAGTGCAATTTTGAGGTACTTTTATGTACATTTTATGTAACTTTATACTTCTACTCCACTACATTTTGAGGCAAATATTGTACTTTTTACTCCTCTACATTTAGCTGACAGCTTGAATTACATTTCAGGTCAAGATTTAAAATGAAAAACATGATACATTTAAAAGTATTACCCATTTAATAAATTAAACCACTTAAAAGTTTATTAGGTAGTTAAAATGAGTGGAGTCATTTCACAGTGTGGTATTAGAACTTTTACTGAAGTAAAGGATCTGAATACTTCTTCCACCAGTCATTTTAACTTCTTAAAATGTTTTTATTTTTATTTTTTTGTATTACTTTTATTATTATTTATTATTTTGATTTTAATATTTTTTTATTATTATTTTTTCAAGTTCGCTTCTGCGCATGCGCGGCCCAACCGTGCTTCTGCGCATGTGCGGCCTTTTCGCGTGAAAAACTAAAAATACAAAAAAAATAAAAAAGTAAAAATGACAGTGGTGGAAGAAATATTCAGATCCTTTACTTCAGTAAAAGTACTAATACCACACTGTGAAATGACTCCACTCATTTTAACTACCTAATAAAGTGGTTTAATTTATTAAATGGGTAATAATTTTAAATGTATCATGTTTTTCATTTTAAATCTTGACCTTAAATGTAATTCAAGCTGTCAGCTAAATGTAGGAGTAAAAAGTACAATATATGTCTCAAAATGTAGTGGAGTAGAAGTATAAAGTTACATAAAATGTACATAAAAGTACCTCAAAATTGTACTTTAAGTCCATTACTTGAGTAAATGTACAAAGTTACTTTCCACCATTGCTACCTGCCTCTTCTAACTTATACATATCAGTTAAGAGTCCTCCTTCAGACACTGTATGAGGATTAAAGGGATAGTTTCTGCATTACAATACAAAACTTGGTACAATTATTGTCAATGCCCTCCTGAGGATAACCCTTAGGTTATCCCCTAAGGTTTTATTGATCGGCCCCTAGGTGGCACTGTGGTGGCAGTCCAATTTCATATTTGGTACCGTGGCCACACTATAACACTTAAGGCAATGAAATTCACAGGGGTGGTATAGACTGGCCCCTGTAACGCAGACACCCCGACGGCAGCATGCCCCGACACGCGTGTCGGGAGGGCCCGTTCAGTACTGCTTGCAGTCCTAGTTAATATTCGAATTGCTTAACTTGAATAATTATATTAAAACACTGAATTTGAATCGCATTATTTGAATTTGTATTGTGCATTTTGAATCATTGCATTTGAAAAACAGAATCCATAAAATATTGCTGATGTGCAATAAGGATATTGATCTCTATCCACAAGAACTGAATGTTGGAATGGTTTCCAACAGTCCCATCCATCCTTTTTCTAAAGCTATTGTGGTCTGGAGCATCAGTTCACCCAGAGGACACTCTGGAGATAGACACAACATATATAATTAATGAAATCAGGGCAAATATAGTTAGAGGCATGGTCAAATCAGTTTATTGTTTATCAACATGTCTACATGAATGCAGCCAGCTAAACAACAGGTTCTGCAACAATTTGTTCAGTTCCAGTCGTGACAAGGTTTGCGTGGAAGTCTGTTCTGGTTTCTAGTTGCATGTGTGCAGTTAAAGAGAACCAGAGCTCTACAGCCATTCATGCTCCCTGAGATTTACACAAAAGGTTCCAATATTTCTGAGGGTCAAGAAAGCTAGGGACGTTCCAGCATTTGAAAGAAATGGTTGTAATTTTTTTAATGTGTCTCATTTCTTCCCACTGATGCTCTTCAACTGCTCCTTGACCCCACCTCTACCTCCTGTAGAGCTCTCTGTCTGCCATCTACATCGAAACAGCTCAATGACTGTGCAGTGACCAGTCATTACAAATTGAATCTGATAAGCTTAATTAAGGACAGAATTACTTGGTGGGCTGATGAATTGGATTAGGCTGCACAGGATAATCTATTCCTCCAACACCAAACTTGTCAAATTATTACTTTGTTAACACCCCCGAGAACAAGTCTATTATTCTTATCTTAATAGAAGTCATCCATCGACCTCTGTCCCAACTCCTCTGCGGGCTGCTCCATCACAAACCCTAAACTCTGCAGGCCCCATCCTGGCAGCAGCTCAGCCCAGCCCCTGTCAGACAGCTGGCTGCTCTCAGAGCCGTGCAGGGGGCTAGTAACGATCACCACAGCAGAGTGGATTGGGCTGTCTTGGTGCATTTTCTCTGAACCAACAGAACCAGAGCTGAAACTCTGTGGTATTGTGATGGCATCAGAAAATTCTTCTTTCTGCTGTTCTGTCTTAATTTCTCCAGTAAACTGACTCCGATGAGCTTCACCTTCTTTGACTCCAGAATCAAAATCAGATTCACCAAGTAACCCATCTGCTGAATCAGCAGAGTCGACCGATTCGAACCCTCTGATCTGTAGACTGTGAAGAATATCATCTTGTTCATGTGGTCCTTTACTGGCAGCGAAATCAACTGAACCTGCTTGGCCTTGATTCCCTTCATATTTTGTGACCACCGATTTATTGAAAGTCTGGACTTGTCCTGACCTCTGAAGAGTGTCCAACTCCTCTGACTCCATACGGGTCTCTTTTGACTTCTTGACATCAGGAGAAGTTAGTGGATCAATTTCAAAGTGCCGGGTGGCTGAATGTGTCCCATTTGATGTCTCAAGTCCACTGACACCAAGCTGACTTACATGGTCTCCTGAATCCCACTGAGAACCAGACCTGTTGGTACCAGATGACGAGCTAACATTATTGGGGGTAGAGCTCTCAGCACGAGTAGCTGTAAACGTGGTGCCACTACAATTAATCTGATCACTTTTAGGACAAAGTTTAATGGCAGGAATTACAGCTGTGGAAATATTTTCAGTGGGACCATGATCACTTGTATTATCATTATCAATACCAAAACTGGTGGGAGCAGCAGGACCATCTCTTGAGGCACTCATGCTACCGTTGTCACTGGACCCACTCACAGAAACATCTTTGGTACTAGGGACCTCCTCCTTGGCCCCCTCTGGTCTAGTCTGGTCAGACATAATGAGGACATCTGTTGCCAGTTCTTTTGGCGGGCTCTCTGCCTTTTCCCAAACCACCTCCTCCTTTTCCTTCTTCCCCTGCTGGCTAACTGCAGCACTTTGCCTCCAGTCTTTCTTCTCAGGAACGGCTTCTTTCTCTTCCTCCTTGGGGCCAATCTGTGTCTCCTGTGCTAAAGCTGGGACTTGTTTATGTTGCTCATGTATTCTTTCTTCCCTCTTCTCTTCTTGATCCATCCATTCTCTTGCCTCCTCTGCTTGAAAAGAAGACGCCATCCTTGGTTTCCCTCCGCTCCTCTGTCCAATGAACCAGCCTGGACTGCTGACTGTGTTCCTGATGACTGAGTAGAAAAAGGACAACCATGAGGACATTTAAAGTCTGAGATTTTTAAATAATAATGGTATTTTTTCCATCTTCATTTAAATGCAACAGTGAATAAGAGATAAATGCATTAGATTATGTATAACAGAACTGCCTGTTCTGCAAAACCATCACCACCAATCATGTAGTTATACTGTGTGTAATGTAAAATGCACTTAATAATCAGTGTTGCTTGTCACATAAAGTGCCAGCTTCTGTGTCACAGAGTCATTTGTTCAGTCTGACTATGTCCTCATGACTTACAGTCCTGTGTGTCTGTGCACATGGATTCACAGCAGGAGCATACGGAGGCTGTGGCCACCAGCTCCTCCCACCTACACACAAGACAGGAAGGAGCAGCATGTTCATTAGCACACTCCATTAAATGCACAAACTGATTTTACCATGAAATCATCACACCACCTTCCCAAAATGATTGCAATCCATGACTGTGCAGATGTACACGTTTTATTTTCATCTAATTGTCATTTCTCAGTCAGCTGTGTTATATCTGTGAACGTTCTTTTAATAGCATGGTTGCTCACCTGCCAGTAGCCTGGTTGTAGTTGCAGGACTTTGAGATGTGGGAAGTGGTGAGACCGATTGACAATGAACAGTGGAGGTGCAGCACCTACACACAGACACAAGCAGCAGTTAAAAAGCCCTCAGACACTCACAGGAGATTAGAGAGCCTGCTAGGCTCATAAATAGTGCGTGTTTGGGCTTAGTAAATATGTTCAGCATATTGTAAATGCATTCAAGGTACGTACTGGGCAGCTCATAGGAGACTTTAATCTCTCCTTTAGATTGAGATAGGTGCTCTAATGTATCTGCAAAATTACTGAATCACTGTTTCATCGTCTGTTGTATAACCTCAAAAGCCATTTCAACTTTAATACACTCTTTGACATGAGAGAAATTTCAGACTCTACAGACAAAAATATTCTAAGACTTTAAGGTGTTCTCATAACAGCCTGGTGGGTATCATCCAAGCTGGTGTGTTGGTGCATTGTGTGCCTCCTTCTACCGCCCTGAATGTAAATATGTAGAATGAGAAGTAAACAATGCATATACACAGAGGTGTAAACTGTTTGAAGAAACAGTAAGTAAATAAGGAAGCTGTAGATAGAGAACACGAGGTGTACATTAAATTACAGCCTTCAACTCAATAAAACAGCAGTTGATATATAGCATGAACAGGTTTTAAAACTGGCTCTGACAGTTCTGTTGCACTTACAGTTGCAACATGTTTTGCCAATGGTTTACAAGCTATTAAACTTTAAACACATTGAAGGAAGGGCACCTGTTCGTTATCCATTTCATTTTAGTGGCATTTTAGGTAGCACTTTCTGAAGCTCTGTTCAGTGGATCAGGTGCACTTTCTATCATATCAGAGAGCTCTTTCGGGGAACACAGTTTCAAACCTGTGAGTGCACCCATTTCGGGATTTAGTGGACTTTACTTGAGTTTATATTTTCATTTCATGGTTCCATTTACTTCTTTCCCACTACATTGAGTAATATTTTACTTTTACTGTACTACATGAGTCTAAAAGCTAGGTTTAATCCTGTTTTCAAGGATTAAAATTGTTTTTTCTGTCAACACATATAGTTTGTTTCAAGTGTGAGTTGTTAGCAGTTCCACCTAAGAGACACTGAGGTCCACAGAGGTCAAACTAAAAAACCCTGAATAAATTAAAAATCAAAGATTTGAGAAATTACAAAAAACTAAGATTGAGTATCAAAGCATTGTTTTTCTTCTTTCCTCTCCCATTAAACCATCTTAGATTTATCTGATGACCATTTGGGGGGTTTAAAATGTGTAGTGCATCCACTTGTGCTAACCTCAGCACCCTTTGCTAATGGATGTATGACTAAAAGTTTCCAGGTGGAACTAGTGCTCCCCCAGCATGCCGTCAGGCGGTGTACCAGCTAATAGGGGTCCCATCTTAATACACACACATTACATAGTGCCAAAACCCTTCAGTGAGCAGACTCCTGCAGACCTCTGGTAATAACCTCCACAGATCAGCCCAACTTCAAACTGAACAGGGGCCTACTCTGCCTGAATATGTGAAAAGACTTAAGGGTTTTGCAGGGTATTTAAGGTTTGATTTGATATCTATGGGATATCAAATTAAAAGTGGTCTTACTTGTGGGACTGCTCTGAAGAGAAAGGTATCCACAGAGAACTTCAGCACATTGCCCCCTGCCCACAGGAACTGGGAACTGCTGCCCTTTCTCCTGCTGTCTGTCATGCAGCTGCAATCAACAAAGAGCAGTCAACACGTTAAGTGATTAACCAGTGGTGGAAGAAGTATTCAGATCCCTTACTTAAGTAAAAATACTACCACCATACAGTGAAATTGCTCCACTACAAGTAAAAGTCCTGTATTCAAAACTTACTGAAGTAAAAGTACAAAAGTATTAGCATCAAAATGTACTTAAAGTATCAAAAGTAAAAGTACTCGTTATGCAGAATGGAAATACTCAGATTTTTTTAGATTTTCCAAATATATTATTAGATCATTATTATTATTATTGATGCATTTATGTAAGCACTTTAATTGTTTATAAAGATATGGCTCATTTAAACTATTATATATACTGTTATGAGATTTATTTAAAAAAAAAAGTTTAATCACTTTTAATTGATCATGTTTTCATGTCAAATCTCGACCTGAAAAGTAACTAAAGCTAACAGCTAAATGTAGTGGAGTAAAAAGTACAATATTTGCCTCAAAAACGTTTTTGAGGCAAATATTGTACTTTTTAGTGGAGTAGAATTACATAAAATGGAAATACTAAAGTGAAGAACAAGTACCTCAAAATTGTACTTAAGTACAGTACTTGAGTAAATGTACTTAGTTACCACTGTGATTAACTAATTCTGTAAACTCATTGTGTGACTTTTTTTTTTTTTAAACCAGATACTCACCCATGGTTTGAAATGATATCCAACTTGGGACTGCTGTTTGGGTCTTTGGAGTTTGTTACATAGCATGAGTCCACATAAAGCCTCTCCCCAGACAACAGCACACTGGACCGAGCCACAAAATACACTGGCTCCCCTAATAAGAACCAGTGGTCTGGAGGGAGAGGCTCCCACTGGGCTACACACACACACACACACACACACACACACACACACACACACAGTGAAGGCAAATAATAGAACAGCTAGTCTTAAGTTTAAACAAAACAAAAAATACTAATAATGTAAAGCAGCCTTTAAAATCACAAGAGGACAACACTTATGACATATCAATATCCTATTATCTAAGATAATAACATCTATATAATGTTGATATATTTCCTAGCCCATAGCCTACATGTTCAGTATTACATTCATGGCTAAATAACTGTATTCATTGTAGACTTGCAACACTTGATGCCAACTGTTCACATTAGGGCTATTATATTAAAGTGAATCAAGTGGCAACATGTGAATCACAGAGACACTGAAGCCTTTTTTGGGACAGTAGGTGTGTTACCATTGCAGATAGTAAGGCTGTAGCTGAGTTTACTCCTGATGCTCATCATCAAGCTTTTCTCCTCAACTTGAGGTCTGAAGCCAACTTGGTAAGAGTAATGAAACCTGAGAGAGAGAGGGAAAGAAAGGATTTTCACATGACACAAGTGGTATATTTTTCTATCACATCACAGAGGCTGTTAAAACTGACTCACAAGGTCACAACAGACAGAGCGAGCTGCTCACAGAATTGAGCAACTTTATCAACACTGAACAACAGGAGCACGGAAACACAAATGACATCATCTTAGTAAAACTATACAAGTCAGAAATGCTTTAGTGTGCTTCATGTCTTCATTACAACAAGTACAGCAATTAGCCAACATGTAAAATAAGTGTTGCCAAAATCAGTACATTAACAGTATTGTTGACAACAGACGACCATTGGTTAAAAGGCCGCAAGTTATTTTGTGACATAACTTGGCAATTAATATCAAATAGGAATGCCACACTCACACATAGGTATTTTTATGAATTATTGAAGAGTGGGAAACTTATTGTTTACTTACACCCGGCATTTTCCCACTGTACATGGGCTGCTTTCCCCCCCTTATCTATAAAATCTGGTCCAAATCTCTCACAAATATTTCACAAAGCACAAACCAAACCAACCTGATCTGAATAGTCCAATAAAATACAATCTGCTGACATGATGGCAGACAGTAGGGCTGGGCGATATATCGATATAAAAAATATCGATATATTTTTAAATGTAATGTGGAATTAGACCATATCGCATATATTGATATAGTAAATTTTTCTTCTTTTTTATATACAAATACTGCCCTTACTAGGGTTTGTCATATTTAGTTATTTTGTAATGTTTGTTATTCTTTTCTCATATAAATATATTTATTTCAGAAAAAGAGTGGCCTATTTTATTTCATAGGCTATTTTTATTTAAGATATTTTTTATTTAAATGTGCACTTTATGGAGCTTTTATTTATTTATTTATTTTTTTAAAAGGTCCTCCTGTTACACAGTATTTATGTTCACTTAAATAAACGGTTTCAATAAAACTACTTGTGACATGTCATATCTGGCCTTGGGATATATATCGTATATTGATATTCCGCCTAAATATATCAGGGTATGACATTTGGTCCAAATCGCCCAGCCCTAGCAGACAGTCACAGAATGGAGAAAGGAGAAAAATACTGAAATTACCTGTTGTAATGGCAATGGATGGGAAGGCGAAGTGGTAGAACTCTGATGACATCGCCTTGTGGAGGTGGAGAATAAAGCAGCCAAAATGTATACACCAGCTGACCACCAACAACCTGAGAGGTAGGAATTATAGATTCAATATGAATTCATTTCATAATCCATTTTAGTTTAAAGCTATTTGAATCCATGCAGATTTTACCATCTGGATTTTTAGTGCCTAAAATATGATAAAAGATGCAATAGCCACATACTGTTGTGATTGAACAACATGAAGAAAAAACTGCATATGAGCCTCACCATGTGAAAGTTAAGTGTGCGGGTTTGCTGATGAAATGATTAAAGAGCAGTTTAGCACTCTAGAATAATAAATATGCAGTGCATACTGTATTTCATAAGCTCATGTTTCAGCATAGCTTGATGTATTACAGTTCTTCAAGGCACAGCGCGTTTCTGTGAGGTTAACCAACATGTTGAACACATTTACTTTCTCATTAAACATTCAAGTTTAATGAGTGTTTGATAGGATCCAGAATTTAACAGGGTCTGTGTGGGGGTTTTCACCACAGTGGTGTTGAGACATTCAGGGAGAAAGCAAATCACACAAAGAGCCCAACAACTATCTCAGAATTCGTAAAAACTACTGACAGGTTGGATTCCCTTTTTTTCCCCTCCAAATTGTGCCAATATAGTGCAAAGTCCAAAATGTTTTGTTTGCTGTATTGTGTGCAGGGGGATATGGAGAAAATCTAAATTCCCAATATTTTTGACCAACTATCTCAACATCTATGATATTGTAGGGTTGACTATTGGTGCTTTCATAAAATATTTGGACAATGAAATCTTTGAAAAATAACAATGCTTGTAGTCATTAATTTGGTGAAGGCAAATAATAGAACCACGAGAAGTTCAAATGACATCACTTTACCGTAATGCAGCCTTTAAAAACAACACTTATGCCAAGTACTTACTTTTACTTTTGATACTTTAAGTACATTTTGATGCTGGTACTTTTGATCTTTTACTTCAGTAAGCTTTGAATGAAGGACTTTTACTTGTAGTGGAATAATTTCACAATGTGGTATTAATACTTTTACTGAAGTAAGAGATCTGAATACTCTTTTACACCGCTGGTCACACTGAACTCACTCAGAAAATACAGGTGCATCTCAATAAATTAGAATATCATAGAAAGTTTATTTATGCCAGTAATTCAATTCAAAAAGTGGGAATTACACATTATATAGATCCATTACACACAGAATGACACATTTCATGTCTTTATTTAATTTCTTCTAATTATAATGATTATGACTTACATTTAATGAAGACCTAAAAGTCAGTGTCTCAAAAATGTTTTAATATTACAAAAGACCAATTTTAAAAAGTATGTTTAAGATGGAAGTGTATGCCTCTGAAAAGTATGTCCATCGATATGACTCAATACTTGGTTGGACTTTCCATCATATTCTAATGTATTGAGATGCACCTGTAGATCTATGAGCATGTTTGTGGTGCAAGGCGGTGCTCAGTGTGTCCCACCTTCAGTGGCGGTTCTACACAGGGGCCTACAGGGGCCCCTGCCCCTGTGAAGAAGCCTTTGGCCCCTGCTGTGGCCCGTGTCAAATTAATAATAAAATTATCAATTCATAACGATGAACAATGGAACAATTCTAACCTTTTTTTTGTTCAAACCATATCTCATTGTACACAAAAGAAACTCAGAATGTTCACATTGTATAATAGTATAACTCTATGGAGTCTTGGGCTATTTTGCCCATTTTTGAATCCTTTTCATGTCTTTACATGTCTTTGTAAGTCATTTTATGTCTTTTTTTGGTCATTTTGTATCTTTTTTTGTCATTTTGTGTCTTTTTTGTCATTGGTGTCTGTTGTGTCGTTTTCAGTTATTTTGTGTCTTTTTTTGGTCATTTTGTGTCTTTTTGTGTCTTTTTTTTGGTCTGCTTTGTTTTTACTGCACTTTCAAAATAAAAAAGTGCTTGTGCACAAAAATGAGAAATGTCATTGTCATACAAAAAAAAACTTATTGTTGGTGAGTCTCATTATTTAAATCAATGTATTTGTATCTTCCAAATATACTTAAATGAGATGTTTAAATAAGCTAAAATAAAGATTTTGAATGCTTAAATATCATCTTTGCCATTTTTTAATGTGCCCCTCTGATTAAACACTGGCCCCTCCTTGGCCCCCACAGTAAAATTGGTCTAGAACCGCCTCTGCCCACCTTGGGCTGTCCGCCGCACTCAGTCAGTCCGTGGTGGAAGTACAGGTAGCGGGGGCTGATCCGGCTCACTTCACACGAGGACAGCCGCATCCGGGATGGATCGGTCCACGCGCGCAGCTGGAGGCGGTCCACGCGCACGGAGATTTTGGCGTTACCACACCAGGCCTGCACACCGCGGGCCCCCGTCCTCTGGCCGCTCTGCGGTTGTCTCTCGGCGGGTAACAGCAGCGCGTCCAGTCCGGCGGGCAGCGGGGCTTTGTGAGGAACCGGCCGGAACAGCTCCCGAGCTACAAGTGGCCGTGGTGCATGCTGGAACATCGGCAGGCGGTAGAAAGAAGCACGCGGGGCTCCTACCTGTGCTGTCCTCACCGGACCCCCCAGTGTACCACGAAACAATGTCCAAAGAAGCCACACAAACACTGACATGGTGTCAGAACAAAACAGGAGCAGCAGGAGGTTTAAGCTGCGACCAGATCCTGGTCTGGTCTCATCTGATCCACAGACTGTGGCTCAACTTCATTATCACACCTGCTGCCTACTGATTGGACTCAGAGCGAGCGACGCCCGGCAGCTGGGTTACAACGACCATACTCAACATGCTGTTTTAAGGCTGTTTTAGGCATTATTGACCAAACTAATCAATTATCATAATTTGACCTTTTCGACATCGTGTGTCCAAAACCCCGCAAAACGCAATAGTAAGTACCAAATTAAATATACCTAAATACCAAGTACCTAAATACTAAAGTAAATATGTACCAAACTAACTAAATACCAAAGTACCTAAATACTAACGTAACTAAGTACCAAAGTAACTAAATACTAAGGTACCTGAATACTAAAGTAACTAAATATCAAAGTAACTAATTACCAAAGTAAATACCAAAGTACCTAAATACTAATTTAAGTAAGTACCAAAGTAACTAAATATAAAAGCAACTTATTACCACAGTAATTACATTCCAAAGTATCTAACTACCAGAGTAACTAAATATCAAAGTAACTAATTGCCGAATTAAATAATTCTAAGTAACTAAGTGCCAGAGTAACTTGATACCAAGGTAACTAAATATAGTATGTCAAAAAGCTGAAAAATTTGGAAATAGTGTAGTTTGTTTAGAAATGCAAGAAAACACCTTAAAATAGCACTTTGAACATGGTCATAGTCAGGGCTTTAAATTAACTTTTTTGATCACCAGCCAACATGACGAGTAGATTTTTTAACCTCAGCCAATCAGATTATTACCAAATTATTATTAATTTTTTAAGTGTATTTTGTGTTGACCCGGCAACAAATTATTAGCATTTTTTTTTTTAAATAAATATTTTTTAATTTTTTTTTTTCTTAATATACCTTAACAGGACATTTTTCAAGTTTTAATACTCTTATCAACACATGAGTGGACACATATGCTGCTGTATGCAAATGTTTGTTTATTATTATTGCAATAATCCAATAGAATGACAAATATTGACCAGGATAACCTCAAATGTACTACATGCTCAAGAAATATGCTGAAAGCATAACATGGCAAACTGAGGCCCAACAGGAAACACCAGATGAACGAAACATGTCTCAGTAATTCTAACAACATGTAGTGTCCAACACTAAACATCCTGTTTAAACAGCTCAACACTAAATGATTGACCACATCATCAACAACAGACACATTGTACAACAGGTTCACTGGTCAGTTAAATAAGATAATTCTCTGGATCCTTCACACTTTAAGTGAATAATCTCACACAGTGTAACTGTCTAACCTCACATGGGGATAATAAAGGCTCACAAAAACAAAACGGGGTGATACAATTTTTTTTTTTAAAACAAACAATAATTAAAGTGGGCTACGTGGTGGTGTAGTGGTTAGCACACTTGCCCCACAGCAGGAGGGTCGCCAGCTCGACTTCGGCCTGCGGCTCATTTGTGCTTGCATGTTCTCACCGGGTACTCCGGCTTTCTCCCACAGTCCAGAAACATGCATTTAAGTTTACTTAGTGACTCTAAATTGCCTGTAGTAGGTGTGAATGAGCGTGATTCAATCCAATCCAACAAGTCATTGCCTCTAGTGTCTGTCCTGCAATAGTCTGGCTTCCTGTTCTTGTCCTCTTGTCCATTGTCAGCTGGGATAGGCTCCAGCCCCCCGTGACCTGAGTGCGGTTTAGGATAATGAATAATTATAGTGTGCATGTACCGTGAGGAGAGAAATGTCTCTGTGGAATCTGAGACTGGACGTCTTCATGGTAACTCATTCACACCGACAGTAACTACAGACAACTTTGATTTGTTGAAGCTCAACTTCAATAGATGCTTTTTATTGGAGGGTCGTTAATGTTACTGCTGTTACTGATTTCACCAACTACCAGGCGGGCCGAGAGCCACTTCATCAGGATTGCGGATCGGAGATGGCAGCCATATAAAATCTATGAGAACCAATATATCTTCCAAGCCACTCAGAAGGTCAATCTTGGTGTCAAAATCTACATTTGACACTGGTTCAAGGAATCATTTAAAGCTATTGAGAATATCACTAGATGATTATTTGATCAAATAGATATGTTCATTTTGGCCATGTGTATTTACGTAATTTCCAATTCATTTATATAGTTCATATATGGTATATATATTCTGAAAAATGAATAACATGCATAAATTTAATTAATTAGCTTCACTCGTATTGTTCATTACATTTACAACCACAAAGATCTGTGCAGTTCCAGTGAGCCTTCCTGCATGAGCACCTTGCACCACAACCACTTTACAGTTCCCCTTAATAAAGTTAAGTTAAAATTAAGTAATTGCATATTTCTCATTTGTCATATGGCTTTGCCTAGTGTTAGTGACTTCCTGCCTGTCTTGAAAATTACACCTTTTTTAGTGGTCAGATTTTGGTAAACTTTTAGTATGTTATTAAGGACATCTAATACTACAAAAAACAGCTGATAAACCTTTTGTTAGAATTTTTTTAGGGTTAGGTGTTTATTTTTCATATATGCACCCACCTATTCATCTCCATTGTCCCCTGTGTCTTCAACCTTCCTCTTTTGCTCTTCTGTTTTTTTACTCCATGTAAATATCTCCACGTTTGTTTGTTTTGCCTAACTACGTTAACTTTACTATTACTACTACTGCTACTATCCGCCCCTTTGTTTTGTTTCAACAGTGTAGCTCGCTCGTAATCGCTCGTAATCTATATTTTGAGGTGAGTCTATCATTCTCTCTGGTCTTTGCTCAGGAAGTCTTTATAACCTGGGCTGAGTCTGAGTAATCCAGTGTTTAGGCTATGACTATATTGAGCTTTGCCAGCATGCACTAAACAAATACCATACAGCACACTACATGAAATTGAATTTCCTAAACTTCCCTAAAGGTATATTTTAACATTATGAAACAGTGACATACTCATTTTGAAAGGGCTCCAGTTTTCTAATATATTTTATGTTTAAATTATTAACAGTAGTCTATTAGGCAGTGGTGGTATGTAAAGTACATTTACTCAAGTACTGTACTTTTTGGTGTACTTGCACTTTTTAGTATTTCCACTTTATGTAACTTTATACTTCTACTCCACTACATTTTGAGGCAAATATTGTACTTTTTACTTCACTAGATTGAACTGACAGCTTTAGTTTCTAGTTACTTTTTGGGTCAAGATTTAACATGAAAAACATGATAAATTTAAATTGATTAGACATTTATTTTTAAATGACACCCCATAACAGTATATTATGTAATTACAATGAGCCATGTCTTTACAAAATGAAAATGCTACTTACATAAATGCATCAATACAAATAATGTTTTAATATATTTAAAATACATAAAACAGTCTGAGTAGGTCAATTCTGCATCACGAGCACTTTTTCTTTTGATACTTTAAGTACATTTTAATGCTGATACTTTTGTACTTTTACTTAAGTAAGGTTTAAATGCAGGACTTTTACTTGCAGCGGAGTAATTTCACAGTGTGGTATTAGTACTTCTACTTAAGTAAGTACTAAAAACAAAATAATTTTCCACCACTGCTATCAGGTTTGTGACAGGTTTGATTTACTGCAGTTTGTCTTTGTCTTCTATTAGTTTTGGACATACATCGTCAGCAGCGACTGTACCTTAAATGCAAGAATAGACGCGCATTAGATTCTTTACTGCGCTGGACTAACTGCGTTTTGGCGACCACGGCTCACTGGGCGGACTGGTTTCGGGGTGACGCCAGGATGGAGGGATGACAAACGATTACATTTGGCAACTGGCATTGAATAGACCCGAAACCTCAGGGATGGTGGACCTCGACCGATTTCCGGGTCACGTGGTGGGCGCATAATCAGCGACCTGGATAGCAGAACCGGCCGTATTTAGAACAATAAACGCGCACTAGATTCTACCCAAAGCTGGCCTTGGCTCGGAAACGGCGGCTCACATGACCGCAGTGGTGCTGCCTCCCTGCGCCCCACAGCCGTGCAGGTGCCGAGTCCAAGCGGCACACCGGGCCTAACGGCTCCGTGAGGGGGATAACGGCACGCCGGAGCCGCTCGGATATTTAATGCGATTCGTTGTTGCGGGGTTGGTTCAAAAGTGTGATTGGGTCCGTGTGCCATCCCTTTGGGTTGTCGGTGTGCTCATGATGTAGGCCGGTAGTCCTGCTGGAGGTGGGTGATCGATTATTGTTTCATATTTGCTTTGTTCAGGGACTAATTTGACTAGAATAATAGATGTGCTGCCACCTGCATCGTTAATGACGGATATGTACGGAGCGGTCAGGATTGTACACAGAGATACAGAGTGCCATCCACACTGAGCAGTACAGCCTGTACAGTGCTGACAGAGAGGGATTGAAACGGTTCTGAGCGGCTTATTGGCAGGTGTTCCCATCAACCTGGGATCACATCCTCTGGTCGCCTCGGTGGTTGCTTGACGGCAGATGTTGAATGAAATTAGGGACATCAAGTGTTGCTGAATGTTTTCTCTTCATTTAATAACATTTCCAACACATTCTCAACAGTCAGTAAAATGGTGTCAGCAGCAGGCTTCAGCAGCCACACTTTAAATGTGGGAGAAAGAGAAAAGATGAGCAGCATGTGGGATTATCATCCTGTCCCCTCACCGCTGGAAGCAGCAGGCCTTTGGTGGAGCAGCCTGTAACCTGTACACACTGTTCTCATCTCTGGGCCACTACGACCCTCTGTTGGATTAACTTGTGACACCATGCACAGTGTTGTAGAGGCCTGCTTTCAACAATATGCATTTGTCAGTTTAAATTCACAGAAAGGAACAATGTTTCTCCTTCTTCTACATTCAGAGTGTGGCTGCTGAGTCCTACTGGCAACACCATTTCACTCACATACCCAGCTGAGACCGAAATCAACCAGATGGGTATGTGGCATTTAATCAAATCAAGACAAAAAGCATTCAGGAAGAATAAATTCTTCATCACCTGTTAATGTGATCTCAGGCTGGTCTGGAACACCTGTAATCCTGCTGCAGGTGAATGCACAGCCATTGTTTTACAGTAGCTTTGTTTGATACGTCCACTGATATATTTATTGTACACTGCCTTCATTGTTACACGTCCTGACTGATGCAGTCGCAGTGGGAGATGGTACACACACACACACACACACACTCACACACACACACACATATATATATATAGTGTATTATGTACATTAACCAGGACTGAGTGCTAGGCCTGTCACAATAACACGCTTTTTAGGCCGATATATTTTCCCACAAAATATCACGATAAACTATAGTATTGTTGTATCAATGTTGTTTTATTTTTACAATGATATTAGAGCATAATAAGTTAATCCTTTTCCACAGCAATGAATTTTGAAATCTCAAGAATATTAAACATTGGAATAGAAATGTGTAAAATAAAAGATCCTAGATACATAAAACCTAAATAAATAAACTACAAACAAAACAAACAAAATAGACTTTCAGGCTCTGTTAAGAAAAAACATTGCACTAAGATAAACATTATGTATTATATTATTTTATTATTAAAATAACATAAACCGCTGGAATGGCTGCTTGGGAATATTGTTTTTTTTTTCAGCAATTCGTACTGCTTGTCAAACATTTGCAGAATTACTTTAAACACAACACAAAAAAGCACAAAACAACAATATATTGAGTCCAAAAAAAACAACTATTGTGTCCTTTTTTATATATTGAACGATAAGTCGATATAGTGATTATCATGACAGTCCTACTGGCAACATCATTTCACTCATATACCCAGCTGAGACCAAAAAGAACCAGATGGGTATGTGGCATTTAATCAAATCAAGACAAAAAGCATTCAGGAAGAAGACATTCTTCATCACCTGTTCATTTGATCTCAGGCTGGTCTGGAACACCTGTAATCCTGCTGCAGGTGAATGCACAGCCATTGTTTTACAGTAGCTTTGTTTGATACGTCGACTGATATATTTATTGTACACTGCCTTCATTGTTACACGTCCTGACTGATGCAGTTGCTGTGGGAGATGGTACACGCACACACATATATAGTGTATTATGTACATGAACTAGGACTAAGGCTCCGTAACACAGAACAGGAGCGGCTGCTGTCTTTTTTAAGCTATAAACGTAGATGGCCCACTGCAGCCAATGTGAGGTTGAGTTGAAGCAGTATGTCTTTTTTTATCATAGACAATTATACACATGTAAAAACTAAGAAACAATGTTCTGCTGTCACACATCTTTGGTAGTTCATTACAGAAAGACATGCACTTATACTATACTAAATAGTATGTACTACTTTATAATAAATAAACTGTGTTTCATGGAAACAATTCCAAAAGGCAATTCTTGTAAAGTTCATATTTCTTATTGTAAATCAGTGTAGTTCTGAATAGGTTAAGATATAAGTAAAGGTCTATTGACTTTACTGATACAAAACGTTGCCTTAGTTTGTATGAACATGTATTTCTATGAAAGCCATCACAAAACATGCTGACAGCTAGTCCAGATCAGGCAAAGTCAGGTAATAGCCACATCCTTTTGTTTCCATGTCAGAAATTAGGTTTATTTGGTGTTTGGCTCTGTGTTCACATTCCAGGCGTTGTCAGTCGTGTTTGCAATAATGTAAATGATACTACCAGTGTTTTCAATTGGAACACTTGATACACAATACAGTGTGTGCACTGATTGGTTTCCATATTTATAAGTTGTTGGTCTCTTTATTTTTGACCATGGCCATCAAGTCAAAATAACAAGAGAAATTTGCCTTAGAACACATTAAGTGGTCACTATGTTTTCTTTTTTATTTCTTGACTTGTCTTTTACAGGACAGAGCAGTGGAAATCACATTTCCGCACCCTTAGAAAATAGGCGAAAGAGTCAAAGGAAAGAACGGCTTCTGTAATTCATGTGCTCAAGAGCGTCCGCTTGGCATGATGAGTACAGACAGACCCAAACGGAATATCATCAAAAAGAAATATGTAAGTGACATTTCTCTCCTATTATTATTATTATTATTATTATTATTATTATTATTATTATTCTTTTTACCTTTCTCTTATTTTTTTTTCCTTTTTATTTTGACATGTTTTTGCAGTTTGATTATTTCTAGTACAGGTACATCTAAAAAAATTTGAATATCATGAAAAAGTGCAATATTTTTTGTCAATTATTTCAGAAAGTGAAACTCATACATATATAGATTCATTACACGTAGAGTGAAATATTTCAAGCCTGTTTTTCTTGTAATTTTGATAATTCTGGCTTACAGATAATGAAAACACAAAACTCAGTGTCTCAGAAAATAAGAATATTACATAAGATGATTAAAAAAAGGATATTTTAAACACAAACACAAAATGTCAGGCTTCTGAATAGTATCTTCATTTCTATTCACTCAATACTTGGTTGGGCTCCTTTTGCATGATTACTGCATTAATACTTGGTGGCATGGAGGAGATCAGCCTACGGCACCATGTTGCTTTTATAGCAGCCTTCAGGACATCTGCGTCTGGTGTCTCTCTCCTTCCTCTTGACAACAGCCCATAGACTCCTATGGGGTTCAGGTCAGCAGAGTTTGCTGGCCAGTCCAGCCCAGTAACACCATGGTCACTGAACCAGCTTTTGGTACCTTTGCCAGTGTGGGCAGGTGCCAAGTCCTGCTGGAAAATGAAACCAGCATCTCCAAAGAGCTTGTGGAAGCATGAAGAGCTCTAAAATGTCCTGCTAGATGGCTGCTATGTTGACTGTGGACTTCAGAAAACACAGTGGACCAACAGCAGCAGAGGACATGGCCCCAAACCACCACTGACTGAACTTTTTCACAATATTCTAATTTTCGGAGACACTAAGTTTTGTGTTTTCATTATCTCTAAGCCAGAATCATCAAAATTACAAGAAAGTTTGAAATATTTCACTCTATGTGTAATGAATCTATATAATATACGAGTTTCACTTTCTGAAATGATTGACAAAAAATATTGAACTTTTTTATGATATTCTAATTTTTTGAGATGTACCTGTATAATTAGAGAAGAAATAATCCTCAGCTGGTCGTGTGAGCAAAGCTGATGGTGTTTGTGTCTGTGGCTCTGCAGGACATCAGCGACGGGATGCCTTGGTGTGAAGAACGTCTGGTCCGCAAAGTTCTTTTCCTCTCCCTCAGGGAATTCAGAGACACACACCGTGCCACACACAAACACTCACACATACACACACGCGCACACAAACGCACGTCGAAAAATACACTCTTACATGCTCAGCGAAAGACAAAGACACTACCTAAAACACACACGCATAAAAACACACACACACGACAGAGTGTGCACACGCCTCAACAAAGAGTCACACACAGACCAACAAACACACATATACAGAAAAACGCACACGGTGCGCAAAACGTGCACATTTCAAAACAAGTACGCCATCATGATCACACTAACAAAGGGCAAAAAAACAACTTGTCTCAGGACTCACATGCACCAAAAAATAAATGTTCACACACACAACAGAACATGCAAACGCAATCAAAAATGTGTGCAGGGAAAATTACACACACTGTACAGCATACAAACCAACAAGACAATACACACACACTCCAGAAGATTGGTGGATCAACCAGGACACTACGCTCTCACAAAACACAAAACACAGTGTCGCTGCTGAACTCAAAATACTCTAATACTGCAAAACACACACACACTACTCAGCACAAACACTCAGTGAAAAACACCTGCACACCTGAGAACACACACACACCTCTGAGCCCTCCGGCCCTGGCCAG
The DNA here is from genome assembly GCF_030273125.1 of Centropristis striata. Taxonomy (NCBI): domain Eukaryota; kingdom Metazoa; phylum Chordata; class Actinopteri; order Perciformes; family Serranidae; genus Centropristis; species Centropristis striata. The sequence goes on along the minus strand of NC_081524.1, from coordinate 25,630,355 downwards.
GACACTGCGGTCACACACTCCCACAAGTCTCAGTGGTCAGTACCAACGGTTTAGTTCACGGTGCTTTGATTTCAATGACACTGCATTTCTCAAGGTAGTGGAACTGCTGCAAGCGAGTAACTAAAGTTGTAACTGTTGTTTTAAGGGTCCCCTGTTAATGGCATCAACCGGTGTCAGTCCCTCCTGTCAGCTAGTCCGAGCTGGAGCTGGTCCATACAGACACGCCCCCAACAGCGCCGCCCTGCCAGCATCCATCCTCACAAGGATGACCCTGCCAGCAAGAGGTCAGCTGCTCTACTGTGTGTGTTTCATTGTGTTTCCATGTTCATGTGTGCATGACTCGTCTATAAACACAGCACTGTGCTGCCACCTGCCCCACACTGGCAAGAAGACTCCAGCTGATCTGTATTAAATATCACCATTCATGCATGCACAGTCTGGTGTTTACACAGGCTTACTTTTACTCATGTGCTCATTGAGTGAAGCACACGATTTCACTCTTTCTTTACCTCTTTCACTCACACAGTCTGTTCTTTACTGTGCGTGTGTTTTCATGAACTGCATTATAACATTATGAGCTGGTGTTTGTAGTATCCTGGTTATGTGTTTATGCATGTGAGCAGAGGTGGAAAGAGACATTTACTCATGTACTATACTTAAGTACAATTTTGAGCCACTTGTACTTTACTTGAGTATTTCCACGTATGTAACTTTTTACTTCTACTCCACTACATTTAGCCAACAGCTTTAGTTACTTTTTGGGTCAAGATTTAACACAAAAAACATGATACATTTAAAGTGATTAGACATGTGTATATTAGCTAGTTTAAATGAGCCCTGTCTTTACAAAATTAAACACTTCTTACATGCATCAATACAAATAATGTAATAATTTATTTAGAATATATAAAACAGTCTGAGTGGGTCCATTCTGCATTACGAGTACTTCTACTTTTGATACTTTAAGTACATTTTGATCCTAATACTTTTGTACTTTAACTTCAGTAAGTTTTGAATGCAGGACTTTTACTTGTAGAGGAGTAATTTCACAGTGTGGTATTAGTACTTTTACTTAAGTAAAGGATCTGAGTCCTTCTTCCACCACTGCATGTGAGTATCATCATCTATAATGGGTTCTATCTATCTATATTTTATACAGTCTATGGTTCTATCGGGATCAGAAACCAGGACTGTTATTTAGCCTTTCTTTATCAATATAAATGGGATGGACAAAGCCATAATACCTGTTGGTATAATGTAATACAGTTTAACAGCACTACAAACAAGACTTTTGTGTGTGTGTGTGTGTGTGTGTGTGTGTGTGTGCGCGTGTGTGTGTGTGTGCGTGTGTGTGTGTGTGTGTGTGTGTGCGCGTGCACTCATGCATATAGACCAAAGCTGCGAGCGCAGAGGAAGTTTGCCCAGTCCCCTCCCAGCTCTCCAGGACCTTCAGTGTTGATGACACCAGCCCGCAGTAACCACAACCACAACCTGGCCGTGGTCACCTGTCTGACCAGATGCCGACCCAAGACTGAGGACTTCCTGTCTTTTCTCTGTCTGAGGGGTAAACTACAAACTGCCTATACACAGTGTTGGGGAAGCTAGTTTTTTTTATTTTGCACAATAATAAGACAGAAAGAAAAGGATAAAGAAATAACAAAAGGAAGGTGCAAGGTAACGGCAAGAAACACAGCAGGGTTTATAGAGGCCTCTAGCTATATTAAAATTAGAATATGTAATTATGAAATAGAAAAAAATAATGAACAAAAAAATTAAGCAAAATTATAGTAATATTTAAAAGTAAAATAAAATAAAAGTGTAGAAATGCGTGTGTGCCTGTGTGTTTGTGTACTACTTAGTGACCTGATCATCAGAGCCACTAAACTGCTCTTGTAAGTGTTCAGAGAGGAAAACTGTATTGAACTATTCAACTGATCATCCCAGAGTATTGTTCCTCTGTATTTTAAGGAGAATTGACCGAGGGTAGTACGATAGTGAGGAGGTGAAATCTAGTCAGTTGTCTAGTATTGTACTGATGTAATTGTGAGTTGACATGGAAATATTCACTGAAAGCTTTAGGAATGGAATTTGGACTATACATATACTTAAAGATAAAAATGCATTTTTGGTATATATTGATCTGAAAAACTGTCATTATCTTGAGTTTTTGGAAAAGGGGAAAAGCATTGAAAGCAGAGCTTTGCAAGCTTTGCTTACAAATGCTCAATGGTCAGGATGAAATAAAAAGGGGTGGGACATGTAAAAGGGGTTCAATTACAGTAGAAAAGCAATGGAAAATAATAAATAAAAATAATGATAATAAAACATTACTTTAATAGCCTAATTTATAGTTTGTAGTTTCAGTAATTTAACTACTCGAATCACTACACAAATATAAATCCAGTTGAACCACCAGCAAGCTGTTGCAAAATGTAGTTAAACTACTAGTTTAATGACATAGCTCACTACTCCCCTACACTACCTATACACTACAGGGTTGTAGGGTACTGAGGTTGGTCACAGATTCAGTCATCATGTACTGAACAAAAATATAAACACCACATGGCAAATATTGATGCCACATGAAGTTAACAACTCTAAGTAAACATATGCTGACTGTTACTTGCACAATAGGATTATTTCTCTTGATTTGTGTAACATTTTTAATCTATCTCTGTCAGTGAGCATTTGCTCAGTGGTGCAGTGATTTCACTCAGTACCTGGGTGTGGCATTTCCAGACGGTGATCAGACAGAATGAGCAGAACCTCCTTATACTGGGGACAATAAAAGGCCACTCCAAAATGTCAAATCTTGTCATAAGTCATCATGGTTCAGATTTCTGAGGTCATGCTGGATGCAGGGACGTCCACCAGAGGTCGCAGTGCAGCTGGATGCTAATTATCAGACGATAGGCCCTTTGAGAGTTCGTATTCCCCAAACATGTCGCTCATAGAGTATCTCTGGGATGTTCTGGATCGACGTGTCCACGACCAGCTCCATGTGGCCCTCCGGGAACAATAGAATAACATTCCACCGGCTGACAGACAACCTGATCAACTCCATGAAGGAGATGTGTTGCTCTGAGAAATACAAATGTGACACACAAGATATTGAACATTCAGGTTCTTCAAGCTGACCCCCAACGTGTTCAAAGGATTGTCACTCCTTTGCAGATGCCAACATCAACATGTAATGGACGTTGATCTGAAGATTAGTCATTAGCAAAAAATAATTTGTATTCGCTTCATATATTGCATAACCCTAATGTTAGTAAAAACTCTAAATTTGACATGGGGCGTTTATATTTTTGTTCAGTGTATAACACACTGGTGTATACAATAACTGTTCAATGAATGCTGAAGAGACCAATGCACTGTTGTGCTTTATTGTATTAGATGGTCAGGGATCTTTTTGCTTGATCAGCTTCAGTGTTATCTGATGTGCTTTTTCTACAACCCTGATTTAATGAAAGTCAGTATACTACTGCTTTTAGAAATACTGTTTCTCCTCCAGAATCAATGAAGGCATTTCCTCTTCCATTTCAGGTTCAGCAGCATTGCCTAGCAACATGGCCTTCTTAGCGGGTGGAAGAGCGAAGGAGCAGGCTGGCACTCAACATCTTACTTCCTGTCTTTCCACCAACCACAGGACTGCAGCTGAGGGGAGGAACATGAGTGTTTGCAGCAGAAGAGGTACGATCCACAGACCTGTCTGTGTTTCTGCCTCTGATGAGTGGAATTTGGTGAAAAACATTCACATCAGTCTTTGTGTGTGTGTTAGAAATTTTAACCCTCTATGGTACGCTTTATGATGCCAGTTGGGAAAAAAATGTTTGGAGTGTTTTTTGTCTTAAAATAGACTAAATAAACATAATTTGAAGAAATTTTATAATAATTTTTTTATGGAAGTTTTGGGTTTTGTTTCTCGTAGGCAACATTGTATAATATAATATATATTGTACCATAACGATATACTTTTAAATTTAAAAACATTATAAAAGGAACTTTTTTAACTGGTTTCTTGTCTGAATGTTGCCTGTAGGCAACATTGAACCAATGACCCATTGAAATGATTGTCTTAAACAGTCTAAGTGTATCAAACTATCAAAAATGAAGGTTTACTCACCTATCAGTAGGAATATTTTTTTTCCAGATGGAAAAGGGCCAGAAAATGACGTTTTGAGTTATTTTTTGTGCCGCAAAATGGCAAAGCTGTTTCCTTTGGAAAAGTCTGCAAAAAAGGGTTTCAATATGGCCTCCTGGAGGTCATGTGACAAATATAAGCATTGCTATTGGTTACCTATACTCTTCCCGTTTTTTTTCCAAGTATCGCATCACTCAAAAACATGCATTGTAGAAATTTGACAGGCCAAAAAAAGAGGGTTGATACTCTAATGACTTTGAATAAAAAGGTGGAAAGATCAATTTATCCTACTACCTGCTTTATTCACACTTTTCTCTTTGCTTTCACAAATTTATATTTTTGTGTCAGCCTCTGTATCTGTCTTGCTGTTTTACAGTGCAGCGAGACTCCAGGTCTCTTAAAGGGAGGCCCAGAGGCTCCGCAGTGTCCAGCACCTTCTGCCCTCTAAGTGCCCGGGCACAGAGGAGGAGGGAGAGAGAGAGGAGGGAGGAGGAACAGCAGAGGAAGAGGACGAAGGGGATGGAGGAGGACAGGAGAGAGGGAGGTGAGAGACACCTCCTGAGACCACGCCAGCTCTCCCTACAGCTCAGGAGGACAAACAAGGTCTGATCATCCTTTCTACATGTTTTTCTTCTAAAAGGTGTCTGTTTGTATCATCAGTATTGTTGAGATTGAATATGACACTGAAACACATACAGGCCAGTTGGTCACAAATGTAAGAGCATCTCACAGAAGCAAAATGCAAACTTTTTCATGATATTTATCTTGAACATGATTCCTGTATGGGGGCTACATGGTGGTGTAGGTAGTGGTGGAAGAAGTATTCAGATACCTTACTTAAGTATAAGTACTAATACCACACTGCAGAATGACTCCACTACAAGTAAAAGTCCTGCATTCAAAACTTACTGAAGTAAAAATACAAAAGTATCAGCATCAAAATGTCCTTAAAGTATCAAAAGTAAAAGTACTCGTTATGCAGCATGGACCCACTCACATTGTCCAAATATATTATTGTATTATTATTTTTGATGCATTTATGTAGGCTTTAATTTAATGTCAAGGTAGGGCTAATTTTAACTTTTAATATACTTTTATGTGGTTTAATTAATAAAAATGCGTAATCATTTTTAATGTATTATGTATTTTCATGTTAAATCTTAACCTGAAAATAACTAAAGCTATCAGCTAAATGTAGTGAAGTAAAAAGTACAATATTTGCCTCAAAATGTAGTGGAGTAGAAGTATAAAGTTGCTGGCTATGAACAGACTGTCTTTGCCTTATGTGTGTTTATGGGCTGCAGCTGCTGTGCTATTTATGCTCTTTAAAAAGTATGGGACATGGCAGCAAAACAACAGGTTTTTTTAAATGGCTTGCATGTTATATGTGGCTTCAGATCAACACTACTCATTAAGTGATCTAATGTCTCAAAATTAGAACTAAAGTGTGTGACTGCAAAGGCCACAGAGTGCACATCTCTTTATAAATGGTTTTAACACTTTCTCAATATTATACAATTATTTCCGTCATAAATTATAATTTTCTCAATGGCTTCCCTGGTAAATGGACCAAGGTTCAGTACACTGCTTCACATACATCAGCCAATGTGCCCATACAGCCTGTGTGACCAACAGACTTTGCACTAGTTGTTGTGCTTTCATGTTGTTTGTCCTGCTGATGATTGTATAAGAAGTGTCGCACCCCCTTCTGTGTCTATATACCCCCTTTTCTTTGTTGTCTGCCATTTTTATTTAATTGCATTTTCCATTCATTGACATTCAGTCCCTATATTCCTAGTTTCTGTGAGGTCTGAAGCTATTCTGCCACCCAACGAGCACTTCTGAAGAAGCACACTAAGAGCTCAAGTCAATGCTACCTTTAAGCGATCAAAACAAATCCCTCTCAATACTGAATCCCATTACAGAAGTTAAACATGCTGCTGTTTCAGTGGCCCTGTAAAGAACAATATGCATAAGTGTTTTCTGCTATATATATATATATATATATATATATATATATATATATATATATATATATATATATAAGAGAGAGTTAGAGACTGTATGCCAAATGGGACACATCTGCATCTGCGGTATAATTGATTTATACATATTTAACAATCTACGTGTGAAATTTAATTCATGTATGTGGAGATTTACTTATCTAATTACAACATGAAAGTAACTCTGATGAGAGAAAGCAGTAAGAACTCCTGGGCAACACTCAGGCGACGATCTTAAAAGTACATCTGTATTTTTACTGTACTGTATTTTATTGTGAAGGACAGAAGTACAGTCCGGGTGTGTCGATAACAATGGTTGATAACGGTGATATTTATTTGGCTTACCCAGAAACATCCAATTTCTCCCAAAAAACCCAGCAGCCTCAATTGTTTTACAGCGAGGAGATCCAAGTGTCCGATTTGGGATACAGTTAGCGCACGGCTAATTCACCGGCGTTAGCGTCCTTTAGCCGACTCTGGTAAACCCAAGCCTAACGTACACAGTTAAAACAATATACCGTTCGAAAGATAAGATGTTAGACTTCAACTTCACACCATTTAATTATTTGGAAGCGTAACATGATAATTTGTATTAGTAGTTAATGTGAAATTTTGATAGAATCTTAGCCGAACCGTGTCCGGGACACACATTTGGGATACAGTCACGCTATAATGATTCCCAGGCTTCAATACAACATGATCTCTTTCTGTTGCAGGGGGCCATGGTGACTGGACTCTCTGAACAAAGCTCCTGTGTCAGGTCAGTTCCTACCATAAAGCCTAGCACGGGGGTAGGCAGCAGACGCTCCCCCAGGCCCTGCACACGGCCTAGCAATACCTGTAAACCAAGAGCCGGGGAAACCAACAACAAACACCTCTCTGGGCAAAACAAACACCATCTGCCTCGCAATCAGCGCCTTCCTCCCCACCAACAAACAGTCTCTAACTACTATAGCAACCCCAAGACCCTCAGTAGTCTCCAAAACTCAGGAAGACATTCAAGCAGGACCACATTGACTAATGGCTCCGTCAGCAGTGAGGACCCTGGGGTCCTGAGGTTGTCCAGAAGAAGGAGAGGCCTCCCACCAGACACCAGCCCTACCCCTCTGAATCAGGTACTTTCAGACAACAACTCATCAAAGAGGTGCAGGACAGTGCAATACAATGATGGTGACGTGCCATTGGTGAGTGACTGCCAAGTTGGTGAGATCCCACAAAGGGAGACGGTCTGTGATAAAGATGTTAGAGAGGTGTATGCGAGTCATATTGGTGAAATCTCTGGTAGCCATGATGAAGAACTTAGACAAGACAGATGTGGCCATGTCGGAGACAAGGTCAATGTCGGAGAGTTAAGTTTGACCAGCGTCTCTGCTCTAGAGCCCTCTCAGGAAAATCCTAGCACCATGATCACAGACGCTGGCCTCAGCCCTGTCAATGAGGTCATAAGCAGACATGTGAGAGAAAAAAGGCTCCAGAGAAATCAGCCCACTTCATTCACAATCCCTAAGATCACGACCAGGACTACTGATTCTAGGTCTGTTACCAGAGCTGCTACTGCTAGGACTACTGTAACTAAAGCTGCTATCAACTTAGTGACAACCACACACATACACACTGACCCACCAGCCAGGTATTCTGCCAAGCACACTGCTAAGGGTACTAACAAAGGTACTAACAAGAACCTTACAAAGTGTACTTCACCAGCCAGCAGTTACTCTGTCCATAATTCCAAAGGTGCTGCAAAAGACACTTCCAAGGGTACCACAGAGGACTCGACAAAGGCCAGTGCCCCTGTCAGTAGCTATTCTAGCACTTCCAAGGCCTCTACAAAGGGCCTTACCCAGACCAAGTCTACTACCTCAGCCATAAAGACCAGGACCAGCCCAAGAATCCTTCTGAAGCGCTAACAAACACCTGAGCTATGTCTGAGAACGTCCACAGATTCACTATTCGCTATGTTGAGAGTTGGTGTTGAAAACAGTGAGCAACATTGGATACTGTTAATCATAAGCACTGCATGATGGTTGTTGGCTGGTTGGATAGTGACGTAGTGACTATGTACTGTTCTCTACATTTGTCAGTGATTGTGGGATCATTTTGAATTCTGTACACGTAAAATAAACAATTAGAAGACGCAATGGCAGACACGTTGTATAATGGACTGTATAGTGGACAGTCGCTGTTTCAAGATGCTTTCCTGCTGTATCTAAAATGGTAGCTTGATATTTTTGTATTGTTGTATTCACATGGAAAACACACTGGTTTCATCAAAGCACATAGTTGAACTTGAGTCAGTCTGCTGTACAGTTTTCAGTAGCTTGCCTAGAGAAAGCTGTCATGCACACGACTACATGCCATTGCTTGAGGGCTTTTGGGTAGTCAGGTTGTTATTTAATCGGAACAGGAATAATGTGTTCAGGATCGGTTAGATCAATTAGATTAAAATGTTTCTCACTTCCTCACCAGAATTAAAGGATAGGTTGACATCTTTTTAAGTCTGTTTTAAAATCACAGAACTCATATGAACAATTAAACAGATTTGTTTCTCCCTTTCAATGTAAGTGATGGGGGACAAAATTCACAGCTCTTTTTAAAAACAATCCAAAGTCTATCTGAAGATACGGCAGGCTTCAGCAGTCTTATTCAAATCAAATGGATATCTTCCATAGTTAGTGTTTTTAGTATGAAATGTCTTCTTTGTGTTACTGTCCCTCTGCCAACCAACAGCAAGGAAAAACTGTCGATGGAACCAAAAAAGGGGGAATTGTGTACAAAATATTCTGTTACTATGGAAGAAATCCAATTGATTTATCTACCTGAGAGAACTGAAGACTTCAGATAAACTTTGGAATGTAATTTTGTACTGTAGATTTTTTTGCCACCATCACTTGCATTACATTTGCATGAAACCTGTTTGAATGCACATACAGGTACATCTAAAAACAAATAGAATATCATGAAAAAGTTCAATATTTTTTGTAAATGAGTGCACTTATATAGCGCTTTTATCCAAATCGCATTACACTACGCCCATTCACCCATTCATACTGTTGGCCGAGGCTACCAGGGACACTGGTGCCACCTGCCACCATTGGGAATTCATTCACACACTGATGAACGCAGCATCGGGAGCCATTTGGGGTTCAGAATCTTGCTCAAGGATGCTTCCAAATATAGGCTGCCATGGTCAGGGATCGAACCAACGACCTTCCAATCGGTAGGCAACTGATCTACCAACTGACCCACCCCAATCATTTCAGAAAGTGAAACTCATACATTATATAGATTCATTACACAGAGTGAAATATTTCAAGCCTGTTTTTCTTGTAATTTTGATGATTCTGGCTTAGAGATAATGAAAACACAAAACTCAGTGTCTCAGAAAATTAGAATATTGTGAAAAAGTTCAGTCAGTGGTGGTTTTGGGCCATGTCCTCTGCTGGTGTTGGTCCACTGTGTTTTCTGAAGTCCACAGTCAACATAGCAGCCATCTAGCAGGACATTTTAGAGCTCTTCATGCTTCCACAAGCTCTTTGGAGATGCTGGTTTCATTTTCCAGCAGGACTTGGCACCTGCCCACACTGGCAAAGGTACCAAAAGCTGGTTCAGTGACCATGGTGTTACTGGGCTGGACTGGCCAGCAAACACTGCTGACCTGAACCCCATAGGAGTCTATGGGCTGTTGTCAAGAGGAAGGTGAGAGACACCAGACGCAGATGACCCGAAGGACGATATCAGAGCAACATGGTGCCGTAGGCTGATCTCCTCCATGCCACCAAGTATTAATGCAGTAATTCATGCTAAAGGAGCCCAACCAAGTATTGAGTGTAGGAATGAAGATACTTTTCAGGAGCCTGACATTTGTGTTTAAAATATCCTTTTTTTATTGATCTTATGTAATATTCAAATTTTCTGAGACACTGAGTTTTGTGTTTTCATTATCTGTAAGCCATAATGAAGAAATACAGGCTTGAAATATTCACTCTGGAATAAATATATAATATAGAATAGAGTTTCACTTTCTGTAATAATTGACAAAAAATATTGAACTTTTTGACGATATTCTAATTTTTTTTTAGATGTACCTGTATGAGCATTTGAGTACTGTTTTTATGGCGGACTTGAAAAGACTTTTATGAAGTCAGTGGCATGCATGCATGGTGGAAACTTCCAATCTGTCCACATCCACTCTGAGCTCCATTAGGGCTACAATCAGTTGTGTGTGTAAAACCAGCTGCACAGTCACCAGCCTAACTGTCTCCACCAGCCTGTGTAACATCAGTAGGACCCCCCAGTCTACTGGTCTTTACAGTGTTTTTAATTATTACATGCAAAGGATACAAAATCAAAACAGTTTATTTACTAATTTATTATTTTCTGATTTATTCTTTTTAATTTCCCCTTCCACCCAAGCCTTTTATGCCCGTACTGTCTGTACCATTTTGTACCAGTTTGTACCAGTTTTTGTTCATGCTTCATAATGCGCGTAAAAAAGTGGAGGGCGGTCATGTCAGAGGGTTTGAGGATTACATCAGGTACTACAAGGTGCTATTAGCTTGCTCTTAAGCAGATTTTGGAGAATATAAGCGGAAGAGTGTTAAAACAATATGGCTGTATTACATAAAATGAGTCGGTACATTCATTCATATTCCACATTTCCTCAGACTAAAGCCCGTGTGTAGGATCAAAACAACAAACTGACTTTGGTAACTGAAGACAGAAAATGAAGGAGAAAAAAACACTGTGGGAGAGCAGTTGATGCTGCTGCCCTTTTCAAAATAATTTTGAAGTTGCTGTAATCACTTGATAATTCTAAACATACGGGCTCTAAATAAGTAAAGGACAATGTGTTTGTAAATGAGTTTATTCTATCCATATTATTTTTGATCAGTAAAAATCAGTCAGTTCTTTAGGGCGGGAACATGGTAAAATAAGTTGAGCATAAAGGTATGAATCAGTTTCATGTTATGAGCCGTCTCTGTGGAACAAATCACATACTGACATTATGTCTGGTTTATAGGAAAGAGATTTGTCTCGTTCCACTCATGTCATTGTGAGGTCCAGTAACACTGACAGAGTAGTGTCCTCCACAAAGCATCAAACTAAGTGCTTACAGTTATCACTCCATGAAAAAGTGCTCCTTTACCATGACATGATCAGGTAATTGTTAAACTAATTAGCCACATGATGGAAAAGGCTTTCTTTTCAAACTGAACGAGGCATTTGCTTTGTACAGTCTTCAGTTGTAGTCATTTTCTCCTGGTTGCTTTTCAATAAGTTATCACATTAGTGTAAGTGTGTCTGCTCTGCAAAGTCTCCTTCGTGAACTCGATCATTAATACCAGAGTTAGCTATCAGGATGCACACAGTGTTAAGAATCTACAGACAAAGTGCAAACAGAAAATCTTTGCAGACAGAACTGGCTTCCTGATACAGCATTGCATGACTTTGTTAAACAATTAACTTGTTCCCTGTTAAACAGGTTTTTTGAGGAGTCTTTCCCTGGCCGCTGTGAGGGTCAAACAACAGAGGGAGTTGTACCCTGTACAGTCTGTACGGTCTGTAAAACCCTTTGAGGCAAATCTGTGATTTTTGATTCTGGGCTCTATAAATAAAACTGAATTAAATTGAATTCTTGCTCATGTATTCTATCAAGGGACGGTTCATTCATGTAATCCTTACATCATTCCACACAGAAAAACATTTATTCATGTGTGTTGGCTGGCTAAATGGAAAATCATTGAATGCATACTCCAACTTACAATGTTCTGGGTTTCATCTGGGACACAAAGTTAGTAGTTTCAAGATTATTTGAAAAAGAAACACTTTAGTTTGAATGCCACTTTGAGCATCTCCCACTACTAAATAACCATCTTGAAAATTCTTAAGTGCAAAAATGTGCAATGTAGTCTTGCTTTTACTTTTGATGGTTTGATCAGTGGGAGAGATAGGTCCTTACACAACAAACAAATTCATGCCTTTATGTTATCTTATGCTTGTTAATGCAACTTTAAAGTTTTTTCAAAGTTGTTGTCATTCAGTTGTTTTGCTATCCGTCATTGTGTTCATGGCTTTTGGAAAGATGATTAAACTGTTTCAGCCCCTATTTGTGCAGCGACATCTATAACTGTAAAAAGTCTGTATAAATGTGAAGCATTTGAATGAGAATTTGCAATAAAATCACTTTGCATATTTATCTGCCTGGTGCATCATTAAAATGGAGGCTTCATTTGTTCACATGTTGCACCAAGCTCACAAAATACCATCCTTTTGGCACTCTGTCAGACAGTGACATAACATGTACAGTTTATCCCGACAGCTTGTTTCAGCTCTTTACTAAAGTTGATAATTGATGATTTTACAACATACTTAAGACTTTGTATTTTTACAATTATCTAGTGAGCAGACAAAGGAGATTCCATAAACTTATGAGACATTTATGAATTTTTACAGGGATGATGCATCATGTGCATCATGATGCATATTCACTGTAACTAATATATATATATATATATATATATATATATATATTTACAACAACATTTATTTATTTTTTAACAAAGAAAGCGCTCACTTGGAGGATCAGTAAAGAACACAAACTTAAATCAAACCTGGACTTTTATAAAGAGTTGCATGGTCAGGAAAGGGCTAAAAAACTGTCATCTGAAAAGTAGTTGTCAGACTTTTAGTGCAGTAAAAATAACCGCTGAGATTTAAGTATAAAGTAATCATAAAATAGAAATATTCAAATAAGTACCCCACATTTGTACTTAAGCACACGGAAAAATGTACTTTGCAACATTCCTCCACTGACAATGCTTCCAGGATCCTTCTGAAAACAAACCCATTGGAAATGTCAGCAAAAAAAGAGATTTCCCATTCTATATTTAAAATATCTAGATACCTATTTAGAAGGCTTTTCGTTTATTTGAATCACGTTTCATTCGTGGTATGTAACATATAGTTTTAATAGGTGATTGTGAAATGTGACAACTCAAGTAGTGATGTGTCGGTCGCGTACGAGCTGGTTCTAAGAAGTGAAGTGAACGATGGCGGCTGGCACATCAGTCAGTGAGCCGTTTTTATTTTTATTTTTTACTTTTCTCGTTAGGAAAGTTCCTGTGGGTGCTGCGAATGCTGACTGTGCGAACCCTCAGAAAGGATCTATTCTAAAACAGGGCAGATAATAACAGAGAGAAGAAACCAGATCAGCCCCTCTAAACTGAGGCACTTGGTCTTCCTCAATGCCAATCTGCCCTGAAAAAACTAATAAAAAGTTACAGTTAGACAGATGATGGTGATTAGTTCATAGAGACACCTAAAACTGTTGGATGCTGCTATTTTGCACATTGTATTATATTTCTTTTATTATGTTGCTTATTTAATATTATTTTTACTCTATACCAAAAATATTTTGTTTTGATTTACTTGATTGCTGTATTTAATTTATATTTTTTCAGTACTTTACTTGTTTTGTTAATTGTGTGTGTTTAAATAAAAAAAATGTCAACAGCTGTCTTTTTAAATTTCTGTGCTTAGGTTTTTATAGACAGCCGAAAATACCAGCTCTTCTTGGTGAGCTGAAAAAAATGATCCGGATCACTAAAAAGAGACCAAATTCCCAGCACTAATCTTGGTAGGGCCAATCACCGGTACCTTAATTACACGAATATACGCGCAACGACGACGGCGCACTTGACGTCAGTAAAAAGAAACCGACAGGACCAGGAAGACAGACCGACTAGTAGAGTTAGAGAGCAGCTACACAGCTAGCTGTCCAGGGCACCAGAGCCTGTTAAAGCTGCTGATTTTAGACAAGAAAGATCAAATCAGAAATCTGGAACTGGGAGGAATCATGTTTGAAAACTTCAGAGAAAGACTTCACATGGTGCAGCAGGATTTCACAACAGGGTTAGTTTGCTTTCTGATTTAAGGTTCACCTCTGCTTCAGCTAACGTTAGCTCTGATTAGCTCTTTAAATCCTACACTTTAAATTGTGTGGTAGACCTTGTCATAGAGAATAACATGTACACTCAATGATTAAGCTCTGATTAGCGTCTATAGTGGCTACAAACTGTTATCCAGCGACAGCCCACAGTGCTGCTGTACCGTCCCCGTTGGAGGCTGTAACGCTGTTTTATGGCGCACACCTCATCATCTGATTTGTAACCAGGTGTTAGTACATTTAACGTCAGTGCCATCTTCAAATGGACCACGTTGAGTTTGGGTTTGTCATCGTCCTAACCAGCTCGGTCGGTCCGAGCTTTTCCTGGAAAACGTTATTGCTCTCAGCTGACGATCATGTGATGATTTTTTTTTTAACACGCATTACACTCCGAGGACAATGTGAACACATGGACATACAGATAAGCATATAATAATATCTCTCTGCATGCAACTACACTGCCCTACAATGCATAACTGCAGTAGCTACATTTTTGGCCAAAATTGAGTTATAACTTAAAATGAACTCCATAATGTCTGTTTTATCTTGTGACAAAGTTCAACATCATTTTTGTTGTTTGTTTCAGAGAAATAATGATACAAAAATTGCAGTCACTACAGAATCTAACTCAAAACCAAAGCAGACCGTCTGCTCAGACTGTGTTACAGTGTAGCTTTGTATTTCTTCATTGTGTTGAATAGTGAAGACAAGAATAATAGAAATTATAAGTTTGTTTGATAGGGAAATTATTATCTAGATAGTGATTAAGTGAGATAGAATTATATCACGACTAAAATGTAACATTACTTTAAAATATTAAGTTTATTATATGCAAATCTTTGAATAGAGTTGTTAAACACTTTAAAATACACTTCTAACAAAATCAAATTGAAAATGTTTATTCCCTGAAAACAAAATATAAAAGCTGAAAGAAGACAACAACATTGTAGTTACTGCAGTCTGGTTTTGCATTACTTTTTGGAACCTTTTACAGCAAAATCGGAGTGCAGTAACTACATTTTTGGGGTCAAAGGTAAAATAAATCATCATGATTTTTGAGCATAAAAATGTGCATTATCAATACATGTAGAAATAAGTGTCATATCCCTTATCTACCTATAACCCATTTGGCTGGCCAGTAAAAAACTGAGAAAAACTTTAAAAACAAATTGAACTATGGAGTTTAAACATCACAGTTTAAACAGTGTGGACTGTAAAAGCACTTTACAAGCTTCTCTGCGTATTTATATGCAGTATATATTTAATCAGTTTACCTGGAAGGTTGTGTTGGATCACAGCCACATTGTAACGGTCTATGAACCAGGAGTGTGTTTCTGCTCTGTAGCTGTTCCACAGAGCAGAACAAAAACATTTGGTGATCCTGCTGTCAGCAGGAATAGCCCTGCAGAGCATCTGAAATATTTATATTTATAAACATAAACCCATCTATTTAGTCTTCCTAACTTTATGGCTTATTATCATCTTCATTTTTTATTCTTCTCTTTTGTTTTATCAACATGTTACTCTTGACCATTAAAGGTATTCTATATATATATATTTTTAATTTTTACATCCTGATTTTGTCATTTTCTTGTAAAGCAAGTTGCAGTGCATTTGACTTGTTCGTATACTTGCTACAGTATATAAATCAAGTTTGAGTGTTATCTTACTGCACTCTAGTTATTAGTTATGCTGGAGCTTGCATGGTAGCAGGCTGACATCTGTGTGGGCGTAGTGAATGAGACCCATACTGTAAAGTACTAATTTCCTTTATGCATTTGTTCTACCCCCTTAACTGAACTCTCTCCCTTTGCTCTTCCAGCTTCAAGACCCTTGGAGACAAATCAAAAGACACCAAAATCAGGAGGAGGTCCAGGTGAGCAGAAAACTGTGTGTGTGTGTGTGTGTGTGTGTGTGTGTGTGTGTGTGTGTGTGTGTGTGTTAGGCAGTAGAAACAAAGCAAACACACAAAGCAAAATACTGTATCATGTCTTATGGAAACGGGTGGTATTACGGTATTTACGTTGACCATTTACTCACTATTTTATAACAACTAAATCCAGGGTTATCAAACAATATTTTAACATTACAATCGTACCTGAATTCCACCTGAGGTTTTATTTTGGTGACCACAGCAGCAGCATGTCTGTCTGGTAACAGCTTCATTCACTGCTGGTGCTCACTCTTCATAGCCACCAGTCTGAGCAGCCACCTCCACTCTGACCAGACGTCAGGGGTGGGATGGTGGGCAGACCATCTCTTTCCTGGAGAAGTGCTGAGTTTTGTCTCTGCCCCAGGGCTTCCAGAGAAAGATGTGATTCCTCCTTAACTCACTGTTCAGTCATTATTCTGCTTCGTGTCATTCTGTTTGTCATTCAGGTTTGAAGAAAGTCTTCCTCATTTCAGTGCAGGACTGGACATCCTCAGCAGGTCTCTGAACACACACACACACACACACACTATGAGGGGCATTTTATGCCAGCGAACTATACTAAAACGCGTGTACAGCATCTATGCAATGACATCGAACCTCTAACGTGCGCGTGTAAATTAATTCACTTTCAATGGACAGACGAGCGTCACGCAGACCCTGCACACGTGTTGTTGCGCAAATACGCGACATGAAGACCCACGTGACTGTTAAGTACAATTCTACATGAGCGTACAGGCACAGTCTGTGGAGAGTGTTTGTGGAAATCAAATAGCGAGGGTCATTCTGCCACGTGCGAAAGGAGCGGGCGCCTGACGCACAATCGTCTCAATGTACAAATAATTATTACTTTATGATGACGAATTTTGAGTTTAACAGCTGCTTCGCTTCACAATTCAAGCAGTTCATGTATCACCAAGAGAGACCGATGAGACAGTTGAGGCTGTTTCAGTCTACAAGTGACACGTTAAGGCGTCTGAAGCGTTGGCTTTAGGACAATAGTGACACGCGTTAAGACATTGAGACTAGTGTGTGCACAGGCCTCCGCCACGTTCACACGCGGCATGACTTGTCACCCGTCATCCCTTCATTATCTGCTCTACTCACAATACACGTGCCTGTACGCACGCATATTTAGTTAAGGCGTTCATAAAATGCCACCCAAACACACACACACACAAATGCAAACACATTTGATGTAAATAGAGGGTGTGTTTATGTATATATAATGTGTTTCTTTAGGTATGAGGAGAGTTGGTTTTTGCTCCATAAAAGAACCAAAGACTGTGCTCAGACAGCAGAGGTAGGAAAAACATCATTTCTTAAGACGCCATTACTGATTCACAAAATAAATTTTTTTTTAAACAGAATTACCCAGGGCTGAAAGGTGGTCACTCTGCAGACATTTTTAGCTTCAGTTTCGATAAGCAATTTACCATCTAGTAACTATTCAGGCAATCTACTGACTGTTCTCTTGTTTTTGAGGATGTGCTGCTTTTCTCTGTATTATATCATTGTAAATAGAATATATTTGGACTGTTGTCAGACAAGAAGAAGACATGAAGACGTCACCAGCTAGCAGTTTTGCTTGAACAGTTACTCATATGGTTAACTGATTATCAAAACTGTTGCTTCTAAAAATCAGTTAATTATCAACTATTGAATTAATTGCCACCTTTTTTGGAAAAAAATGATTATGCTGTTTAAGTAACTCTTTAAGAAAAAGACTGTGTGTGTGTGTGTGTGTGTGTGTGTGTGTGTGTGTGTGTGTGTGTGTGTGTGTGTTAGGCAGTAGATGGGGACATCGTGATGCTGTCAGCACACTGGGAGAGAAGAAGAGCAGCTCTGACACAACTACAGGAACAATTGCAGAGCTTGCCGACCTTCATCAGTGAACTAGACGCCATCACTGCTAACATAGGTATGAGGTCTGTTACATTCCTGTCCAGTGAAACCACTCACCACCAATAACAACAACAAACATTGGAGCTCATTACATTACGGTACAATACATGTCATTTAGCTGACGCTTTTGTCCAAAGCGACTTACAATAAGTGCATTCAACCTGATGGTACTAGCCTTAGATAATGTGAGCCAATTAAGTGCATAACTTTTAAGAGCCAACTGTAAAACTGCTACAGGAGTGCTATATAAGTGTAACGCAAAGAAAAGCAGCAAAGGAAGAAGAGGTTTTTTAAAATTTTTATTAGCGACCATGAACTAAACGAGGTATTATTGAAAGAGGCAGGTCTTCAGCCTGCAGTGGAAGATAGCTAGGCTGTCTGAGGTCCTGATGTCGGTGGGGAGCTCGTTCCACCATTTTGAAGCCAGGACAGAGAAAAGTCTGGAAGTGGTTTTGAGCAAGTTGACCAACGCAGGGTGGGAGTCACCAACTGTTTGGATGATGCAGGTCGGAGAGGACAGGCAGGAGTGTAGGGTTTGACAAGGTCCTGGATGTAAGCTGGGCATGAACCATTAGCAGCGGAGTAGGTCAGTGTTAGAGTCTTGAAGCGTATCCATGCAGCCACTGGTAACCAGTGGAGGGAGCGGAGGAGGGGTGTTGTGTGTGGGAAAATTTGGAAAGATTGAAGATCAATCAAGCAGCTGCATTCTGGATGAGTTGCAGAGGTCAGATGGCTTTGGCAGTCAGACCTGCCATGAGGGAGTTGCAGTATTCCAGGCGTGAGATGACCAGGACCTGAGCTGCCTTCTGAGTGAGAAACAGGTATTTTCTCCTGATGTTATGCAGCAAGAATCTGCTAGATCTGGTGGTAGCGGTAATGTTTGCAGTGAGGGACAGTTGGTTGTCGAGGTTTTTAGCTGTCTCGGTGGAGGCAGCCACTGTGTTCTGGACAGTGATGTGGAGGTCAGTGGTGGGAGAGGCCTTTCCTGGGAGGTAAAGTAGCTCGGTCGCATCTAGGTTGAGTTTGAGGTGGTGTGAGGACATCCAATGGGAGATGTCGGCCAGACATGCAGAGATACGTGCTGCTGCCTGTGTTTCTGACTGGGGAAGTATATGCTGCCTGTATAGTTTAACTAGTTCTTCACAGTAATCAGATCCTGTACTTGGGGATAGGGTGTTTAAATGTAAATGTATAAGAACATGACATAAATTGTGTAAAATATATGGATGAACCAACACTTTACGGAATAATTTACAATTGAATTATTGTGAAATTATATAACTTTATTTACATAATGCGAGAGTTTTATTCTCCGACAGTCCTGCAGACTCTTTGCACGTCAAAGTCATTTTTTTGTGCTTTTAAAGACTTACTAAAGCACTTAACCTTGTGCTTGATGTACTTATAAGATATGTAAACCTCATTATTACATTACAACTATGTGTAGCAGAAGGCTTTCTGCTCTCACACTCTGCGTTGTGTTGTGTAGAAATAAGTCAGAAGTAGTTCAGTATCTGTGGGGTTTATTGTTCACAGAAAAGGAAAAAACACAGGCGTTACACACAGGGAGCCACACAGCCACTCTCCACCCTCTACAAATAAAAATAAAATTCACATAAACCACAATCAAACTACACATGACACATGAGGTAACACAATTTCAAATCTGCATAAAAGAGAGAGAAACAAAAAAATCTGTTTCAATTAGTTTAAGGCTGTGTTAGCTAACTCTGAATGCATAACTCAACTTAAAGTTCAATTTATAAGTTGTAAGTAAAATGTAGGCTTGACCAACATGTTCATAAGCTTGTTACGTAACAGCATATATCAGCATATTGTGGTTTTGATTGAAGGAAAAAGTGAAGATAAATAGAAAGAAGGAGAGGGCACTTCATTTCATGACTCACCCACTTTGAGTATGTGAGATCTGACCGTACCCTCCACTCACGTCCACATTTACAAATCACGAGCTTTGTAGAAATGATCGTACGCTCACTTTACGCTTACTTTCTGTCGTACGCTCGTTTGATAAATGAGGGCCCTTGTGAGGCCAGCATTACTGTTGGATGTTCTTTCAGAATGCTATACACACAAAATATTGCTGAGATAAGGCAGTGGGTGATCATCCGGAAATACATATTTGTGAATATTTATGTAGTACACATATTCTTTTGGTAATTGTGTAAAACCTGACATGAACATAGAAGATGTGAAGTAGGACCTCACTGTGTTTAATATGTTTATGTGTGTGTGCAGCTCATCTGGAAGG
This sequence comes from Centropristis striata, assembly GCF_030273125.1. Taxonomy (NCBI): domain Eukaryota; kingdom Metazoa; phylum Chordata; class Actinopteri; order Perciformes; family Serranidae; genus Centropristis; species Centropristis striata. Next base: position 25,610,159 of record NC_081524.1, on the reverse strand, counting down.
TGACTTTGAGGAGATGGAGAGCAGACTGGTGTACCTGGAGACTCTGTGCAGTCAGTGTGAACAACAGACATCCAAACAACATCACATCAACCAGCTAGAAGTGTATAAAAAAAAGAAGAGGTATGAGATGCATATCACTTATTCTACACTTGTGTCCTCTGAGGCTGAATTTGGGTAACTTTTAATTATCAATTTTTAAATGTGAGAGGTACTTTGAGGCTTTTTGAGTACCAGTTGAATTGTTGACTCAATTGCTGAGTCAGGTTTTGTTTGTTACTACTTGAATCATTCATGGCCTGAATGAGTCATTTTATATTCTACTCATACGGTAATATTGTCCAGCAGATTGATATTTGACCTGGTTTATCTAAATAGAAAATGATGATAATGATAAAAATGGAAAAAAAAAATGTTAGAACTGTACCTCAGTTACTGACTTTTAAAAAAATGTCCGGCCCTGAGCTTATGCATACTTTTTAAATTTCCGCCTGAAATAACTGAATAGGTCAATTCAGTCATATTAAATGAGACAAGACATGAAATATCAGTCAAAACAAAACCGCACATCTTTTAATTGTAGAAGACCATAATAGTAACTTGTGTGATGTTTGTTTTGTGACAGGAAGGAGCTGGAGGTGCTGGAAGGTGAGCTGCTGTACTGTCATCAGGCATTACTGCTTTCATTACAACACAATAATAACTACATTTCAACCTTTCTGCAGTGCTGTATTACTATTTATATTTGCCTCTTTTATAATGTCTCTGTTATTGTTATTACATTTATGAATGGTATGGCATGTAACATTAGACAAAAGGAACCTGAATAAACACATTACTTTTCATTTGGAAACAAAGTTATCCAAACCCACATCACCAAGGTGAAACATTTTTCCCTCCTGGAGTTATTATTAAATATATGAAGTGTATTTCTGCAATTCTATTTCCATGTCCTGCGTCTGTGACAAGCTTGGCTATAAGTGACTGGAATATTGGCCTTCATTTTCTAAATATAGATAAGCCTGTTGATTGTGTAAAATAACGACCGACTGACACACTGACTAATCCTGCTGTTAATAGTATGATGTGAAACACCATAGAGATGAGAAGAAATTGTAAAAATGACTTTTCCTGTGTGTGTAGTGGAACTGAATTCCGAGCATGCTCTGAAGGCAGCAGAGCTGGAGCAGGCCATGCAGCAGAAACTGAAAGAACGACAGAAAGTGTATGAAGAAGCCTTTAACCAAGACATTGAGCAGTACCTGTCCACTGGATACCTACAGCACAGAGGTAAGTCACTCTTACTGTAACATAAAACCTTTTTATTAGCTAATAACATCACCTGTAGGAATAGAGATTTAGTTAAAGTTATAGGGATATTCTAACCGTTTTCACACCAGTGTTTATAAATGTGACAATACAATTATCCACATCTATATGTCTGTCTGTCTGTCTGTCTGTCTGATCTAATGATTAAAACCAAATATGATTATAAAGTAAAGTTATATTAAAGCTTTATGATGTGTGCATGTTTGCAGAGCCAACAGAAGCCGATGTACTCATTCTGGATCAGATGACGGTAACTAACACCTCAGACCAGGAGGCCTTTGATGACTTCCTCAACTCCACTGGTGATGACATCAGTACAGGATCATCTCTGACCTCAGGTAACACCAACTCAGAAGAAAATTAAAGACCTGCATTTATTATATAGTAAGACATAGTTTGCTGTCAACGTATTTAAAGCTAGATCCATCATTTTGTTTTGCCCTCTTGCTGAAAATCCGAATCAATGAATATACATTTTTTTGGCCAAGTTAAATGTGTAGACCTGGTGCAACATCAGCATGTATTTGTGTTTGTGTTAGTGGTCAAGGGAGTGGGTAACCATGTAGCTCATTTTGGTCATTAGCTCTTTATTTTTTATTTTTTATGTACATTCTATTCGTTTTTTCTTAGTAACATACACGTATGTGCCAGTTGGGCACAAAAACACACAACATAACATAAACATAACACGAGGGGAGGGTTGTGCATTAAGAAAAACAGCAGAGTCAACATAAGCACATCATACATAAAAATATAAAGATGCTGCTCGAAAATAGGGAAAAAAGTTAAATCTTAATAAAGGGTTACATCTTATCTTTGCGTCTATATAAAATCAGGTCTTACAGTTAACACAAAGCTGAGCCATTTTGACCAGTTCTCTTCAAAAATATCAGTTTGGTTCCTTAGTTTAAATGTAATTCTCTCCATAACCTATACGTATATTGTAGATGACATCAAGCCACTCATTTATTGTTGGTTTGTTTTTCTTAAGCCATTTTCTGGTCAGAGCCTTTTTACACCCCACTAACAACACTCTCAAAAGGAATTTGTCCCGCTTTGCATATTCAAGTCCATCCAGATCACATAAGTACATGACTTTGAAGTTTAGAAACATTTTCCTTTTAAAAACAGTCTCCAGGACCCGGTCATTAGCTCTTTAGCTAATAGATTCTTGGCTGTGTCCGTCAGCCACAGTAATTTATTTATTTTACATATTTTAACATAAATCTTGATGGGGCTTTAATTATAAAAGGATCAATTAGTACAATGAAAACTGCACGAAATGGTTCTGCAATTATCATGTGTGCCTCTAGATAGGAGTGGAAATCAATGGCCTTCCAAAAAAATGTTGTCTTCTTTTACAGGTCCAGACCTTGAGTCGTGCTCTTCTGAATCTATGAGAAGCCATATAATCCAAACCACTCCCACAAACAACCAACCATCCAACCAGGAGGCAGCATGGGAGCAAGAGGATGAAGCAGCCAGTGAGGAGAGTGATGAGCCTCTGGTGCAGTCAGATGAAGAGGACATTCAACCAGACATGTCATTGGTCGGTCTACAGGATGTTGGTGCAATGAGGGGCTCTGATGATAGTGACGCTGCAGGTGACCTGCCCTCTGGGTAACTTCAACCAAGCCCTTTAAACTCTACTAGTGTTACCCTCAAAAACAGTCCTCTGGTGCCCTCTGCTTTGAGTTGACACAGACCATCTACAGCCAACATGAGAACAGTGCGGTGCTGTATCCTCTGAAGGCTGAGGTCAAAAACTGCTTTTGTTAGATTTGATATGAAAACACTTTTTTCATGCATAGAGATAAATCAGAGTGTTTGACTTGTATCCTTTGGTAAGAATCATCTTAGTCCTGCTGGGGATATGACAGTTACCACAGAGTCAAGTAGTAATTTCAGTTGTTTTAGGCCTAAAACTATCTGTCTAACAGCACTGCATCCACAATCTGCAATAACTTCTAACCTTTTTACGTTTTGAGCAGAACTATGTAAGAATTTCTGTATATATGAAGTAACCTTATTTAATTGCTGACCGTTAAGGTCCTTGTATTTCCCTCTGTTCTCACTAATATGCAAAAATCAGCTGGTACAACTATACTAGTGTGTAGGAAACAGATCCTGCGGCTGAGCCCATACTGTAGATGGAACAGCTGGTGCCACTGCCTACCGTTTGCAGTAGGGCAGTCCTGATGTACTGGTCAGAAGTATTGAACACGATGGTCTCAAAATAAAGCTGTTCTGAAAACTATGAGTGTTGTTTGACCTTTTTAGACTGGAAGTAGGTGAAGTTGATCCCCTCTACTCCATTTACTGGTCAGTATTCTGTATTTTTCATGAAAACTAACAATGGAATAATCCGATAACAAACCCTCTATCTTTTTCCTTTGTGCTTCATCGTTGCCTTAAAAAACATAAAAAACATAATTGAAGGGCTATTTCTACTGAAAACATCTCTGTTAAAAATGCAGAGTCTGAGTTGTTTTCAATTGTAGTAAGAATAAAATACAAGTACGTTGGTCTGTGTTATACATCTTTAAGTTTGTGAAACACTATACAGCTGTTTATAATAACATAGGACAGTTTATGAATCATTGTGATCATGGTGATGGTTATTTTAGTCATCATCCATAGTGATGATTTCCAGGTTAACATTAAAATTCACTGTTCATGTTACAATCTACCACAGACAGGGTAAGTCAGAAAAGTACTGAAAGACACACACGCTAGGATGACCCTTCTGTATTGTATTGTGTTTAAACATGAGCAGAAAGGTTTACTCTGAAGAGAAGATGAAGAGGTGTGTTAGGTCTCATTCAATGAAATTATCAATCTGTACATCAAATTGAATGTGTTGTGTCTGGCTTGTATGTAGAAGATCTTAACAACCTGGTTAGGTTTCCAGCCCAAAAGGCACATTGGTCCACTGGCAAAGTGCCTGGTCTGCCAGATGGCCCAGGCACTCTGCCAGATGGCTGGTCCAGCCCTGGTTAATGTCAGTGGTATCACAATCACATGTTCAATTGTCACATTCAGATGTCATTTTTATATATTGTGCTTGTAGAAGCACAATATATACTATTCTTTGGGCTTAATCCTATTTATTCGTCTGTGTTTTTTTTCGGTTGACTACTCTTCCCGGAGTTTTGGTCGCACATACACTAAAAAGGTATCAAATCCACCGGCTCGGCCATGACAAGTGTGCTATGACTTTTCTAAGGGTTTCGGCAAATTGTTTTCAAATTATTTGGCAAAAACACGCCGGAAAGCAGAGGTACCAGTTTCTTCTGATCACTCTAAAAAGACAATTTATTCATTTTTCTCCACAAAACACATATGTAGATGCTCAGGAAGAACTCAGGATGCTCAAAGTGAAGATGGATCAATCATAGGAGCGACAGTTTAGCCAAAAATGCTTTCTGTTCTGTGAACGTTTTGTTGTTTTTCGCTCTCTGTCAGTGGCTTCATAGGAGCAGTTGATTGCTCTGCTCTGATTGGTGGCTGCCACCTGGCCCTGGTTGCTTAGCTACCAAAGCCTGCCGCCCCAAACACACACACTAACTGAAAACTGTCAGTTTACAGTAACTGATCAGTTTTTCACCCAAACTGTTTTACACTAGTTACAGACAGACAGACAGACACCTGCTTTATTATCTTACATGACTTCCTCCTCTTTCCCATTTTGAAAACAGTTCAAATTGTATTCTAATAATATGGGTGAGAGTCACGGGCCAGAGTCAAGCACACTCAAAATTTCTTTAGAAATTTTCCATTTATGATTAAACCTTTATTTAACCAAGAAAGGTCCCATTGAGATTAAAAATCTCTTTTTTGCTGCTCATGAGCAGAGGTTGTCCACATACTGTTGACCATACTGAAGGTCGAAGATAAATGTACCTACAGTATATACTAGCTGGATTTTAAAAAAGGTATAGAGTAGCATGTAATGCCTAATACAGGTTTTTAAAAAAAATCTTAACTCGGACACAGTTCGACACGCTTAGTGGTCAATATCATAATGTATCATTTTTTATTAGAGCAGAAATAGAACTTAATGGTCAAACGGCAATGTCAATCAAAAACACAACAAATGGTGAAGTTGCTGAATTTGTTTTAATGATTATTTGAAACACTTGATTACTAAAGACTGAAATGCACTGTACATGTTACTGCATACACTGTAAAGGATGTGGCTTACATATCTCCACAGTTACAACAAAGTAAAAGTCTTCATTTGTTTTACACCATCAAGTCACATTATAAAGCTATTATTGCTGCAATAAAACCCCCCTCATGAAGTGTTGATTGAACTTAATGATAATTTTGGAGGTTGAAGTTTGAGCTGCTGCTGAATTTTAGTAAATCATACAAAGGAATAGAAACACCTATCAGTATAGCATATTCAATTTACCAGCAGCAGACACACTGCAGCCTCCAAATACAGCTCAATCAGCATGTCTCTAAAAACAATTTCAATAAAAGCTCAACATTAGACTTAATGCAGGGAGTAGTTATTTCAGGACTAGATTGCATTAGTTTTGGTTTGTCATTTTTAGCTAGGTGTACCTAATAAAGTATGAGATTTTAGTTGTAACAATAGTATCAGCAGTAATGCACAGTATACAGAGTAGATTATGGAACTGAAATAAAGTATTACTCCAACAGAGACAATTTGCAAGCAGAGTGATTTAAAAGCAACAGCAAATAATCAGATAATTTTTCTATTTGTGATTTATTACATGTATGAATAGCAGGAGCCCTCTCAGATCTCTGATGTTTGACAATTATACTACTTAAACTTCAGCTGTGGAACAACTCAGGTACTCATGTGATCAGGTACTTTTCGTACCTGATCACATGAGTGTTACTGCAGAAGAATCTATTATTATAATCATGGCTTACAATATAATCACAACACTGCTGGATATATTTCCCCTAAAAAATTGATTGAATTAGGAGAAGATGAAGATTTGCATTTGTTTGTCCCTGTTCTATCCCTTCTTCCCATGTTGGTTTTTGCCGGCGTAACAACCCCTCACTCCCTCTCGCACTTCACAGCTTTTATTCTTGTTGCAGGGTTTGTTCTTACATTTCACATTCCCTCCACGACACACACAGAAGCGCTGGCAGTCAGAGTCAGCGTAGAACTTCTGCCCAGACACGATGTACTGACCGTTGAATTGGCAGCCGCACTCAGCCAGAGGCACACAGCGATCCTAGAATGTCAAAGTTCAGTTAGGGCAATGTTACTGGGGGAACGTGGACTCACAATCCCAGTATTTCTTAAACCACAGCTACAGCCCTTGTTTTACCAAGAAAGATGCATATTTGCAGAAAATGGTGCTGGGTACTTGATGATAATGAGGACATGATATGTCCATAGAAAGATCCCTGAAGTGTGAATGAATGAATGTATGGGTATAAGGAGAAAGAAAAGGTGGCAAAAGAAAAGGGACATCCCACTAAGATGTTTTTGCTCCAGGTCTAAATTAGAAGAGAGTTGTAGCAAGAACAAAGTTACGTGTGTGTGTGTGGATGATTACCTGACTCTGCAGGTAACCAGGGTTACACACACAGCCCTCACTGGGCAGGTTTTTACACTCGACAGGTGTCGATGGAGAGGTGCAGGTGGGTTGACATCCAGGAGCTGTCACACTGTACGTACTGTAAGATGCACACTTCATCCCTGAAACACACACACACACACACACACACACACACACACACACACACACACACACACAGATTATTACTCAGATTACACATCACATTCAATTTGTTCATTTCACAACAATTGTGATCATACATCTCCAACACATTTGTACACATTGTCTGTATGCATATACACTTGCCGGCCACTTTATTATGTACACCTGTTCAACTGCTATCGCAGCAACTCAACTCAATGCATTTAGGCATGTAGACATGGTGAAGATGAGCTGCTGAAGTTCAAAGCGAGCATCAGAATGAGGAAAAAAGGGGATTTAAGTGACTTCAAACGTGGTATGTTGTTGGTCTGAGTATTTCACAAACTGCTGATCTACTGGGATTTTCACACACAACCATCCCTAGGGTTTACAGAGAATGGTCTAAAACATATATCCAGTGAGCCTTGTTGATGTCAGAGGTCAGAGGAGAATGGCCAGACTAGTTTGCTACAACCAAGGTCAGAAAAGCATCTGAACACACAACATGTCAACCTTGAAGCAGATGGGCTACAGCAGCAGAACACCACACTGCCACTTTATTAGGTACACCTTGCTTGCTGATAAAGTGGCCGGTGAGTGTGTATTATATTATTATTATTATTATATATTATATTAGAGTCCAGCACACCCTTGACTTTGGAATAGGGCTGCTGTATCTGAAAGTTTCTGAAACTTAAACGTTAAAATCACCCTCCTTACACAATAGCATTTAAAAATGTATCATAAGTGTATACTGTATGACCCTATGACCTTTCTACTGTTGGACATGAGGACAACTAAACCATCGTCATGACAACTGAGCAAAGTCAAACTTCAAAGACAACAGCAAGTAAGTTGGATGTTGTTTTTTTGAAACAATTTTATCAAACTGCTGCTTCCAAAATCAGAAATTAACTTGCTCAGCTCAGTTGTTTCTGTTGCAAAAATAACTGTATAACTAACATTCCTCACCAGGTATTAGTACAGCCCAGGAATAATCATATCATCTGTGACTGACAAACACATACTACTTACAGCAGAAACGCCTTGTCCTCCATGACTTCACACAGCCTCCTTCCCTCTGACACTCTTCCACATAGTCACTGATGATGTCACAGGCCGCTTGTTGTTTTCCTTCATTAAGCACCATGTCGTAGATACAGTCGTCGCGGTACTGCTTGGAGTCTATTCGGTCGACACAGTCAGCCAGGGGTCCTTTCTTTGATGTTATGACATCACAGACAGATGTGTAGCCGGGGGGTTTGAAGTCAGGGGGGAGGGGCTTAGCACAGTCTTTACCTGGCAGCACAGACGCATTTTACATTACAGACACAGTTGCATTTCATGTGACTCAAGCAGCTGTTGTCATGTGCAGCTGGTGATGTCTGTACCCAGTGAACAGCACAGAGACATGCTCTTTACAATTCCCTTTGTTTATAATAAAAAACATATAAAACATATAATAATCGTGATTAAGAATACTCTTTTAACCTTATAACTCAAAATAAAAAAGTGGATAAAATAACAGGAAACAAAAATCCCTCTTGTGCGTCTATGTTTCTTGTTGAGCTGATGTGAGAGATTGTAACAGAGAAGAAGGAAAAATGAATTTCTTACTAAAAACACTGTAACTTTGGACGATATCTATTTTGTTTGATCAAGTCAGACTGCTGAGGCCTCATATTAGCTTAAGATACATTTTGGAAAACATCTTTCCATGGAATGAGGAATCCAGCTTCCAATGTCAAGTCTCAGTGACATTCCCCCTGAAATTATTTCACCTACGAGTAAATATTTTAACCATATGATCCATAGAGAAAGAAAATTATAAAGTGGTCTGACATAAGAAGAATATCCAGAATAATGTAATTTTAGTTAATATGGAGTACTTCATACATTTTTTAAACTGAGTTTGTTGAGATTATAATTACACAAAATGTTACAGAAATGTTATGAGGTCCAAGCTATTGCCTTTGTGATTAATGTAAAAGGGACCAGGCATATGAGACAGAGGTGTAATCATATGAGGTGCATGTCTGGAAGGGACTAAAGACAAACAGCACTATAGTGAAGATAAGTAACACTGCACCAGCTGCTTACAGTCACGGGAGCAGCCCTCCACATCCGCCAACCAATGGCTCACTCCAAACTCGTTGGGGTTGGATGCTAGCTTCCCATTGGGCAACATCAGGTCATCAGCAGGGTCACCATTGAAGTTTCCACAAAGACCGCTGGTCACATTTTCATAACTAGTCGCCAGCTCAACCATCACTGCACTGACGTAATCAAAGGAGACCTACAATGGTGATTGTAGAAGAAGAGTTAAATGAAAGTTCAAGCTGAGATGTATTGGCAGCAAAATTAAAGATTCCACTGAACATTAGTGAGACAGACACTGGACCAGCAGTAGTCATAGTTTTGTTTTGTTTTTTAAAATGATCTTTTATAGTGGCTTGTATTGTAATGTTTTGTTTGTTCTCATTTTGTTGTTCTTGATCTGGTCCTTGAGTCTGAATAAAAGTTGAATTTAATTACTTTTCTTAAGTTTGAAGTTAACCTGTAAAATATAAAGTCCTGTCCTGTCCAATGAAACTGATAAATAGGACCTACATTCACAATCTTATGTCAGACTCTATGTAACTGACATAACTGCGTCCGGTAGTTACTTACGGAACTATTTTCAAAGTTTTTCCAAATATTAATTAATTTGAATTCACAAGATGACTTACAATCTTTCTTTGGAAGATTCACTGTTTGAGAGAAGGTGCCTACAAGTCAAAATGTGTGTCTTACAACTAAACTGTTCTTTTTAGACACTAGAACACTAGAATAGTTACTGGAGTTTATCACTGTTTCTACACAGACAGCCCCAGGACTCAGGTAAGATAATGCAACTATTTGGAGGGAATACTGTGTTCTCTAACAAAGTCAGGGAAGTACCTTTAAATTCAACCGCTATTTTAAATATGGCTAAGTCATATACGGTGAACACCGAAGGTGGTATGAATCCAGTTCTTAAAGGTTGTACAATATTACAGACAGTGTTATAGTATGTTTCTTTACAACATTACTGTCTGTGCAGAGTCATGTGTTACACTACCTTTGTGCTACTTCTGTCAACATAACTGCAGAAATGTAATCACAGCTCAGCTTCATTACAAAGCCAGAGGGCATGTGTCCATAGTGTTTTCTCTGAGTCTGACAGAAAAGCACTGACACAAAACATTTTCTTCATTAAATATCATCTTGTTTCACCAGTCTCAGGTTGTAATGCGTTAACTTGACAAAGTAACTGTAACACTATTTCTAAAATTATATACGTAACATGTTACAAATTTATGTCGTTACTGCTATATATAATATATTACCTTCATAATGCGTACGCCTAACACGGATTGCAGATACTGAATTTAATGTGTGAGTGTCTATACCTTTAAAAACTTTGTCTCAATGACTCCCAGTCTGTGTCGACGATAAACCTGGACCAATGATTGATTGGATGAATTGGAGTATGGTAGGGAGTTTTCAAGCCCATCCACCTGCAGAAAACACACACACACACACACACACACACACACACACGGGTCAAGACCTTGGCAGTTTAAGACAATTGTAGCCCATTTTCTTGGCCTGACAGATATATATCACTTGATACAACATATAAATGGTATATTGATAAGTGAAAGGAAATTTCAGTAAAAAAAATATGTCCCTGATATGTTTCAGGTAATTGAGAAATTATTATTTGTCCACCAGAGGGCTCTAAGAACTGTCCCTTTCAGTGCATCATTATTGTTACAACTCTTTAACCCCTGGCGGTCCAATGGCCTGTTGCTGATTTTTTACTTAGTCTTAATGAGGGGGTTTTGGCAGAAGTGTTTACCATCCAATTGCAGAAAATACTGAAATCTCCAAAATGTTCAAAGGTTTTGAAACCAAAACACATCATTGCTTTTTCTATGGTGTATGTGATATGCTGTAAGGGGTTTTGACCAAGTTTATCCATTCTTGATATTTAAAAAAATGTCATAAATTAGCGCTAAATGCTGCAACAACTTATGAGACATAATTGAGCATGGGAATTGACTTCAGAAAGCCATACCCTGATGTTCTAAAACCTTATACACCTTAATAGTTTTAATTAATTGATTAATTAAGATTTATGACGATAGCAACTTAACACAGTGCTGAACTGCATCTCTAATCTTCAGGTTCCCAGCTTTCAGATGGTATACACCACATCGATGTGACATCTACTGCTGACCTGCTATCTCTCCCTAAAAATCCACTGCCAAACGGCAGCACAGTCATTTCATTCAATTCATTCACAGATGTGCTAGCTGCAGACTCCTTTGTCTTCCCCTTTCTTAAGCTTACATACTCTTCACTCATGTAAACATAAATGTAAACATATACGCATTACCTACCATCATGCTCAGATCATTACATTACATTACATTACATTATCCTCCTGCTGTCTTTAATTCAAAGTCTCCACATGAAAATCTGATGTCAACAGAGCTCTGTGTGTGTGTGTGTGTGTGTGTGTGTGTGTGCGTGCGTGTGTGTGTGTGTGCCTGTGTGTATCTCACCAGTACTTTGCCGCTGTAGCCCACTGAAAGTGTGTATGTGTTCCCATAGAGTTTAACAGTCACCACTTTAGCATACGACACTCTTTTGTTGCCACGGTTGTTATTCTCCAGGCTCACCTGCAGGAGAGAAAGAGAGCAGAGCAGACAGGACAGCAGAGGAAGGGTAGAGGAAACATAAGATTGATAATTTAATTAGGATTAATAAGACTAATTGACATAGATATGCAAAGTATTCTACTGATATTTAACAGGAGGAAGGAAGGAAGGAAAACACCACAGTGATCCATTCTCTGATTATTCACAAGCTGCTTTGGTGTTTTGGTCATAAAACTGAGACTATGAGTGGAAGGAAGTAGGAAGTTATTACATAAATCTCATCCCAAACTAACTTGTGTTTTTGCTGATTTCTTGCAAACAATCTAAACTGGATCTGTGGTGTGTTACTGTACTGTTTAGTGTTGTTCTCTCCTCAGCTCACCTCAAAGTGTTCCAGACCTGTATGTTTTCCACGCACACTGGCCAGATTGTAGACACAGTTGCCCTGGAAGTCGAACTTGCGTCCATCAAAGGACCTGAAGTGTGGATCTCCACGTGCAGTGCACTTCTTAAATTCGACGGGGTAACAGTCTTGGACTCCGTCCACAACACTGCATATCTCTCCGGTTCGACACCCAGTCCGCTCACATTTTACCTGTTGTGTCGCTCCGTCACACACACACTTTGTATTACACTGTGAGTCGCCCCAGAATTTTTCACCTGGCAGGTAGTACCGGTCGTCATGGTTACAGCCACAACCCTTCTCCCTGATAACACACCTGACAAAAACAAAGAAAGTAAAATAATAAAAGGTTATCCCAGTGTATGTAACAGTTGTTGGTCTTAAAGATTTCTCATAACAACAGATGACTTTTGGAGGCATGTGACAGATTTATTCAACATCTACGTCAACATATAAAGTGTCATCCCTTTCACTAACAACGCCATATCATTCAGATTACTCCAGGATTTACATTTCTACAGAAACAATAGTACTATTTTGGGATTTTTAACATTGTTACCAGCTGGACAAAAGTCATGGAAGCATTTTTGTATGATGTGGACAGAAAAACAGACCAAAATGATGCCAATCATTCAGGGAGGAGTTCTTATTGGGATAAAATAACATAACTTATCCTTAAATGAATGGGGGAAAATGTTGTACTAACTGTTTTCCACTTTGCACATATCCTGGGTCACAGAAACAGCCTTCCACACAGTTCTTAGTGCACACCTCCGGCTGAGGACCACAGGTGGGAGGACAGGCTGAGCCACACATCTTGTAGGAGCTGTGGGGTGGACATGGTATAGCTGGACGGACAACAAGAGAGAGGAGAGATTAGAAGATGGACAGACAGACAGACAGACAGACAGAGGGAATGGGAGATGTTGATGCACACAGTGTGGAGTCTGATGTACATTGAACATTGTGATTGTGGGCCTCTCGAGCCAAGAAGATTTAAAACACTGATATGAATGGATTATATTCATTAATCCAGAATTATATACATTTCTAAATCACTCAATACCACAAAAACACTGACAACCAGTGGTGGATAGAGTACTGGAAATCGTAATTGTAAAAGTACAATTACCCCTATAAAAAAATTGGTCAAGTAAAACTTTAAATTACCATTTCACAGTATGAAAAAGTATAAAAGTACTTGGTCAATAAAGTGTGTATGGTTCAGTGATCTTTACAAGTTATTTTATGTAAGCCAAATTTCAAGTCTTAAATCCATAATCAAGGTCAAGGCTCACGTCTTTTAGATAGCTATTTATTATTTTATTTACTATTCTTTTATTTTACATGAAAGTATAGATACGATACCTTGAAAACATCCTACTTGGTAGCTGTCTACTATTGTAGCTGTAGCTGTTGCGTGGATCTGTTTTCTTGATATGGACATGAGTTAGCTATGCTCTACTTGTCCTTTAGACATATTGACAGACGCCCTAAATGCACTTGCACCGTGCACAATGGCTTGTTTAAATGGACCCAAATCCTTGAATACGCTTACTTACATTCACATAATTTACTAGTCTAAATAGCTGAAATCAGCCATCAGTTTGAATTCAGACACTAAGGACCCTGTCACAGCTGTGAGTTTATCTGCAAAAACTCACAGATGTCAATGACTTTGTGTCAGTCTATATAAATGTATGTGACTCACAACAATTGGACTGTTCCCTCCATGGCAACACTGATGCTCCAGCTTCCTGGCACTCTGCCAGGTAGTTGCTCAGGGCTTCACACAGTACTCCCAGCCGTCCTTCATTGACGCAGACATCATACAAACAGTCTGCCACATGCTCTTCTACACCTACGCTACCATGACACCCAGAGAAAGGTCCCTTCTTATCGCTAATTATCCCACAGTACTCTGGACCAGTGTACCTGAGAAGGAACAAAAGAGAAAATAGAGTTTATTGTCAGGTGACTCATATGAAAAACGTATTATACTCGGGCATCAATTTAGAAGTCACAGCCATGCTATTGGTCGGTCAGTCCACCACTTAGTCCAGAATTAAATATATCAACAAATACTGGATGGATTACCATGACATTTTATACAGACACTCATGGTCCTCATAGGATAAAATCTAATGACTTTGATCCTCTTCAAACTTCCTGTCTAGTGGCACCAGCAGATTCATATTTTGTTTAAGAGTGGAATATATTTCATCAGCTTTAAATTTCAGTTTGTCCAGTTCTTTGCTTTATGATCAAATACCTTCAAACTACTGAAATTCCCATCAGCCTCCGCTGTGCTATGGGTTTAGAGATAATCAGCAAATGTTAAGGGAAATATTTTTTTTTCTTGCCATACACTCAAACTTCATTAATCCAAACATTCCCTTTCATCATATAATTCCCTAAAATACTGGTAAACCTTTTATAACTTAAAGATAAAGGTTCCCTCTATAAGAATTCTGTTTATTTAACCTACTATAAAACTCAGTATTACACAGCATTACCTAATGCGGTCTTCCTTTGAGCACTGAGGACACGTGCCATCACAGTAATGGTAACAGAAGGGGTCGTAGTCCTCGACGCTCCATGTCCCTGCCCAGTCTGTCACATTAGCAGCTGTGGTGCCTCCGGCTGTTGTCAGCTCATCCTCTTTGTTGCCGTTATAGTTGCCACAGAGCCCAGCGACATTACCATAGTAACTGCTGCTGATGGACACCATGACAAGTGTAGACCAGTCAAAAGTTACCTCTACGCCAAAATCAGTCTGAATCTTGCCTCTAATTCCAGCCTGTGTTATGGAGATGCTGCCTCCTTCCAGTTGGAGAGGAAGCGTTGACCTAATACCATCCACCTACAGAGAGAGAAAGACTACTATTACTATTTTTACTCAATGAATTGTATATATATTTGTCATTGATTTGTCTCACACATATATTTTATGAAATGTATCTATTTAGTTTTATTGATTCTTATATCTTACTTGTACTTGCGCTTTGGCAATATTGTTGTTGTTTTTTTGTTTTTTTTTTACTTTCGTGCCAATAAAGCCTTATTGAATTAAAATTGAATTAAATTGAAAGAGTGCTACTGAAAACAAATTATGTTTAGATTGCATGATGATGATTTAGCACTGTATTGAACTCTGGATATATTAAAATTATTCAAATTCTGGTAAAACATGAAAAAATTGCCACTGTCATTCACCTCAACCAGTACTGAGACTCACAGACTTAAAGGATCATACCACTCTAAATGTGTGAATACATATTCACAAATCTCACTATATTAACAGATTTTAAAAGACCACAACTTGAAAGAAAATTGGATCACAGATAAAACTCCATCTAAGGCAGTGGCATGGGGTTATACTTGAATATGTTGTGCTGGACTATTTGACATGTAAACTTCACAGCAACGACGATGCCTTTCGTAAAACATGGGAACCCTTTAGGTCATATGTCAGTTTGAATGTTTCCACCATTCTCACAAGAGGGTTTGTATCATAGCTCAGAATACTCTGCCTCAATTGGGACACTCTGTCTTACCATTTATTTGGTTTACTTTTACTTCTGTATACCTTTATTTTACTTATTTGTTGTGAATGTATTCTTACTTGTATAGGATGTGACTCCTGAATCTTCTGCCTGTATGTATAAATTTGAATATTTATGTCAGCCAAATGTTTGTTTGTTTGCCTGTTTGTTTTGTGTTTTTGTCCTACCTGTTGAAAATGAATAAACATATATATATGGATCACCATGGATGCACTAGTAGTCACCCCAATGGTATGCTGGTATGCCTGATATGAGTTGTCCTATTTTCAGAAACAAAGATCTCAAGGAATTTTGAATTTTAATAAAGTGAAAAAAATTATTTATATTTTTTGTTCACATATGGAAAGAGCTTGGTGAAAGAGCTTAGAAAATCATTTTTCTCCTCCATGTATGGTAAAATACTACATGCACTGATTGTCTGACTACTTTTTCCACTTAACTGTTCCAGCAATTTTACTGTGTCGATACAATACATCTAACTATACTCAAGTTTTCAATACCACTTTCATGAAGTGAATGTTACCAGATACTTTGGAAATGTGCATAAATCATTCCAATTCACAAAGGAGGCGATATCTTTGATCCTGAATGTGTCCCCTTATCAGATCCCCATTACATACAACAGTTTTTGGGCCTTATACTTCCAATTATCAACTGAGGCTCTCTGCTCAGCTTTTCTTTCTTATTCCTAGAGTTACAAAAGCAACTGAAGATTGAAAATTTTATCTCTTAATAATTCGGTGGACTGATGCACACCATTGGTGCAAGGCACAATGTTACATTCAACAAGATCTCCAACCTAAATAGAACAAAATAGACTGTTCGTCTCTTATCATTCGCCATACTTAATTCTTGTTCTTGATCTTCCGCCACAAGAAAATTTCAATATGCTCCTTGTTACAAAGCAACAAGTACATGACAACTGTAAATGGAAGGTTGGCAGTGCTGACACAGTTTATTCTCTAAAGAAAGACCCACCAGTATGAATTGCTCGTCAGTCCTTGGGATGTCGATGCGGTGGCCCAACACCTCCACAGTGATTGAACGCAAAAAGGAGCCTTCAAAGTTCCCACGGAGCTCATTCTTTGTGGTCACAGTTACCTCTGGCAGGGTGGAATCCAGACCTGAGGAAGTCAGAATAAATAATTTTAATGTGAGCAAGACAGTGTCTCAACTTTATAACAACTGCATGTGTGAATGTATCATGCAGTTTCTTGGTAAGCAAACGGTGTCAGTTTTGTATAGCCTGTATGGCTAGAATATGCCGTTTGGGTATATTCGGAAATTCCCTTCCATGGGTCACAGCAGGACACAATGCCTCACGTTTTGTTGTTTGCACCAATGCATAAATATTTAACTCCAGAGGTATCTTCCCATGCAGACATGCATTTGTCCAGGTTCAGCCTGCTGCATCAGCTCAACTGGAAGATTATGAGTAAATCCAACACCAACTGCTGTGATGCAGCTTTTAGTTTTACACTAAACTCCCCACTTCGATAAATTGCACCATCTCTACCTATGTCTCCATGCATCAAAGTGAAATATTTAAAGGTTTTTGAACTTTGTTTTTACTTAGGTGAATATGGCTGTAACAACTATCATCAACCCTTCTATCTTAAAGTCCCTTCTATCTTAAAGTTAAAATACTGCTGAAATAAAACAAGGTAGACATTTCCGTCACAGGGAGTCAAATGATACAAGTACAGTTTCCATTTCCAGTGAATGCATCATATAAATCTCTTCTATATAAAACTTTCTTGAGTTCTTCCTGAATGTCTATATATGTGTTTTGTTAAGAAAAATGCAGAAATTGTCTTTTTAGAGCAGTCGGAAGAAACTGGTACCTCTGCTTTCCTCCAGAAATTCCCGCCTTTTTACCATTGCGGTCTATGAGGCTGTGAGTGCGTGTTGGTGGATCATCTGTGCTTCCTACGCCCAAACTATAACTCTGACAGCTTTAGCAGATGAATGTGAGTGAGAAGACCAATTTTCCTACGTTTCTATGTATATTTTTTTCTGTAGAGTGGTATCTGCGGCAGTTTCCAAATGTATTTTTTGACAATTTTTTCTCTCCCTCTGCACTCAAGCTATGATGTCATCCACTCTTGCCTCTCCATAAGGTAACATTGGGGGGAATTTTTGGTGTGTTTTTGCCGAATAATTTGTAATATGTTTGCTGAAACCCTTAGAAAAGTCATAGTACACTTGTCATGTTTGTATTTATTTGTGCTTTATGTGTTTTGATGTAGTTTTCACGGCTCAATAAATGCCCGTAAACAGAAACCGCATTGAGCTCTTATTTACATCTCTAGGGGAGTCATATCAGATTTTCTTCAACAAATCAAATCTACAATCCATCTACAATATAGATAGCAAGAATTGGTTGTACGTTTTGAGTAAGAATTAATCAAATCTGCTTCGTGAACCCTGACTAGAGAAAGATATGTTTCTGTTAGTAACTGCAAACCTGTGGTGTTGACGAGGACGTAGGTGCAGGTTCCCTGGAATGAGTAACTCCAGCCATCGAACGTGGTGTAGTGTGGGTCGCCAAAACCCCAGCATAAGGCCTTGGAATCAGCAACACACACTCCTTCACCATCAGACACCTCACAGTGCTCCTTAACCCTACACTCTACATCAGCACAAGGATCTGTAACACACACACACACACACACACACACACACACACACGGTATCAATATAAGCCGTTTTGATTTATGTCTAAAAATATAAATTATTCAAGTTCAGAGAAATATTGGTCATAAATTTGAACACACATGAGACATCATAGGGCTGGGTGATATATTGATATAAAAAATATATATTTTTGAATGTGATATGGAATTAGACCATATCGCATATACCGATACAGTTCTTTTTTCTCCTTTCTTTATATATAAATGGTGCCCTTATTAGGGTTCGTCATATTTAGTTCTTTTGTAATGTTCGTTATTCTTTTCTCATACAAATATATTTATTTCAGAAAAAGATTGACCTATTTTATTTCATAGGCTATTTTTTATTTAAGATATTTTTTATTTAAATGTGCACTTTATGGAGCTTTGATTTAAAAAAAAAAAAAAGGTACTCCTGTTGTTATACAGTATTTATGTTCACTTAAATAAACAATTTTAGTAAAACTATTCGTGACATGTCATATTTGACTTTGACTAAACATTTTCTCTCACTTTGAGATAAAAAATATCGGGATATATATTGTATATCGTTATTCAGCCTAAATATATCGGGATATGACTTTTGGTACTACTACTACTACTACTACCCGCTACGCCCTCCTGAAGAAAAAGAACGGCGGGTTCGCTGGCGGGCCTCTGAACATTAAGTAGTTAAACAACTTGAAGTATGATTTGAACCAGCACTTAAATCGTCCATTGTGGGAAGTGGATGGTAGTCTTTAATGTCTGACTGTGACATCCAATTTTTTGGATGTCAAGATCACAGTTACTGAGTAAATGTTTGACCTGTGGAGTAGCAGTCAACTATTCCATCCTTGTTGCGACACTCCTCGCCCTCCTGGCAACTTGTGGCATTGCAGCTGAACTCTCCAGACTGGCAGCCACAGCGTCCTGAACAGTCCTCCAGTACCACTGTTGTACCTGACTGGAAAGAGTCACTTATGCATTAGAACAATGGACACAGATAAACCTAACATTGAAGTTTTTATGAATATTAAGATTTTCTTTTTTTACTGAGATATTGCCATTTCACCTCATGACATTAATGCCCCCTATGTCCAATATGATATTTCCTGGTATATTATTGGTCATATATTGATTATTATTGATTTACTGTCTTCATACAGTTGTACACAGGGAACTTAAACACACAATGGTTGACCCAGGACCCTGCTTTGCCTGCTGCCCAGCTTACAATGTAACTGACCCCGATGACCTCCCCAGCAGGTGGTGAGCCCACAGCTCAGGACAGCCCTTCATTAATTCATAATTCCATCTAAAAATTGACATTTAAACTGAACTAACAGGCTAGATATGAGTAAACGATCACTCTGCCTTGAACAAGCGTTATGGTGAAGAAGCTGATGTGAATTATGATGATGATGAGGATGATGATGATGATGATGATGATAATAATTACACTATAATATTGTCCATCCACTACGCAGCCACATCTCTCCACAGGAACACAGCGGCCTCCATCAGACAAGAGGCCGTCGTCACACTGGCAGCCCTCCTGGCACAAGGGGCACGGCTGGGATCTCTCCAGAGAGAAGCAGGTGGAGGAGCAAGAAGAGGAGCACAGCTCGTAGTGGCTTCCTGCTGGACATGTCACGGCTGCAACAACAAACAAGGCCTGGAGGCTCAGTATTGAGGAGGTTTATTAAGATCGCTGTTGCCTAAAATGACACATTCTGTTGCAGATTTTCTGATTTCTGGTAATTAAGTAATTCATAATAAGCTGGTTTTAATTTGGCATATTTAATTATAGATAGATAGATAGATAGGACTTTATTGCCCACCATGGTGGAAATTTGTCTTTGGCTTCTCCAATATATAAAATACAAACATACAAACGATATTTGAGAAAACACACACCAAAAAAACACATTTTACAAGACACTAAAATGTTATGTATTCTTAAATATTTTTGTATTCCTAAACAGCACTTGGCAACAAGCTAAGTTCCCTTCAGCACTAGTGAGCATTAGCGAATGAGAGCAGACTTACGACAGAAGCTGTCGCTCCTCCATTTGCTTATCTTGCCGCCAGCTAGTTGACAGGCGGTTACGTAATTTTGGATGTGACGACACAGGATGCCCTTCGTATCTTTTTCTGTGGACAGCTCCCTGGAAACAAACTTTCATTTAAATACAGGAACAATAGAAACTGTAACAACACATAAAAAAACACACAAATCTAATTCAAACTGTTTCTCCAGATTATTTTAACCACTTTGTGGATTAAAGCGAAAGTAAGTGCGCCTGAAACATTGTTTATAGTATATATATATATATATATATATATGTATGTATAAAAATCCCTGATCAAAAATGTGTGCACACCACTACAGTAAATAGAGTGGCCCTCATATATCAAACGAGCGTACGACAGAAAGTGAGTGTAAAGTGGGCGTACGATCATTTCTACAAGGCTCAGCATTTATCAGTTTGGACGTGAGCAGAGGGTATGATCAGATCTCTCTCTCTCTCAGCTCGTGTACGCAAATTTGAGTCAGCGTGAAGTCCACACGTCGGAGTCTGAGAATTGATCTTAGACTATAGTATCGATGCCTGGAGCTGATAAAACTCTGCCGTGTTTTGTATTTTAATGGTGACAAACCAAAACATGTTTAGACTACATAATTTATCATTAAAACATCATTAAAAATAAATACACCCTGCGACCGTGACATTCTTTAACCAGAAAACTAGCCGAGGACACCAGAGCGTCAGCGTCTCCTCCACCAGCGGTTCTGACCCAATAGAAACATTCCCATTCAGCACTGACACACGTTCCTCTGACTGGGACATAATTCTGACTAAATGTAAAGAAGTAATAAGAGTAATAAGTAAGAAGTAGTAAGAAGTTATCATAGTAATAACAATATTTGCATATTATATAGGCTATTAGGCTTTTATATATCATGATGTTTAAATGAAATATTCCAACCTCACAGAGAGTTGAATGCTCCACTGCTACTCTGCTGACAGCGGCACTGATTTTCTTCCTTTTCACTTTTTATGCTGCCAAACAGCAAACAAACCAGCTTGTTGTGTTGCAGCTGTTGGACGTCAGCGTTTCACTTTCTGCCTCTGAGAAATTCCTCTTCTTTTGGATTAAAACTTACTTTAAAACATTGTTTACCTCCTGCAACCAAAAAGCTGTAAAAACTTTAAGTCTGTGCTCCAAATGTAAAATATTCACCAAACTTTTTTGAGTTCATAACTATAAGTACTTTTATTTCATAAACCTCCCTCGCTGTGTATTTCTGTAAAATGTCTATTTCGCTCCTGTTGTTATTTGTATCTTATTTGTATCGGACAGGACGTGTGGACTTCAAGCCGACTCAAACTTGTGTACACAAGCTGAGAGCAGACGTGAAATCTGATTGTACCCTCCGCTCACGTCCAAACTGATAAATGCCGAGCCTTGTATAGAAATGATTGTACGCCCACTTTATGCTCACTTTCTGTCGTACACTCGATTGATAAATGAGGGCCACTAAGTCACAGTACAGTAAAAAAAGGCTAGAATCAGAGTTAATGTATATGACTCGTCACTTTGACATTAGAGGAAAGTTATTGTAGATATTTCATTACCTGACACAAGCCTTATAGTTTGGAGTGGGAGACACTGTTGAGTGGCAACCTGCAAATGGGCCCTTCTGGGATTTGATGATGTCACAGTCCGCTTCTGCTTCGGGGACCTTCGGTCCATCTGGCCCAGGGCAGGAACTGGCACCACAGCCCGTCTCACATGGGACATCATCCTTCTTTACCACCCAAGCTGCTGCTATGTCTGATGGCTTCTTACCTGCCAGGTCATCAGACGGGTCACCGTTATAGTTGCCACAGAGACCGCGAGGTGAACTGCGATAGGTGGATGGGATTTGTACAAACACGCCGTCCACAGTGTCATAAGTCAGCTTCAGATCAAAGTCAGTTTCAATGATGATGTTGATGCCATTTTGGTGTGCTTGCACTTTTCCGTCAGCCAGTGTTGCAGGAAGGTAGACTCTGATGTCATCAACCTGAGACATAGAGGAGTAAATGGTAAAATTGTAAATGGACTGCACCTATATAAGACCTTTTATCCAAAGTGCTTTACACTACACTGCCCTACAAAGCCTAACTGCAGTAACTAGGCAAAAGGTCAAACTGAAAAAAACTTCTTTAAAGTTTTTAACACGTTTTAACTGGCCAGCCTCATGGGTTACTTACATCAAAACACTTATGTATTGATGATGCAATTTTTATGCTAAAAAATCATGATGATTTATTTGACCTTTGACCCCAAAAATGTAGTTACTGCATTGCTGTAAAAGGTTCTAATAGTAATTCAGAAACAGAGTGGAATTACTATTAGTAGTATTACTATCTTATGCTACCTATACTTCAGAAGACTTTGAAAAGATTTGGAAAAGACTCCCGAAAAACTACCAGCTGCCACCTGCTCACATCTAAAGACCAGTGTTAAGAGTTTTTAGTCAGCCTAGTCTCAGACTGAGATTCACAGACTGTCAATCTTGCAGGGTAACTATTTACAAGACTACAACTAGATTCTTTTAGCATTTTCTTCCTACCATTTACCCCCCACATCATGCTCTTAGTAAAAATCACAAAATGGAGGAAAAGCAGCTTTTGGCTACAGCTGCTCTAGTGTGTGAAGTGGTTTGTGTTAAAAAAAACAACAACAAAAAGAAGAGGAGAAGATGCCACAAAATGCCCCTCACAAAGCTGAAAAGGGGCTGATTCTCTGACATGAAAAGTTGACTATTTTACAGTAAAAATAGATATAAGGAAGAATAAAGGAAATTAAAATTTAGAAATTAATTCATGATATACATTTATGTCATCAACAGTGATCATTTTGTATTGTCATGTCATACCTTGATTTCCCAAACAACCCCGGTCTCCATAGTGATTTCCACGTCGTAAACTTGGAGCTCCACACTGCGAGAGACGCTGCCATCCTTATTGGTTTGCTGCTGTACATACACAGAGAAGGCTTCCCTCTCTTCTACCTGCTCCTCCACTTCTGCCAATATGAACAAACAGTTTCCCCTCAGAGGATATACCTAGAGGACAGGAGGTGAGAAATTATTTAATGTTATGTAACAAATTTCACTGTGTGTTAAGGGTACAGAAAACTTATTTTCTTTGAAATCGGCTGTCTGCTGGTGTTGGAAACAATACTATGGCAACTGTGAGAGTGAACTAAAACACTCACTAAATCTGAGGGAAATGTAGCAAGATAACTTCACTTGACAAGATTTCTTGAATAAAGATTGTTGAATCTAGAAATAAGATTATAGTGTTGAACACTTAAAATAAGAAATTAACTCTTAAAACAAGATAAATTATCTAACACTTCTAAATCTAAGTTTAAAAAAAAAAAATCTTGGTAAGAACCTATCTTGCAGCGAAGTTGTGGGTTGGACAGATAACCAGTAGCTGAAAAAGTGTTAATTCCCCTTGGATTCAATCATTGCTGTTAGATTTGGACAAATTTCGGCACTTCTTGTTGGGAAGATTTAAAGACTGCATATAGATTAAAACAACATGTCATTTCGACTTTTTAATTTGGCTTTTACTTGAACTTTTTTAAAAAAAATTTTAAATTTTTTATTCCACGATTTTTGTAACTCATTTATTTTTTCATCCAATTGCCCTGAAGTGGGCTCATGCTTCCTCTGATACATGACAGTTAGCAGACCACTGCTTGTCACCTGACAGGGGGAGTTTCCCACACAGAAATGCCCTTTTGCCGACCCCGACCAACCCCGCGGCCGCTGGAGGTGGGGACACGCCTCCAACGCCCACAGCGTCCACAGCATCGATCGAACCCAGGACCTTCTAGCTGTGAGGCGAGAGCGCTACCAACTGCGCCACCATGCCCCCTACTTGAACCATTTTAAAATATTTTTCTCATGCGTGCAGAAACATCTGGGTATTGTCAGCGTAACAGTGGTATGAGGAGCCATGATTGCGGCAAGTGAAGTGATGTAGATTGAGAAGAGAAGGGGGCCTAGCACTGATCCTTAAACTTACCAACTCTTTTATTAGTAAAATATAATTTTATAGCAATAGATAAAAAACAATATCCCCTTGTTTCATGTTATGTCATGTTATTAATATGCTTCCTTTTGCCTCATTCAGAATAAATGGTCTTTACCTCTCCATCAAAGGACCTGACAGATCTGACTCCACTCACTGAACAGGAACCAACACTTCTGGGAGCACAGGAGAAGCGACCCTCCTTCAGAACACACTTCTCGTTGGCTGAACAGTGGAATTTAGGATCACACTGTGTTTGTCCATCTGAACACACACAGCGTGTGTTACATGAGCTTCCTGGATAGAACACCTGAGAAAAGAGGAGAGAGCAGAGAATAAGTATCAGAGTACTAACAGTAGTGGCAGCAGTATTAGTTGAAGCATTTGATATTATTGATGAAGTCGTACCTGTCCATCTTGATAATACTGTCCTTCGTACTGACAGCCACACTCTGATACAGGTACACACTTGTCATGACTAAGCACAAATCCATCGTCACACACACAGCCTTCTGCGCAGGGTGCACTCTCGTCACATCCCTCTGGGATGGTGAGACCACTGCAGGTCACCTGGCAGGGGGCGGCACACACCTCATAGTGACTGTTTGCATCACATGATGGAGCTGGAAGAGACACACAAACAAACACGCGGTCAGTCAACCAAAATGAAAAAAAACCCAAAGTGATTATTTTCCTTTCAAATATGTTTGTGACTTTTTGGGGGATTTCATGATCCAAACATGAGGTGCAGTATGCTACATGATCAAGATAGACGGGGAGACAATCTTGCCCTACAAAGTTTAACTGCAGTAAGTACATTTTTGGTTGAAATTGAGTTATAAATAAAAATGAACTCCTTGATGTCTGTTTTATCTCATGACAAAGTTTTAGATTTCAATTTTGCTTTATTTCAGAGAAATAATGGTACAAAAATTGCAGTAACTACAAAATTAAAAATTATATTAAGACTAAAATATAACATTATTTTATAATATTGAGTCTAAAATACACAAATCTTTTAATAGAGTTGTTAAACACTTTTGAATTCACTTATAACAAAATCAATTTAAAAATGTTAATTTACTCAAAAACAAAATAAAGAAGCTGAAAGAAGATAACAACATTTACAACAGTTACTGCACTCTGTTTCTGCATTACTATTAAAACCTTTTACAGCAAAACCAGAGTGCGGTAACTACATTTTTGGGGTCAAAGGTCAAATAAATCATGATTTTTGAGCATAAAAATTACATCCTCAATACATGTAGAAATAAGTGTCATATCACTTACCTACCTATAACCCATTTGGCTGGCCAGTTAAAAAACATTATAAAACTTTAAAGCAGTTTTTCTCAGTTTCACCCTTTGCATAGTTACTGCAGTTAAGCTTTGTAGGGCAGAATTGAGTGATAACCACTCACTAGAACATTTAAGAAAGTATTTTTGTTTGCCGTCTTTTGCAGAATCAGTTCATCAATTAAAAATCAACATCAAATTTATCTGATCCGGTCCAGAGGAAGGTCTGGGCCGGACATAGCACAAAGAGTGGAAGCCAAGAGAAAATATGCCCTCCAACAACTTCAGAACTGTCTAATTTATTTCATACAATGACACTAAGTCACAACAACATTAAAAGCTCTGTTCTTAGTGTGACGTTATTGCAAAATTGGATTTCTGAATAAAATACGTTCATCTTGTGTAAGCGTTGAGTGTTTGCATGTGCATATCTTACGACAAAACCGGTCGGTTCTCCAACTCTCCACTTTAGCTCCCGCCTCTTGACAAGCTGTACTGAAAGCTGATAGGCTGTTGCATAGGGCAGAGGCATGGCCTTGGTACATGCACAAATCAAAAACACAGTCATTGAGCACGGAGGAGAAGTCCAGTTTACTGTGGCACTGTCTGTATGGGCAGAGAAACAGAGTCAAAGTGAGGACACAGTCTCTAGACTCTATTTGATGAACAAAAAAATCAATAAACTGTACATTTCTAATTACCACCCAGTTGTGGGTTTAAAAAAAAAAAGTTGTATATATATGTTTCTTGCCTAACCCAGAAGGAGGTTACATAACTCTTATTGAAATCAGAGGCATGCTGGACCTTTAATGTTGTAGGCTGTAGTGGATGAATCTGAATCTGTTTGTTGGTTGATTATATGCTTTTTATATCTGCAGCCAATTTCCCTTCTATGTGGAGAGATAGGAAAATGTATCTTTCCTCTTTTCCCTTAACTACTACTACTGAACACTAATTAAGGTCAGCACAAGTGTTAATTACAGGAATCTGGCATATTTAATTCTGTACAGTAACTGAAAAAAAAAAAAAGTCTATCTTTACACAAAGCCCTGGCAGCTTCAGAAGTACCCACCTAAATGGTCCTTCCTTATCAGAGATGATGCCACAGTAGCGCCGATCTTGGTAACGTACCAGCATCGCAGGCTCACACTTAGGACATTTACCATTAGGACAGTCACTGGTGCAGCCAATGTCTCCTCCTACCTGGATTCAACAACATTAACATGCAAAATTGTGAAAATGTGTAGGGACTATTTAGCTTGAAAATAAACAAAATAATATTATAAATATGTTGTTGGATATTGTGATTTTAAAAGGTTTTTTTATTTGAAGATGGATAAATTCAAAGGCTTGTTTTGTTTGTTTCTTTTCTCCCTCTTTTGAACCAAAAAGTGAGTTAAACAAATTGGTTTATTTCAGTCTTTCGAGTTAAAAATTCTCTTTGGATGTTACTGCACTCCCTCACTTGGAAAGCAAACACACACAATGACGGAATTCTGTACTAAGAAAGGCATTATATATATACATATATATATATACACATCACACTAATTCATAATGTTTGAGATTATGATGTTCCGGACCTTCGCTTCAGTAAAATTCCTCTCACTGGACCTCTTACAATTTATAAATATATATATAATTTATCAATTTATAAATATATATATCATTTATAAATTTGTAAATGTGTGTGTGTGTGTGTGTGTGTTTTAAAATAAAAAATAAAAAAAATAATGTAGAATCTCTCAATAACTTATTGTTTATAGGTCTGGGTCCGCATAGGACGGAGTCTGGGTCAGGACCCAGATCGCGGTCCACCTGTTAGTGACCTCTGTCCTACAGTATAATGTATGACTTATTGTTTTTTTTTTCCCTTGTGGGTTTTTCAGGTCAATTTCAGGCCTGTGTAAGATAATCATGGGTCCTTCTTTTTAGACCCCCAGTCTAAACTAATACACACCTTCCAGCTGTGTCCAAAGACATTAATGTGATTAGCTTTAGTGCCATCAGGTTTCAGGAAGTCATCACCACGTTTTCCATTGTAATTTCCACACAAGCCTGATAAAGAGAAAGAAAAAACACTATAGTTAAATCATTTGAATCATGGACAGAATCATGTGATGAAACCAGTGGTGGAAAAAGTATTCAGATCCCTTACATAAGTAAAAGTTGTAATACAACACTGTGAAATTACTCTACAACAAGTAAAAGTCCTGCATTCAAAACGTACTGAAGTAAAAGTAAAAAAGTATCAGCATAAAAATGTACTTAAAGTATCAAAAGTAAAAACACTCGTTATGCAGAATGGACCCACTCACACTGTTTTATATATTCTTAATATATTATTACATTATTTGTATTGATGATGTCTTGTAAGCAGTGTTTTAATTTTGTAAAGACAGGGCTCAATTAATTACTTAATATACTGTTTTATATACTGTTTTTAGATTTAATTAAAAAAAAGTCTAATCACTTTAAAATTATCATGTTTTCATGTTAAATCTCGACCTATCACCCACCTATAACTCATTTGGCTAGCCAGTTAAAAACTTTCAATCAGTTTTTCTCAGTTTTACCCTTTGTAGTTACTGTAGTTAGGCTGCTGTATTTGAGATGTATTTGGCTTTTTGTATAATGGGAGGAGATGGAGATGCATTGTCAGTTTTTTAAATTCAGTCTATGGTTTGATCGGGTCTCTTAAATGCAGTGGTGGAAAAAGTATTCAGATCCCTTACTTAAGTAAAAGTACCAATACCACACTGTGAAATGACTCTACTACAAGTAAAAGTCCTGAATTCAAAACTTACTCAAGTAAAAGTACAAAAGTATCAGCATCAAAATGTACTTAAAGTATCAAAAGTAAAAGTATGGATCCACTCAGATTGTTTTATATGTTCCACATATATTATTGGTGATTTATTTTAATTTACGCAAGCCATGGTTTAAAATGTATTATTAGATTATTTGTATTGATGCACTTATGGAAGCAGTATTTTACTGTTGTCCTGGTAGGGCTAATTTTAACAGTTTAATATACTTGTATGTGGTTTAATTTTTAAACATATGTAATCATTTTAAATGTATTATGTATTTTTTCATGTTAAGTCTCGACCTGAAAAGTAACTAAAGCTGTCAGCTAAATGTAGTGGAGTAAAAAGTCCAATATTTGCCTCTAAAATGTAGTGAAGTAGAAGTATAAAGTTACAAATATTGAAATAGTAAAAGTACAAAAGTATCAGTATCAAAATGTACTTAAAGTATTAAAAGTAAAAGTACCCGTTATGCAGAATGGCCTCACTCAGATTGTTTTATATATTCTAAAAATATTATTGTTGATGCATTTATGTAAACAGCTTTTAATTTTCTCAATGTAGGGCTCATTTAAACTACTTAATATACTGTAATGAGGTTTAATTAAAAAAAAAAAAAAAAGTGTAACTACTTTAAATGTATCATGTTCAAGATTTAAGAGTCTTTATTGTCATTTTACAAGATAACAAAATTTCCTTCAGACTCACGGCACAAAGACATACAATAAGTTAAAAAGACCCACGTTAGAATGATAAAAAAAATGTGATATGACTGTACATGATATTAAAAAAATGTATAGATATATATAGATAAAGTGCACTTAGTGCAAGACTCAGTTGGGTGGATGTTGTATGTCAAATCTCGACCTGAAAAGTAACTAAAGTTGTGGAGTAAAAAGTACAACATTTGCCTCTAAAATGTGGTGGAGTAGAAATATAAAGTTAAAAATATGGAAATCCTCAAGTAAAGTACAAGTACCCCAAAATTGTACTTAAGTACAGTACTTGAGTAAATGTACTTAGTTACATCCCACCGCTGCTTAAATGTATCTGTTAAACAGTGTAAACAGTGCTGAGTAAACTGAACAATCCCCAATGAGGCAAACCCAACTTACCGCCTGTAGCAGAAGAGTATGAACTGGGCAGAGTCAAGCTGACGTGGCTGTTCCAGTTGAACTTGAGCGTTAAACCAAAACATGTTGTCACAATGCCAAAGTAGCCACGCCGGTACAAGGACAGCTTACCGCCATTCTCCATAGAGTAAGGCAGGTTCACTGACTGACTGTTTACCTGTGTGTAAGGGTTTGTAAGGGTGTAAGACATGGACACATTACCAAAAACAGCCTGTACAGAATCAGCATGTGCAGAAGGTACAGATCTTACATGTTCGCTCTGTAACACCAGCTCCATTCATTCCACAACAGTAACTGATATATAAGCTATTTTGAGTTAAATAAGAACATTAACTGTTTTTAACTTGCTTCAGCTGATTTTTAAGGGCAGGCATTCACTCATTCTTGATGAAAAACATAAAAAATGACATGAATTTTTGTTGGTCCCATGAAAAGTGAAAGCACAGGACCTAACACAGGCACCACATCACCATCAACCACTGTTTCAATATAAACTCAATTGAAGGACAATGAGAAAGACTTTCTCTGGGCTCTACAGCAGTGATCTATACTCTGTAACTACCTGAGAGCTTCAGTGAAGAGGACTATGTTTAAAAACTGTAGTAGGCAGGCTAATCTTACCAGTATTTTCCCAGGGTTGGCACGACTCATGCTGACAGTGATGTTACCAAATACAATAAGGGAGACGGACTTGGTGTAGGCCACAGCTTTGTTACGCCCTCTGTTCTCATTTTGGACTAGCACACGGAACGGATTCAGGTCCCGGTCTGTTCCCTTGGTCAGCTGAGACAGGACATAAGTACAAGTGCCCTGGAAATCGAAGCGATCTTTGTCGAAGGTTCGGTAGTGGGGGTCTCCAGAGCCCTGGCATGTTTCATAGGATGTTGGGTAGCAGTCCCTAACACCCCCCTTTAAGGCGCAGTGCTCATTCTTCCTACAGGACACTTGTTTGCACTTTACCATTCAGGAGAACAGAAAAGAACATAATATCAGGTTAGAGTGAAAGACAAGAGAGAGCACACAATATTTGTGGTAAACTGTGCAAACACACACTCAGCAGCTCGGCTTCCTACCGGTTTTAACAGATTAAATCACATCACCCTGATTTTAGCTTCTTTACACTGGCTCCCTGATCGTTTTAGGATTGATTTTAAGATTTTACAGATCACCTTTAAAGCTCTTTTAGGTCCGGCTCTTAGCTATTTAACAGAATTATTAACTCCATATGAGCCGACCCCCATCCTTAGATCCTCTGACCGTTCCAAAGTCTAAACTGAAAACCAAAGGTGACCGGGCTTTCTCCACCAGAGCGCC
The DNA here is from genome assembly GCF_030273125.1 of Centropristis striata. Lineage (NCBI taxonomy): Eukaryota > Metazoa > Chordata > Actinopteri > Perciformes > Serranidae > Centropristis > Centropristis striata. The sequence continues at coordinate 25,579,175 of NC_081524.1, read as the reverse complement.
CCGACTTTGGAACGGGCTGCCCGAGGAGATAAGGCGCTCAGAGTCAGTAACTTCTTTTAAATGACTTCTTAAAACCCACTTTTATAGACTTGCTAATGCTGTCTATCTCACCTCTTCACTTTTTTTTTTACTCTTTTTACCTGTTATTTTCTGTATAGGAGAATGTCTTGTGAGTGTTTCTCCTCTGTCTCTCATTGTTTTTCTTTTAATGTAAGAATTGTTTTCAATCTTATGGCTTCATTCTCGTTGTGATTAACTGCTCTCTGTCCAAGCACTTTTTAAACTGCTGTTTTTAAAAGGTGCCATATAAATAAAGTTATTATTATTATCATTATTAAAAGTGAAGGCACACGAGTTTTTATGTAGAGCATGTGGAGAGCTTAAATATAACACACACACACACACACACACACACACACACCAACCTTTGTTTTCCCGTTATGGCATTTACACTTGGTGGTACAGGTCTTATCACCCCAGAAAGTGGTGCCTGATGGGTAATATTTGCCCTGATATCCACATCCACAATCAGACTTGGGAACACACCTGACAACCACACACAGACACAATTGTTAAATGTGGATCATACACATACACAAAAAGACAGCCAGGGCTGATTTTTTAATTAGTTAGTGACTTCTATTGTTGTCCACAAATACTTTTGTCGTATATATTTACAGTGACTTCTATTTCTGATTTATTGTGTTTTAATGCATTAACTACTACAAAATAAAATACATGAGTGATCATCTGCAGCAATTGAAAGGTCATGAGGAAATTATTACCACTACTGCCCTACAAAGTCTAACTGCAGTAACTACGTAAAGAGTAAAACTGATAAAAACTGCTTTAAAGTTTTTTTTTACGTTTTTTAACTGGCCAGCCAAATGGGTTATAGGTAGGGAATTGATATGACATTTATTTCTACATGTATCGATAATGTAATTTTTATGCTCAAAAATCATGATGATTTATTTGACCTTTGACTCCAAAAATTTAGTTACAGCACTCTGTTTTTTTTTGTAAAAGGTTCAAATAGTAATGCACAAACACAATGCAGTAACTATAATGTTTATTTAAAAGTGTTTAACAGCTCTATTCAAATATTTGTGTGTTTTACACTTAATATAATAAAGTAATGCTAAATTTTAGTCTTTATATAATTTTAGCTCACATTTTTTCTTAATCACTATCTAGATAATAATTTCCCTATTAAATAAACTTATAATTTCTATTGTTTTTGTCTTCACTACACTGTATCACAGTCAAAGTTTAGCTTTAGTTTTGAGTTCTTACATTATTATTTCTCTGACATAAAGCAAAATTGAAATATAAAACTTTGTCACAACATAAAACAGACATAGAGGAGTTCATTTTTTAGTTATAACTCAATTTCGACCAAAAATGTAGTTACTGCAGTTAGGCTTTGTAGGGCAGACTACCTGTGCATGGTAGCATAACCTAACCTGGCAGTAATTTGAAAGTTTTCTATGCATTAAAGTCATTGAATGTTAAATTATTACAGGTTAAAGGTTTGTTTAACTATAAAGCTTCAGTTCCTATAAGAAACAGTTTAGCATTCTCATATTAATAATAGTAGCATCATAGTTATGGTACCTGTTTCCACTAAGCAACCATCCTTCATTACACTGACAGCCCTCCACACAGAGCCCCTTACACAGCTTTTCACTGTCTGGGAACGTGCAGGTGGCAGGGCACGGTGAACCACACGCCTCATAATGGCTACCTCGTGGACAAGGAAGGGCTGGGGAGGGACAGTGGAGGTAATTTGTTGTCATTATTATATTTGATTTTTGATAACAGATCAAGAAGTTACAATATGCTGTGTGGTGAACTATATCTAGTTCAGACATCAGCATGACTGGAGGGTCTCGGGAAAAAAAATGTGACAAAAGCCCTTTAGATGAACACTTCCCCATGAACTTTCCTCCAGCACCAGCCACAGGACAGACGTCAAGTTTTAATTCACGCTGCTGTTAAAGCTCAAAGTGGAAAAGTTCAATAATGATCAGCTTCCCCCTATTAGTTTGAAGTACTTTTAGAAAGTTGCTAACAGCAAGTTTCCTGCGTTTCTGAGTCGTTTACTACTGGCTTTTGCTGTAGCATTCCACTGCTCCATTCTGCCTGACCATACAGCTGTGAAACTTGATCATTATTATAAGGATTATTATGACAGCATTCAAAGGAATAATACCGTTCTAATTGACTTACGGCAGTTGGTAATCTCTCTCCACTGAGGGTTGATTTTCACTCCCTCGGACTGACAGGCATCCTCATAACTCTTCAGGTTGTCACAGAGAATCTGTTTTGCACCTGACAAACAAAAACACATCATGATTTTCAGGCACTCTTAATATAACACTTAGCAGCTCTTTACAACATACATTATGGCATCCAAACACATTAAAGAGATGTGTTGCATCAGTGCCTCTGTGACTGTCTGTTTGCATTAGATTCAGTCACAGGGACACACAACAGCTCAGAATGCAGACTAAAGGAACTGTGAATGTCTTATATATTGGCTTACCGTTATTGAGACAGACATCGTAGACACAGTTGTCTAGGTACAGGGACTGGTCCACCTGTTTGTGACAAGCCGAAAATGGTCCTCCTGACTTTGCCAGAACTCCACAGAGTCCGGGCTTGCTGTAGTGTTGCCGTTTCTTTGTCGGACAATGGGGACAGCGACCAGCACAGTTATCATGACAGAACACATCAGTCTTACCTGTCTTCCACTTCTTAATCATTTCCAGCACTACAGAGAGGCGAGAGCCTGCAAGAGACAAAAGGCAAACTGTAATTTGAACTGAAAGCATTTTTAATGATTCACAACCAGAAAATTTGGACTTCTGGGTACGGGAATAATTTCATATTAATTTCTAATGTTAAGATGTCTCAATTTTAGAGAGAAGCAGAAAACCTTTTGTTGTGGCCCACTTTTTGTTTTACAAATTCTTCTGTAAAAGATAGATATAAGATAAATCTTTAAGAGCCATTTACAAGAGGTTAACTAACTGAGACCTACTGCTGTCATGATATAATTAGCAAGAAAAGCAGTATTAACTACACTAAAGCATTATATTGCCTATAACATTAACCTCTGCAGCAATTATAATCAAATCAATCAATATCCTTTATTTAACCAGGTGAAAAACTCATTGAGATTAGTCCAAGAATAGATTTATAAATAAATGTCAACCAGTGAGAGAGTCTACAGACATACAAAGATGGAAAATGTGGGACAGCATTGACGATAGCTGCAACCAGTAATAAAACGCAAAGCACAGTAAGCACAGTATACAGTATCCAATTTCTTTAAAAACTGATCAGGAGCATTCACAAAAAGCAGGTCTCCATAGTCCAACAAGGGTAAGAAAGTTGTGGTATTCAGATGTTTTCTTACTTGCAATGAAAAACATGATTTATTTCTAAAAAAGAAGCCCAATTTCAATTTCAGTTTAGAAACAACTTTATCAATGTGGAAGTTAAAGGACAGGTTCTCATCAATTAGAATGTCGAGGTATTTGTAAGATGTAACCAGATCAATTTTAACACCTTGAACAATTGACAATCTAGGAAGGTGAGATGGAGTCTGCTTGCCATTTGAAAATAGCATGTTTTTTTATTTTCTGCATTAAGCACTAGCTTGAGCTGAACAGTGTCAAAGGCTGACTGCAAGAACTCAAGCGATTTTAAAGCTGAAGAAGAAGAACAATAAATTACGGTATCATCAGCATAAAAATGGGACACAGCATCAGACAAATTATCCCAAAGATTATTCACATAAATTGAACAACAGTGGTCCTAATATGGAGCCTTGAGGTACCCCTTTTAGAACAGAAAGAAAAGAAGAAAAAGACCCACTGCGTTCTATCCGATAAATAATTAGCCTGGTTAGATAAGCGTAACATGTGAAGTCTATCTGCCAGGATGACATGGTCGATTGTGTCAAATGCCTTTGACAAGTCTATGAAAAGAGCTGCACAATATTTTCGTCCATCTAGCGCGTCTATGATGTTATTTACCACTTTAACAGCAGCAGTTATTGTACTGTACTGTTTACCAAAACCTGACTGATATTGTGAGAGTTGACTATGATCATCTAAAAAGCATTTGAGTTGTTCACTGACCAACTTTTCTAAAACTTTGGAGAGAACAAACAATTTAGATATCGGCCTATAGTTGTCAACTATGGAGGGATCACCACCTTTCAGCAGGGGAAGAACATAAGCAGTCTTCCATATTCTCCGAATCTTATTTTCAGAAAGAGTTAAATTGAAAATATGACACAGAGGTTCTGCTATAAAATCTGCAGCTGACCTAAAAAAGAAAGGCTCAAGATTGTCAGGTCCAGCAGATTTACTCAGATTCAATTGCTGTAGAGGCCTGAGGACCTCAGATACATGAAAAGGAGCCAGATCGAACAATAATAATAATAACAACAATAATGTTGTTATTAGTAAGTAGTAATGCATAGTTACTGCAGTTAGACTTTGTAGGGCAGTTTAGAGCAATTGAGATAAAAAGTGAATGGTTTTACAGCTATTTTACACAGATCGTTTGTTATGTGATCAGTGTTGAGCAGTGTTTTTTCTAGACCAGAAAGAAATTCTGAACTGTTACAGTATAAACTCTGCATGCACACATCATACCAATCACTCTTTAAAAGAAACTTCCTTTTAGGTCAAAAGGTGGTTTTAGAGTTGGTCTCTAATCTGACTCAATACCAAAGTAGGCAGGTCCTCTGTTCCCCTGTTTAGACCTATGAAAAGAGAATATTCTTTTTTTTTTTTATTGTTTTTTATCAAAGTGACTGTCTAATCATATCCAATAGTCTGGTTTATAGAATCCTTCTGTGAATGCCTACATTTGAAAGTATTTGGCCTTTGACCGTTATATATCTACCACTCTACCATAGTTACACTCTACCTGGGCTATCTATAGTCCACATTCACCAAAAATATCCTCACTTCGCCACATGAATGACAGCCAGAGTCTCTCGATGCCTCTTGTTATTTGTACTGCACACCCATTTAACACTATTGGGATGAAAGTGTAATCTCCTCCTCTATTGGGTATTGGAAGTTAGATTTTGGACAACTTGTTCCATCCAGCCATCTCCTTTCTACAGTATACAGTACCACCTTCCTCACCTTTTGGTTCAGGCAGGTCATCTCCCTTGTCTCCATTGTAGTTTCCACAGAGGCCTCCAAGTTGGTTATAGTATGACGAGGGTACTGTGATGTACAGCCTCATGTTCCAGTCATATTTTACATGCAGGCCAAAGTCAGTGGTGAGGGAAGCATAGATTCCTCTCTGTGTTATAGAGATCTTGCCATCCAACAAACTGACAGGCAAGAACTGAAGTTCTCCATTCACCTAAAGGTAAAAGCATAACAAGGATTAAAACAAGCTTCAAGTCTGTAACACTGCATATGAATTGTGTGTCAACTGTAAATGCAAAGACTAGCTTGTGAGAAAAGCAAAAAGCAGAGAGCTGTGGTAAGATAACCAGATAGATAAAATGTTGACAGCATTCAGGCAGAGTAGTGAAGTTGTGCTTGTACTGGTTTATTGGTCAGTAGATCATAAAGGTGGGGGGAAAATCGATACAGCATAGTATCGCGATATTTTACGTGGCAATATTATATCGATTCATGGCTGCCAAGTATCATGATTAGCGTACTGCCGGCCAGCCGGACATTAGTATTTTCGCCTTTTTTTCAGTTCAGTTTGACTGAATACTTGTTGGTCATTCTCTGGGTTTGACTCTCATTGTGGAGAAATAAAAAGACTGAAGTGAGATGAATAGACTGAGGATTTTCTCTAATTTGACGAAACAATTCTTGATTGAATTTAAAAAACATCTACAAAAAAGATTGCGTTGATTCTTCTTGATTATCTAAAATTGCACACAGTCCTTTGCTGGACAAATACCCAGACGTTCAAGAATCTAAAAGCACAACCCTATGATGGAAGAACAGTAAGTAAGAAATTAGAAAGTAACAGGGAACCTTACAGGGATAGTTTGGGATTGTGAAAATTAAGTTGTATGAAATACTTGCCAATACTGTTGTGGATGCTAAGCTGAAGGTTTTACCCCACAAAATCACTCATACACTAAAAGGTCACCCATTCTACCACAAAACAATGGCCATCGTGCATATCAGAAACCAACTTCACATGGCACTATTTTGTTTCATGAAAAAGCCAGTAATATTCTTTGCACTGCAGCCGATACAGCGTACAGGCCAGCATACAGCACTGCCATTGAATTTACTGAAAAACATTTGGTCTTGTGACCCTGCTAACTATCTATTCTACGATCTGAACTGGCCAGAACTCCAACACTGGAGCTTGAAAAGTAAGCTGATAGTTTTGCATCCACTACACTACTGGCAAGTTTTCCATAAAACTTCCAAATCCCAAACAATCCCTTTAAATGTGGTTTTCAATATGTCTTTGTATTGTTTGCTACTGTTTTAATATTTGTACATTTTGCATATATTATTTCATTCACTTACAGTAGATGACATGATTCTGAAATCTCTTACCTGTACTTTGCCATTGTGTCTGCCGATGATAATTATCTGCTTGTAAACACTGACTGTGACAGTCCTCACATATGAAACACGGCGGCTACCTCGATGATCGTTCTTGGTCGTCACAGTGAAAGGCACAAGGTCAGGTGACTTCTTTGCAAGTGTTGTCATGATGTAAGTGCAGGTACCCTGAAAAAAATAATAAATGTCATTACTCAACCGAAGCAAACTACATTTGGCATCTCTTCTCACAAAATCACCAGGAACAGTGAGTTACAGTAATAGGACATGGCTAATGCAGCAGAGAAGCAAAAATAACAAAGGCTCTATTCTCCCACTTTTATGAAGAGAATTAAAGCCAATATACATTGCAATATCAACAAAGTTAAAGGTTCTTTGAATGTTATTCTGTTGGAAAAGGCTCTAGACTGTACAATGTAAGTTTCAGACATGGGCAATGAATGTGTTGTGAATCTGTACAATGTAATGTGCTGAGACACGACATGAAGTCACATTATCCTTCTGCTTCATTTGAAAAATACAGCTTTTTAAAAAATGTGGCACCACAGATATAGTTACACTGTACCACCAGTGTTGGGGAAAGTTACTTTTAAGACTAACTAGTTACTTTACTAATTTACTCTTTATTGAAAGTAACAAGTAAAGTACTCTCAAAGTGACTTTTTTAAATGCCTTTTAAATATGCGGTTTGGTGTGTTGTTACTTCTTTTGTAAAGAAATACCCTCATTACCAACTCTAATCAAAAGAAAACATAGAAAGCATAGCACCTTCAATTTCTTGTATTTATCTATTGACCATACAAACCATGACCACAATAACAAAATTGTTTCTTATCTGCCACAATGTAAAGTGCACATCACCGACAGTTACCACATTATAGAGGATGACTGTCGTTTTATTTACACCTATGCTAGTTTTGCTGAAGCACTTATATCTCTCTCCTTCTAGTAGCGACTTTATCGCTAATCCTAATCTCATTTGTTTATGTTGTTCAGTTCTGTTATTTTAGCAGCTAGCAGTAGCTTCTCTCTCTCCTCCTCAAAAGTTTAGCTACTCCTCAGCCTCCTTTACTGATAACAGTACATGGCAGGCTTTGGTAGACAAGCAGCCAGGTGGCGTCCACCAATCAGAGCAGAGCAATCAACTGAAATCAACTGCTCCTGTTCCATTTGACACAACTGAGACAGAAAAACAGGTGAGTTCACCTCAAACAGAAAGCATTTTTGGCCAAAAGGTAGTCCCTATCAGTGAACCTGAGTTCTTCCTGAAAGTCTACATATGTGTTTTGTGAAGAAAAATGAAGAAATTGTTTTTTAGAGCCATCAGAAGAAACTGGTACCTCTGCTTTCCTCCAGAAATTTTCCAGCCTTTTTAACATGGCAGTCTATGAGGCTGTGGTTGTGTGTTGGTGCTGCATCTGTGCTTCCTACGCCCAAACTATAACTCTGACAGCTTTAGCAGGTGAATGTGAGTGAAAAGACAAATTTTCCTACGTTTTTCTGTATAAATTATTTATGTAGAGTGGTATTTGCACCTTCGATCGCAGTTTGATTTTTTTGATAAATAATGTAGTCCAAACATGTTTTGCTTTGTCACCATTAAAAAATAAAACACCAAAGAGTTTTATCAGCTCCAGGCATCAATAAAATAGTCTAAGATCAATTCTCCGACTGAGACGTGTGGACTTCATGCTGACTCAAATTTGCGTACACGAGCTGAGAGCAGACGTGAGATCTGATCGTACCCTCCGCTCACGTCCAAATTGGTAAATGAAGAGCCTTGCGTAGAAATGATCTTGCACCCACTTTACGCTAACTTTCTGCCGTACGCTCGTTTGATAAATGAGGGCCAATGTGTTTACTGTTGGCCTCAACCGAATATAAAATGAGTTAATGGAGAAATAGTGTATATTGATTGGCTGCTGAGGACTGGTCAAACTGTCCCAACTCTACCTGGAAGTCAAATCGTCGGCCATCAAATGATGAGTAGTGGGGGTCACCGACTGCACGACAGGTTGCTGTAGAAACATGGACGCATTTTCCCATCACACAACGTTCCTTTACTCGGCATTTCACCTCTTCACAGGGATCCGGGGCTGGTGTAGGGGGTGGGGCACCTACAGGAAAATACAAACACATAATTTAAATAAAAATGTAACACTATGGCAGAAACATTTTTCTATGCCATCATTTTGTATTACATCAAACATGTGTATTGCAATTTTATATTTGAATTATATTTTCTGCACACACAATGAGAGCTGGAAGAAGTATTTAGATCTCTTACTTAAGTAAAAGTATACAACACTGTGTAATTACTCCACTACAAGTAAAAGTCCTGCATTCAAAACTTACTGAAGTAAAAGTACAAAAGTATCAGCATCAAAATGTACTTAAAGTATCAAAATTAAAAGTACTTGTTACGCAGAATCGACCAGATAGGGCTCATTTTAACCACTAAATATACTGTTATGAGGCTTAATAAAAAAAACCAACATCTAATCACTTTAAATTCTTCATGATTTTCATGTCAACAGTACCTAAAGCTGTCAGCTAAATGTAGTGGAGTGAAAAGTACAATATTTGCCCCTAAATGAAGTAGAAGTATAAAGTAACAATAAATGGAAATACTCAAGTAAAGTACAAGTATCTCAAAATTTTTACTTGAGTAAATTTACTTAGTTACATACCACCACTGCATACAACACTGTCATAATGTTGGAATAACATATATATTTTACATTTTTCCATGAAATGATTGTCACAATGTAATTAATTCTTGGCAGATAAAGTGTATCTCTTCTCAAACCTTTTTCTTAATCTCACAATTAACAGAGGATTGTGATTGTGTGTGTGTGTTTGTATATATATAAATATATATACCTTCAGAACAAACTCCAGCAATGCCATATGAATGACGGTGTTTTCCACCGTAGGCGTAGACTGCAATACGGCCGTCACCTTCCACTGTCACATGACTCTGCTGTGCCCCCACTGCTACTGTGGTCCACACCCAGTGGTTATCAGAAATGAGGTTTTTCCATCTCAGTGGACTGCATTTTTTCCTCACACACAACTTCACACTGTGTGCCTCCTCCTTTTCTGACACAATAGCTACAAAACTTTGAAGTCCTTTTGGGGTCTCCACCGCCCAATCAGTGCCAAGCTTGCAGGTAGGAGTCACTGCTATCATAAAAGGGTCATGTGGATAATTGTCACTGAGAAGAAACACCATTACTTTCTTGTTACTCTTGACAAGTAGTGGCTGTTTGGATGTCAGTCTCTCGAACCTCACTGTTCCAGCTGTCTTCATTAGTTTAGATGATCTAAGAAAAAATATTTTGACAGTTTAATTTTGAGTAAATATTTATGAAAGTATAACATATTGATTTGCCTCTTATAATATAGTCACTACTACTACACAGAGGTATATTTACTGCAAGTCTTGCTGTGAACTTCTCTAGTGGATGGAGTTTGCTCAGTTGTCATAATGATAACCAAACTGTGGCAGTTTGCCCATTAGAAAACTATAGTTAACTTAAATATTCAACATATATATTACATGATTTTTTCAGCATATGCAATGTTATTGTAGTCATAGACAGATGGTGGGTTTGTGGGCATTTGAATGGACAGGTGGACAGAGCATGATAGCCTTGGCGGTAGCTTCAACAGTGTGTGTGATCAGTGGTGGAAGAAGTATTCAAATCCCTTACTGGAGTAAAAGTACCAATACTACACTGCAGAATTACTCCACTCCAAGTAAAAGTCCTACATTCAAAACCTTACCGAAGTAAAAGTACAAAAGTATCAGCATCAAAATGTACTTAACGTATCACAAGTAAAAGTAGCCTACTCTTTATGCAGAACGGCCCTACTCAGATTGTTTTATATAATACAAGTATATTATTGGATTATTATTAGTGATACATACTGTATATGTAAGCAGTGTTTGCTTTCATAGCGGTAGTGCTAATTTTAACTACTTCATATAATGTTATGAGGTCTAATCACTTTAAATTTATCATGTTTTTCATGTTAAATCCCGACCTGAAAAGTAACTAAAGCTGTCAGCTAAATGAAGTGGAGTAAAAAGTACAATATTTGCCTCAAACTGTAGTGGAGTAGAAGTATAAAGTAACATAAAGTGGAAATACTCAAGTAAAGTACAAGTACCTCAAAATTATACTTAAGTGCAGTACTTGAGTAAATGTACTTTTACTGTACTGGACTTTACTGGACTACTTACTTTCCACCACTGTGTGTGATAATGAAAAATATTGAACTCAACTGTTTCAGTGTCACCTCGGTGTTGTCTTCAACAGCTACTATCACTGCATAGTCTTTGGCCCGACATCTGGTCCTGGGTACAATGTAGTGTTTACCCAGACTTGTCACAGGGGGGATCTGTTCATACACATGCTCACAGTATCTTTTCAACACCATACACTGGTGGCCTGCTAACACAGCTACAGGCTGCTGGGATTGAATCCGTGTGCCTGTCAAAGTGGTGTGACTTCGTATGAGGTAGGATGCATAGGGCGCGAGGGTGATGGTGACTGGCTTCCCACGCGCCCATTTGCTCCCAGATTTGGGCTTCACATCGTTAGCAGGTAAGATGGTTATCCGGTTCTGGCTATTGCCATTAACGATAGCCACCAGCCTGTCAAAGCAAGACTTATGCGATGTGGGTGTGTACACAAAGTAATCAGTACCCAGCTCTTGCATCGGACGAACCACTGTGCCTGCTCCTGTGGCGAAGCGGCGGTTGAAGGAGACCACAGAGATGTCAGAACTAGATGAGATTCGAACCGCTGAGTTGGGTGTAACAAATGACTTCTGCAGCTCAGATTGACGTGGCAGAGACACCCAACGGCTTTCACCTGCAGAGAGGGTGAGCCGCGTGGAGAAACCCAGTGACGTCACCTGTAGGTGAATATACTACATATGTTAAACATGTGCTACAGTGCTAAAAACCAGTGGTGGAAAAAGTATTCAGAACTCTTAGGCTACTTAAGTAAAAGTACTAATACCACACTGTGAAATTACTCCACTACAAGTAAAAGTCCTGCATTCATAACTGATTGAAGTTAAAATACAAAAGTATCAGCATCAAAGTGTACTTAAAGTAATAAAAGTAAAAGTACTCATAATGTAGAATCGACCAACTTACAGTGTTATATTCTACATATTCCAAATATATTATTGGATTATTATTGATGCATTTCAATTTTCTCAAGCCATTTTAACGACTTAATATAACATCTAATCAGTTTAAATTGATCATGGTTTTTTAATGTTAAATTTGGACCTGAAAGGTAAATAAAGCTGTCAGCTAAATGTAGTGGAGTAACAAGTACAATATTTGCCTCAAAATGTAGTGGAGTAGAAGTATAAAGTTACATAAAATGGAAATACTCAAGTAAAGTACATGTACCACACATTTGTATTTAAATAAAGTACTTGAGTAAATGTACTTAGTTACATTCCACCACTGCTTAAAACACAATGGTAATGTCACAAGACCATAAGCAAGAGAGTAATGCATACATATTTCAGCATGGTGCATTGAAATATCAATTTCACAGTTGTATTTGCAAGACACAGACATCTGCATGCTACATTAGAGTGATAAATTAAGGTGGTTTAAACTTTTTATTGGACTGTTGCATTGTCCACCTCAGTTACTTATGAATATGATTTTCACCTGTATGTGAACATTTGCTTGAGAGTCCTGAGCCGTCAGAACCACATGGAGTACGTGATCTTTTCCATGAGGAGCCTTGTAATTAGGAAGAAATGTTGTGATGAACTCCTTTCCTGTAGAACAGCCATGACATACTAGAGAGGAGAGAAAAGAATACAATAAAATGAAGAATAACAAAGGATTTAGACTTAGCACTCAGTATTAAAATTGCTGGTGTTCGAAAGTAATACCTGCCAAGAGTGCAGCACATACAGCCAAACAGACTGTGAGAGGCTTTATTTCCATAGCTGAGCAAGAGAGAGAGATAGGGAGAGAGATGTAAACAGTGGTAAATATCCATTTCAAACCAATATACTGTACATAATGTTACATAATGTATCAAAGGAACATTTGCATGTGCTGTTTACTAATATACATGTTGACCATGATATGAATTGCATATTCTTCTAATGCAAACTAGCATGTTTCATTGGACAGTTTTCATTGTTTTTTTTAATATATTGCTGCAAAATAAAGTTTATGGTCATTTTTATAATACATCTCATTGCAAGGCAATATGAGAGAGCGTATCTCAAGACTTAAGACACAAGTTAATACATAACACTAAATCCATGAACATTAAACATTAATACAACACAGTTATTTATCTTGCATACCTAAGATGTAGGGAGTACAAGTTGGATAGTGCAAGTTAATAAAGCAAAAACAATAAAGCAGTAGCATGATTTTGTAAAATAAAATAAGATGAAAAATAATAAAAATGGTGAATACAAATAATACCAAATAGAGTTAAAATGTCCAGTACAGGTTTCGGATGATAAAATATGCAAACTAGTAAATTTGAACAGAAATTGTTGACGGTTTTACAATAAAAATGCATCCGTAACGTCCTATTAATATATCCTTATTTTGGGTTACTCTGGGTTTCCTGTTACCTCTCAGTGTTTTATTCTTCTAAACTACTCCTTGCTTTGCAGTGACTATTTATTTCTTCAATATTGTTGCTTCAAGTACAACAGATCTTTGCTTTATAACAAGTACTCATACTCCTGGGTTTCCTGTTAAAACACATTTACTTTTTAAGGATTAAATTCTACTAAACTAGTTGTATTCCTAGCTTCCAGTACAACCGACTGTTGCTTAGTACTCCTTTCTAAAAAACTAGGTCTACCCCAAGGTTCCTGTTACCTTACAGATACTATTCTGGGCTTTTATTTTTACGGTCCGGCTCATCCTGACTTTGCTGGTTGCTATGGTGATTAGGGCAGCATTAGAGAAAGGGACACACAATATCTAAAACAGTTGAGAAAGGTCATTTAACAGAGATTGAACCTCTCATATTACTCTTGTTTTATTTATTTATTTATTTTAAAAACACAGAAAACATGAGTAACTAACAGCAAAATATTACTATCATTAGGCCTGTCACGATAACACATTTTTAAGACGATATATTTTCCCAGAAACTATCACGATAAATGATAGTGTTGTATCGATGTTGTTTTAGTTTTACAACAATATTAGAGCATAATAAGTACATCTTTTTCCACAGCAATGGATTTTTAAATCTTGAGAGTCTAAAACATTGGAATAGAAATGTGGAAAATAAAAATAAAAATATCCTAGATAAATAAAACATAAATAAATGAACTACAAATAAACTAGATTTTCCGGCTCTGTTAACAAAACATTGCACTGAGATAAACATGTCTTATATTATATTATTATTAAAATAACATATTATCAGCTGTCAGGCAGTGGCGGACTCAGATTGTTTGAAGGGCAGGGGCGAAAAAATAAAAAGGGCACATTCTGCACAACATGGGGCCCCACCAGCGCGCAAAAAGCTATGATGCATCATGTATCATGAAATAGTCCTCATCCTTGATTACAATGGGCATTAAGTTAAAGGAGATGCAGATTAAAATATTTAATGATATGATATTGACAATTAAAACCATCGAACCAGACCATATAGGGGGGTCCGGGGGCAAAAGGCCGGTATTGAGACCTTACTTGTGTTTGCTCTTGGGCTTTTTATCTACGAACCATAGTGATTTTTTACAGTACTGCGACCAGCACAAATCTCCCAATCTGCCCTAAAATTACTTATGAAGACTGAAAGTTGTGGGGAAAAAGCACAGATTTTTCAAGCACAGGCTTTCTACACTCTAGCTGTGATGCCATCCATTCCAGCTCTGAACATTCTGTCCAATACACATCCATTATAAACCCTGAAACAATCTCTCATGTGATTTTGTGAAAATCATACAAGCTACAAAATACCCATTTGGCCCAAAAATGTCCCAAGTCTCGTAATATATCAAGGCATAGCAAGAGGGATGGATTTCTAGCTTGATATCCCGCCCTTGAAATATATAATATGTCAAATTTGCATTGATCTACCAATGCCTGTAAACAGAGGCTAAAGCAGAAGCCATCTGATTCTGTAAAGGCCTTTAAATCCAAACTCAAAACTATCGTTTTTACTTTAACTCTCACCAACATGTATCATTATAGACTCGTGTTAGTCCTGCTGATGAAAATTATGGTAGCTGACAACAGCAGATGCCTGAAATCTGACTTTGAAAAGATAAGGCAGGTTAACCATCTGGGCCCTTTCAGACCCTTTGGGCTGAAAATGTCCACTTCCAAAAAAAACATGATAAAAACTTTAGAAATTAATATTTTTTTCCACTTTTTTCTGCATAAACCTCTTTAACAACTTCCGCCCTGCTCAAAACTACCAAACATTCAAATATTTTGAGGATTTTAACCCTTTAAATGCCAGTTGAAAGGGTAGTAAAATTTGTACACAGTGTATTATAGATCCATTAGAAAAAATGAAATTTCAATTTCAAAATATATCAAGAAAAAAACCCGCCAAAAATCATGTCATTTGCAGTATCACAGCCAAAATGATTGCCAAAACAAAAGTGAAAAATGTGCTGAAAATGTCCCGAGTGGTCCCAGAGGATTAAAGGAAACAGGGACAATAGGTGGAGAGCAAGAAGCTCCTATTCACTATGAAAAAAAATCAGACTAGACTGTGCAGGTTTTCATGTTTGTTGTAGCTGCTTGATGTAAGGGGTCACTGTAAAATACAGTATTTCCCTCTGTTATTGAAATACACATAAACTCTTAAATATACAATTGTACTGTACTTGCAAAGCAAGTCTTTCCACCATGTGTGTATCCCTGTGTTTTTCACCCTGAGCTACTGAACTGTCAGTGTAATTTTGCACCGTTCATATATTTAACTTAAAATTAACTTAAGCACTTAACAAGTCTGTCAGTTTCATGTAATTTCTTGACCACTGATGCAAAAATTCAAATTTAATTTGAGTTAATTAGTACAAATAAAACAAGATAGAGATTAATTAATGTGGTGTATTGGTCATTTAAGGCCCTACGGTAGAATTGTATACTCTTATAGACTAGAATAGATAGATTACATAAAGTATTATTTTATAATGCATACCACTATGATCAGCCTGCATTAGCAGGTACTGCAAATAAATAAATGTCAAATCCAGAATACTGTGAATTTGTCCTCAAACATGTCATAAAAGCCCAATGATAGAGAAAGACAATTGAATTAAAGCTCACAGTTTGATTTGGAGACATTCCTGTCTACAGCTGATATTACAGAACCAGCACTGTCCATTTATAACAATGGATAAAAATAACAAAGAATATTAATATATTAGTCCATCTTTTCCAAGCATTTGAGACAAAGTTAGCAAACTTAAACACATCAAAACTAAACAACCATTTCATAGTTTTTAAAGAAACTACCTGTATATTGAGAATATATAGTGATGAACTGCATTTCATCTCCCACAGTCATATATTCTATCTATATTACTTCATATACTTTACAGCAAAAAAGATTTCATAAACCTAAACAGTCTCATCAAATGAGCCTAGGACAGAGGTCATAATAAAAATTCTTGTTACAGTTCCCCAACCACCACCAGAGACACCCCTACTGTACCTGTAGCCACCATGAAGAATGCACCTGAGGGAGCCAGGATGGAGGGATATTTATATCAGTGAGAGTAAAATGTGGGGCAGAGCCAGAGACAATTTCACGTGATTTACATGGTTCTGGTTAAGTGAAAAGCATATTGAATATTGGTGTGTTTGTGTTTGTTATGTGATTACTGTATTAATCACAAAGAGCATGACACAGGTGGAGGCCGGATTGAGCTTTGTTTGACAATGTCAGTCAGATATCTAAACAGCCAGCGTCATCTCTTCTACTGTCACGCTAATCTCTCACATGGTCATCAGACAGTGCATGTGAAAAGGAAAGTCCTAATGAAATGTCTTTTTAATTTGTTACATGGAAAATGCAGATTCTTCACATGACACACACCATAACTCCCTCACATATAAGTTGGTTGTGCAAAAAAACAACAACAACAGCGCTTCTTTATTAGTCAGATAGATAATGTGATCATAAGATGCATTTGTGAAAAGTGACTGTTCTTGACCACCAACTCACTGTCTGTTGTATCACTTAGGACTCCATCTTTCTGCCTTTTCACAAGGCACTAAGGGAATGTGTTGTCACAAATTTTATGAAGTGACTTACCTGCTTAAATCAAATGTATAAAGTGGCTTGAGTATATAAGCCTCCTAATTATGAACCCCCCCAGCCCCCCACCCCCAATGGCACCAGCTACTTTACAAAGTGGCTCTGTTTATACTGTAAATTCTGTTTATACTGCCATAATTATATTTATATTTATACTGATAAAATCTGTTTACACTGTGCCATATTGCTGATACTATTCGCCATATTTATACCATTAATCTATTCATACTGTCATATTAATTTATACCATTTATACTAGTTACATCTCCCAGATTGCCACTGTCTTTTTGTCTGTCTTCTCGGTTGTATATGTTTTTATGTTTACATTTAATATCTTCTACTTATATTTTTTATTTCATGTTTATTGCTGTTTGCACCGGGGATAAGAGGATAAAACACAATTTCAATTCTCTGTATGTCCTGTACATATGGCTACATTTGACAAATAAACTTGACTTGACTTGACTTGATTATGAATATTCCCTCGTCTGCAAGCTTTTGATCCATCCTTCAAAAATTTTAATTCAAGAAAAACTAGTGTCATGTCATTTCACCCCAATTACACAAAAATGTCCTTTTGGAAATCTCTTATCTCTTTACTGAACATCTTTCTGGCCCTGCCTGTGTTCCCTCTCTCATTCTTTTGAATTTTAAAAAGCAGTTAATTTTTTTTTTTTGATATCATTATATCACCTCACAAAATGGCACTCCCTATAAAACTAACATGTACTAAGGGTGGAGATGGGTAAGCCCACTGCTTGTGTATACAAGGACGCACGTACAGAGAGAGAGTTTATAGTAATAGCCACTTTAAAGTTCAGATGAGGCCTGCTCAAAGGATGTGTTGTCACGGTGTCTGCTCAAATATGGGAGACACCCCATTTAAGTGGAATAATAAGTAACTTGAATAACAAAAATGAATTCATTAAATGCATAACTAAACATTGTGTGATATGTGAGTATCGGTACAGAGGAAAGTTTTCACACTGTCAAAAATTCTTTGACACTGACAGAAGCACACCATCCCTGTCCAACCAAGATATGACAAGATATGTCACTGTCACCTTGGTAAATGCACAAATTCAATTCAAGCTAAGCAGCCAAGTGACCCAAACAGAGAACAGGTAGACTGGACACGATCGTCTCGCAGATCACTAAAGACGGCACCACCTTCAAGACCTGCTATGACTACATTCATAAGGTGTTTGCTAAGTCAGATCCCTTACTTAAGTTAAAGTACTGATAACCCACTGTGAAATTACTCCACTACAAGTCCTGTATTCTAAAGTAAAAGTACAAAAATATCAGCATCAAAATGTACTTAAACTATCAAAAGCAAAAGAAGCCATTATGCAGAATAGACTTGATTGTTATACACGGTTGCCCATAAAGTTAGAATAATTTTGTATTCCTATTTAAATGTAATATACACTTTATCTGTCAAGAATAAATAACATTGTTACAATTATGTCAATGGAAAGAGGTAAAAATAAAAAATGTTTCAAACTTTATGAGCGACCACGCATATTCAAAAATTATTATTGTATTATTATTGTTATTGATGCATTAATGTAAGCATTTCTCAGAGGGCCAAATTTAACTATGTAATACACTGTTATGAGGTTTCATTTGAAAAAAAAATGCACAAAAAATGTCACTTTATTTTTTTTCATGTTTTTTATGTTAAATCTCGACCTGAAAAGTAACTAAAGCTGGAGTAAAAAAAAAAGTTACTAAAAGTAAAAGTATAAAGTTACATAAAATGGAAATGCTCAAGGTAAGTACAAGTATCTCAACATTGTATTTAAGTACAGGACTTAAACAAATGTACTTAGTTGCATTCCAACACTGCAGAGGAGTTACCAATGCAGAACTTTTGCGTGCACAGGCCGTCATAGCAACTTTTTTAAAAGTGTTTTTAAGTGTAACTTGTAACAAATGTCTCTGAACCAACCTGGTCAATTACAGTTGATCATTCTAGGCATAGCATATGAGTCTGCCTTGTTGGTTTCCTTTACTTGACCGTCGTCATTACAAAACCTCTGGGACCTATTTGATTTATCTACCAGCAAGTAATGAAAGAGTTTTGTTTAACATTTGGTGACTTCCCTAGCCAAAAACATCAAACATGACGGTGTTTTTTCCCAGTCCCTCCCCATTTCCACGGAACACAAATTCAACATTGACTTTAATGTCTTATGAAAACGTTCCAGTGTATTCTGGCTTTGTGTGTGGTACACCAACACAGAGTTACAATTTACTTGACACTGTTGTAGGATCTGTTTTAACATTTGTAAAGTTTGAACCTTAATTACTTTAAATCATGTGTCATGCCAAAGATAAATACACTCAGTCAAAGCCTCAACAATCAATTTCACCAACACAGAACAAAAAGGGTATGCAGCAGGATATCTGGAGGTTTGGCACAAACAGCATCTGCAGCATATAAATGCATAATAGTCTAAAATTGAATCCTTGATAAGAAGAGATGCAGTGCCACATTAGCTGCCGTACATGCCAGAATACTTTCTGTATGCTGGTCCCACTCCATGCAGCTGGTGGCCAATTTATTAATATTTTTGTCCACCACTGTCTCTTTTAAGATCAACTAAAAACAGATGGATGAAGATCATGCAAGGAAATCACATATTCTCCAGCCACCATACTGTCACCCAAACTTAGGCATGTGGGCCCGGAGCACTCACATTACTGCTTTGTATTGTTAGAATAATCTGCGTGTATGTCTCTGTGCACGTAAATCACTATCTGGGTGTGTACCCTCTCTGTGCATTGACCCTCTCATGCAAGCTGCTTTGCTTCAATGCTCATGTGCTAATATTGTTGTTAAACTATGGGTAAGCTAAAATACATTTACTCCATCTGCTTAAACGTTCTCTGCCCTATTTAGAGTAAGATCCTATTATCACAAAAAGATATATTTTATATGGATATTGCAAAATCTGTGTCTCCAGTAATATCTCTGTAGGTTGTTTATGTCAAGGCGGGAGTTGGTGATTTGACAGTTTGTTGCAGGTCGGGTCACGGGACATGATGTACTAAGCAGAGAGATACATGACAGCTCTGCTTGGTGACATGACGTGTCCACGTATTGAATAAACTGACAAATCAGCTGATCGAAAGGAGGCGACTTTTGAAAAGATCAACCTACATTTTTTAGTAAACCTCTGTTAGGCTATAAAATGGGTTCAGGGAAAATAGACTGGGTCCAGACTTGACAAATTGACCAGCCTATGTGTTGTCAAGGAAGTGTGGATTGAACCCAGAGACTCTGTAACAGCACATTTCTTGACGTATTGTAATAAAGTGAAGTTACACTGAGAACTAGGACGTCTCCTGCTCATCCTACCCCATCAAACGATCGACACAGAGAAATAGGTGAGAGGTTTTTGTGTTGGAGTCAGATAAATTCATTTTAAAGGTTTCCTCAGTGTGCACATCTCTCATCTGGTTATACATGTTTAAGTACACATTTAAATGAATAAAATCTTCAAATCCTGAAACCGACAGGAAGCCAGTGAAGGGTGGATAGAACTGACAAAAGCTAGTTTTCACAACTGAGCTAATTTAAGAGGTGATGCAGAGCCGGAGAGATGTAAGGCAGTTGGACAGACTGGTCTAAAGAGCTGGTTCTGTGGTTGGAGCCAGGTTGGACACACTGGAGGAGGTGGTGGAGAGATGACCTGTCAACATGTTGGAGTCAATCCTGAAATACCCGGATCATCCGCTACACAAAACCTTTATGGACCAAAAAAACAGCAGTGGACGGCTCCTCTCTCTCTGAGAGATTCAAAAGATCCTTCGCAGCCATCAGGCTGTCTCGTTCTAACAGAGCTTTTTTAAAAATTCTGTGCAGCAACTTAGTCAGACGTTTCCGGCAATAGATCCTCCGCAACCATTTACTTGTGAAGGGCCTGTATTTGACCTGAAAGCTTTAAATAAGGCAAAAGTAGATACAATTTTATCAAATTTGTCAAACAGCAAGGCCAAGGATATACACTGCCTGGATACTGCATTTTTAAAGTTACATAAAGAGTCCGTCATTTCATCACTAACTACAATAATAAACAAATCTATAAATGAAGGCATCTTTCCCAGTACTTTTAAAACAGCTATAGTAACTCCAGTCTATAAATCTGGTGACACTCAGGAGGTCAGTAACTACCGCCCCATTAGTATACTCCCAGCAGCCTCAAAGGTCTTGGAAAAGGCAGTGGCAGAACAACTCACTGCCCACCTTGAATCCAAGGCACTTTTACATCCTCTGCAGTTTGGATTCAAGAAAAAACACTCCACTGACACGGCCTGCTGCTACTTCCTTGAGGACATTAAAACCAACTTAGACCAAGGAGGAGTAGTTGGGGCTGTCTTTCTAGACCTGCGCAAGGCCTTTGATACTGTCAATCATAACAAACTGTTTCACAAACTTGGTAATTATAATCTTTCTTCACACACTCAAAATTGGATCAAATCATACCTGAGTGACCGTTGCCAGTGTGTGCGTGTAAACGATACACTCTCTCCACTTAAAGCCTGCACACTGGGTGTACCGCAAGAATCAATCTTGGGGCCATTACTTTTTAGCATCTATATAAATGACCTGCCCTCCATGTGTGATGATGTCAGCATAATAATGTATGCAGACGACATTGTCATATACACTCATGGTAAGAGCGCTACAGAGGTTGCCAAAACATTAACAAAGGCAATGCAAGAGGTTGCTCTCTGGTTACACAACTCTTGCCTTACCCTAAACTTAGAAAAAACTGTAACCATGTTTTTCACCAACAGGCTAACACTGAAAGAATGCCCCGACGTCTCAGTAAATGGGCAAACAATTAACAATGTGGATAAATTTAAATACTTGGGTGTTACCCTTGACCCAACTCTTAGCTTTAAAAACCATGTTAAAAAACTGAGAAACACAATCAAATTTAACCTAGCTAACTTCAGATACATAAGAAATTCACTCACAATAGAGGCTTCCAGTATGTATCTGAATGCTATGATTATCCCACATTTTTTATATTGTATTACAAGTTGTTCTCAGTCAAACAAAACAATACTAAAACCACTTGAATCACTATACAAAAATGCCCTCAAAATCCATGATAAAAAGCCATGGCGCTACCACCACTGTCATATACTCAATAAATATGAAATTCTAAACTTTGAAAATCTGATAAAGCACTCAAATGTCTGCTTACTTTTTAAAATTATTCACAATGCTGCAGCTCCCCCCTTGAAAAAATATATTACACTCTGTTCTGAGAAGTCAACAAGAACAGCAAGATCTGTTACAAGGGGTGAGTGTAGTGTACCCCAACGCAAAACTGTATTTGGGAAGTCATCATTTTCTTGCATTGCCATGACTCAATGGAATACTTTGCCAACTGACATTATTTTGTGTAGAAGTTACCATGCCTTCTCACATCTCGCTAAGCGTTGGCTACTGTCAAGACAAGAGTGTACACATTTATGAATTGTGTGTGTGTCTGTGTGTGTGTTGGGGGCAGTCTGTCCTGTCCTGTTGAATCTTGCTTCAATGTTTCTATTTATCTATTTTATATATTATCTCTTTGCCTTGTTCTGTAATTTTACTTAATCATTTTCTTTTTTTATACTCATTCTTAATACTATGTATTGTTCCATCAACCTGCCCAGGGACTACAGGTGGAAAATAGCAATCTGCTAGAACCTGGCACAATGCATATTCTCTTGTTGTACAAGATTAATGTTTTATTGTGCGCTGTCCCTGTTTGAAATAAATAAATTACAATTACAATTACAATTACAACTGAATTTCCCCTCTGGGATAAATAAAGTAATTTTCATTTTCATTTGATTTTGAATTTATTTGTCAAATTTATAAGAACTGTCAAAAATCACACCAAGATTGTTGACAAATGGGCGACTACAGGAGGCTGATGGGCCAAGATTACAGGCTATCCAAATATAATGATTTTAGTTTTTAGTTTTAAAAGTTTAACTAAAGCCATGACTTGGCATCTTCCAAGGCATCTTTCAAGGCTAGTTTGAATGCCAACACTTCCATGGTATCTAAGGTTAGACTACTTGTTTTATGAAACATAATTTTGCCAAAATAAGCCTGACAAATTTCCTTCATTTAACAGCCCTCAGGTGTGGTTGGTAGAAGATTACTATTATCAGATTATTACTTTATCTCTTAACATCTGCTCTGTGTGCACCTTAACTGATTTGATCTTTGCAGTCACTGGTGAAGGGCAAAGCAAGAAGACGTTAACAAAACAATTTCAATCACCTGTCACCAACAACAGAAAGTGGCATTCTTAATATAACTGATTCTATCGGTTACCATGTCATTCTAACTATTAATCCAAAACTCACTGATATCTGTGGTTTGTATGACAAATATAAAGAATGACACTAGGCGTGTTTTGTGTGTGTTTGAAAACCCAGAAGCATAACGGATTATTCTTTCATTTAATTTGTGCAGGCACAACTATATTTGTTGAGTGAGATTTATTCTCCAAATGTTGCAACACCTTTGTGGACATCTTACATTATCCTATGTCAACATTTTTATTTGCAGTCACATTTTTTTAAAGGATTGGAGCCTACTTTGACTCCTGAAATTGTGATAATATTCAACACAACATGCTGCTAATAATTTAGCCCTCATAAAAAAAGATCTTCATTCAGTACAGTTTGTGAAGTTGTTTTTATAAATAAGTAATAAAATGATGGAACAGAAAAAGCTTTCCACATAACCACACAGCACATGACAAGCAGGATTGCCAGGTGTGTTTCTCATTTTATTTGAATGCCAGTGCCTTGACTCCATTTTCTTCCCTGTCAATAGAATTAAATAGAAGGGAAAGAGGAATATTTGCCCAGCTTGAATTACTCAGGGCAAATCTTTTCTTTAAAAATACAAAACTGCCATTTGATGTATTTTTATTTTCAATCAAAGAGGTTTTATGTTTTCCAATAGCTGGATCTGTAGAGCACTGGGGTGTGTTTTGTACATTTCATGCCCAGCAAAGTGAGCACCATCATGCGTAACTGAGGTCAGCTAACATAACCTACCATTTGTACTTCTTTGAGATTGTAAAAAGAAGGTATAACATGTTATTACCAAAGATTTGAAGAATTGTATTGTCAGCTGTAAGGAGGGGAGACCGGGCCGAATATAATAATGTTTGGCTTGGCATGTACTATTCAATTAGGCAATAAATAAATAAATAAATAAATAAATAAATAAATAAATTAATTAATTAATAAATAAATAAGCAGGCATGATAGCTTGATCAATCACTTACTACTAGATGGCATCCAGCAACTCAACATGACTGATATGAATTTAAGTGCTATTGTTTATTAAGTTTTAGTAGTTTCATTTAGTCTAACAAACAATATTATCTTTTTAAAAATAAAATATTTAAAATTATATTATAAATGGTAACTGCATAATTGAAGAAAATGCAAAGACCATTTTTTTGCACAAACATGCCAGCACTCATATGTGCGTATAATTATTATTATTATAATTATAATAATAATTATTATTATTAGCTATTAGTGTGCTTATTAGTGTGGGTAGATTTTGTTTCTTACCAAAGAACAAATCTCAAATAATAAAACTTAAATGAATGAATAAATGAATGAATGAATGAATGAATGAATGAATGAATGAATGAATGAATGAAGGAGCGAATGTATGTCAGCATCTATGAGTATGGGTTCAGATTATCTATATACATTCCTTGGTTCGGTTAGCGGTTGCGGTCCAGTTATGTTACATATGAAATTCACTCTGTCAACTGCAGTCAAGCCAAGCCGGCACTAGTTTTCTCGATGCATGTATTTACTAGACATTACGGTACTAACGTGTTAGAACGCCCTTCAAAATAAAAGCAGTATTCTGGTTTAACGCCCATCTAATTTGGGAAATAGCAGTTAAAAGGAGACTATCCATAATCAAAGACTCATTCCACTTTCGTTGGGCAGTGGATATCCTCAGGCTGACCCTCAGTTTTTTTCACAATTTGTCTTTTAATTTCAGATTAAAACAAAAAGACAACTGTCAATAATCAAAACGTCATTCTACTTCAGGTGGACAGTGGACATCCTTCGGATGTCCCTCAGCTGATTGCAGGACATTCTGATGTATCATTTCAAAATTAAAGCCTTTTGAAATTTCACATAATATGCTATTTTTCCTCTGATTTCAGATTACAATAAATAAAAAAACATCCATAATCAAAGACTCATTCAACTTCAGGTGGACAGTGGACAACCTTGGGGTGTCCTCCAGTTGATTTGAAAACATTCTGATGTATAATTTAAAAATCTAAGTATTTTTAAATCTGACATATTCTGCCATTTTTATCATCTAAATTCAAATTACAATAAAAATAATAATCAATCAATCATTGTTCCACTTAAGGTGGACAGTGGACATCCCCAGGGTGTTCCCCAGTTGATTTCAAGACATTCCGATATATAAATTAAAAACTAAAGTATTTTGAAATCTCACATATTCTGCCATTTTATATTAGAGGAAAAATAGCAGATTATCTGAGAATTAAAAATACTTTAATTTGGAAACTATACATCAGAATGTCATGAAATCAACTGGGGGACACCCTAAGGTAGTCCACTGTCCATCTGAGGTAAAATTAGTTTTTGATCATGGACAGTTTTCTTTTAATACTGAAATTAGAGGTAAAATAGTGTAATTTGTGAGATTTCAAAAGGCTGAAACGATACATCAGAATGTCCTGCAATCACTGTCCACCTGAAGTGGAGTGAGTCTTTGATTATGGACCGTTTTCTTTTTATTGTAGTCAGAAATTAGAGGAAAAATTGTGTATTATGTGAAATTTCAAAAGGCTTTGATTTTGAAATAACACATCCGAATGTCTTGAAATAAATTGAGGGGCACCCTGATGTTGTCCACTGTCCACCTGAAGTTGAATGAGTCTCTGGTTATGGACGATTTTCTTTAAATTGCAATCTGAAGTTAGAAGAAAAATTGTGTATTATGCAAGTTTTCAAAAGGCTTTAATTTTGAAATGATACATAAGAATGTGTTGTTACAACTAAGGAACCCTGACGATGTCCACTGTCCAACAATGAGTCTCTGTCTATGGATGGTTTCATTTTAATTGCAATTTGAAATTAGATGGAAACACAATTAAAAAACGGAAAGCAACTTTTATTTTGAAGGCCCTTCGAGGACGTTGGTACCGTAATGTCTAGTACATACATGCATCGCGAAAACAAGTGGCGGCTGGTTTGACTGTATTTTCCGAACTAGGGGGTGGCTTGACGGCAGTTTCTGTCAGTCCACAATAAGTGCTGTAAAACCCCAAACCATTTAATTCCTTTAACCTACACACGAAGGGAAAGGTGTGTTGTTTTGTTTAAGAAGAGCTGCACCGTGTCAGAATATTGTTGTTTTAGATATTAAAGATCATGGGTGTATATGAATGAAAACGATCACGTTCGTTCGCATACAATGTATTGTGCATCTTTTGTCTTGTAGTTGCATCCACAGACATATATATATGTCTATGGATGCATCTACGAGTCCCTCCCTTGCGTTTTTTCCTCTGAAGCGTCACATAATAATAAGCAAGAAATACGAGGTGCACCCTGTGCGTCCTTCACGCCACGTCATCACGTCCTACTGCTTCCGCATTCGATTGCGCGCTCTCGTGAAGCTCGTACACGTATATGCCTGCCCCCTTGCCTCCGACGCAATAAAGCATTTTTTTAAAATACAAATTATATTTATCGATATTTCATTTTACGATATTATTGCACATTAACAGCAATATTTGTGCAGTTAAAATTTTATATTTGCCTCTTGATATAAAAAAGTATTACTAATTTTTACGCGGGAGGTCAAAGGTTACTTACAAAATGGCTGCACACACTGGAACCGCGAACACAATGCTACCAACAGCCAGACAGTGAGGGTATATTTGGATGATTTGATCCACGGAGATCGCAGCAATCATTATATGGACTTATTCTCTTCTATGCAATACCGACTGCTTAGCATGGCCGACTCATATTTATGGATATGTCCTCTGCGGTTGCAATAAAAACACCATACCGCAAACTCCGGTGCACACAGAACGAATCTGAGGCGCTCCATGCAAAGAGTTAACGATACAGAGATAGTCTCTGCGTCTGACTCCGACCCTCGTCATACCGTAACACATTTCAAACGTGTTGGTTAGTGTCGCAGGATTTTCCTTTTTGGAGTTTAAATGCATGTTAATCCAACACTTTCAAAGTAACGTGAAGGCGAGCCGACCGGCTGCTGAGGAGACACCACGGAGCAGTGTTATGGCATGTTGAAACCTCAGTCACAACACCACAGCAAGAAGCCAGGATGAACAGGAAAAAGGATAAAGGATTTGAGAGCCCGCGTCCCTTTAAATTATAAGTACCTTTTGTATAATTGTGACCCTGTTGGAGTGAAATGAATGAAATGTTTTGCAGTCATGTTATTTACATACAGTACAGGCCAGTAGTGGAAAGTAACTTTACAGTGTAGTATTAGTACTTTTACTTAAGTGATAATCTGATTATTTTTTCCACCACTGCCTCTTTTTTGTTACACATCACATTAATTTATTCAGGGGAAATCACGAACTGCAGTTAAAAACAATTACTCTTTTAAAAATGAATAAACACTACACTGAGAACTTAAGGTTAATACATAATACTCATATGATTCATAATTTGTATTTCTAGACATTATGAGGCTCGTGTGGCAATGGTGGAATGTAACTAAGTATATTTACTCAAGTACTGTACTTAAGTACAATTTTGAGGTACTTGTACTTTCCTTGAGTTTTTCTATTTTTTCTAACTTTATAATTCTACTTCACTACATTTTGAGGAAAATATTGAACTTTTTATATTATATTTATATAAATATTGAACTCCACTACATTTAGCCGCCAGCTTTAGTTACTTTTCGGGTCGAGATTTAACATAAAATGCATCTAAAATGATTAGATACATTTAAATTAAACGCCGTAACAGTATATTAACTGGTTAAAATGAGCCCCATCTTTACAAATTAAAGCGCTTAAATGCATCAATGAAAATAATCTCATAATATATTTGGAATAAATAAAACAATCTAACATTCTACAAAATGAGTACATTTACTGTTGATACTTTAAGTACATTTTGATGCTGATACTTTTGTACTTTAACTTCAGTAAGGTTTAAATGCAGGACTTTTACTTGTCGTGGAGTAATTTCACAGTGTGGTATTAGTACTTTTACTTAAGTAAGAGATCTGTATACTGTTTCCACCACTGGTACAGGCAGTAATGTTGCTTCAAGTAAAAATAACAGCGAATAACGTTTGCTACTGACACATACTATTGCTTCATACTGACATTGTTTTCCTGTCGTTGCTTTTACGACCCACCAGGTGGTGTGCATCAACAATATCAACTTCCAGAGGAAGTCTGTCATTGTGAGTACAGAAGTTACAGTTTACCAAAACTATATAAAGCTGCTTATTTGTTGTTGTTGTTGTTGTTGTTGTTGCTGTGGTTAGACCGACTGCATCCTAATCACTTACTCCACTCACTGTAGAGTTGGCTGTAGGGGCAACTGCATGACAGTGTTCCCTCTTTTCAGTGGTGCAAAGTAACTTAGTACTTTTACTAAAATACAATTTTGAGGTACTTGTACTTTACTTGAGTTTTTCCATTTTATGTAATTTTATACTTATACTTCATTACACTTGGAGGCAAATATTGTACTTTTTACTCCACTACATTTAGTTTCACTTTTCAGGTCAAGATTTAACATAAAAACATGATCAATTAAAAGTTATTATAATTTTTTTAAATGAAAATTCATAACAGTTTATTCTATAGATAAAATAATTCCTATCTTTACAAATATTAAAATGCTTACATCAATGAATCAATACAAATAATCTAATTAGATATTTAGAATATATATAACAATCTGAGTGAGTCCATTCTGCATAACGAGTACTTTTACTTTTGATACTTTAGGTACATTTTGTTGCTGATACTTTTGTACTTTTACTTCAGTAAGTTTTGAATGCAGGACTTTTACTTGTAGTGGAGTAATTTCACAGTGTGGTTGTAGTACTTTTACTTAAGTAAGGGAACTGAATACTTTTTCCACCACTGCCTCTTTTTTTGTTACACATCACATTGATTTATTCAGGGAAAACCACGAACTGCTCCACAATTACTCCGAATGTATAAACACTACACTGAGAACTTAAGTTTAATACATAATACTCATAAGATTCATAATTTGTATTTCTAGACATTATGAGGCTCGTGTGTGTCAGTGTGTTACAGCCTACTTATGAGAAATGTAAATCACAAGGACATGGAAAGCAGCGGTGGAATGTAACTAAGTACATTTACTCAAGTACTGTACTTCAGTACAATTTTGAGGTACTTGTTCTGTACTTGAATATTTCCATTTCATGTAACTTTATACTTCTACTTCACTACATTTTAGAGGCAAATATTGTACTTTTTACTCCACTAAGCTGACAGCTTTAGTTACTTTTAAGTTTGAGATTTAACATTAAAAACATGATAGATTTTTAATTATATTTTTAAATTAAACCCATAACAGCATAATTAGTAGATAACCTGAGAAAATTAAAACACTGCTTACATAAATGCATCAATAAACACAATAAACTAATAATAAATTATGGAATATAAAACAATCTGAGTGAGGTCACTCTGCATAACAAGTACTTTTACTTTTGTTACTTTAATTAACTTTTACATTTTGATGCGGATACTTTTGTACTTTTACTGAAGTAAGGTTTGAATGCAGGACTTTTACTTGTAGTGGAGTAATTTCACAGTGTGGTATTAGTACTTTTACTTACTTTTTACATACTTTTTCCACCACTGATGGAAAGACAGTCCTACTGTGATAAAGCAAGCTAGAATAATAGTGTTTAGAGTCTTTATGGGTGAACAACCCTTTTCTGCAGTTCACCTTCAAATTACAATTCTAGTCCATTTTCACCAACTTCTTCCTCTCCTTTGCATCCATTAGGGCTTCGTGGAGCTCACCATTTTCCCCACAGTGGTCAATCTGAACAGGATCAAGCTTAACAGTAAACAGTGCCGCATCTACAGGGTCCGAGTCAATGAACTTGAAGCCTCATTCAATTACAATGACCCCACACTGGAGGTGTGCCACCACGAGTCCAAGCAGTGAGTATGTCAGTGCCCTGTCCTGGATGCACATTTCAGTGTAATACAGAGTTCTGAAATCAAAGCTTGTAATTTGGGCCACAGCCTCCTAATTGTTAGTCTACAAATAAAACTCTACTATCGCATATTCTATCAGTCAAATCAACGTTGTCTACTAACTTTGCTAGAAGGTAGAACATTTTATTAACACCAGCTGGTGGTACGGTTGCGTGAAAGGCCCAAAACATCCACTAAAAGTAACTGACTGAGACAATGTCCAACTTTGGCAGATTTAAAGCACCACAGTGACTTTCTTTATATCTCAGCCTCAAGGCACCGAACAAAGAGTTAAGCCATCAAGCTAAATTACATGTGACTATTAACATTAGGTTTGGGTGATATGAGGATGTACACACTGTGAGACACTAACATTTGTAAGCCTTCGAATATGAAAGTACGAGAGGGAAATTCAATGTATGTATCTCCACACATGGGCTGGGTATATGATATCAATGTCACTGTCAATATCACTAGGTTAAGAGAAACAGTATGATGGCAATATGATCATTTTGTGTAAATGTTGTGTGCGTGCAGGAGGAACCTCAACTATTTCTCCAGTGCCTACACGGCAGCAGTGAGTGCTGTGGACCCTGATGCAGGACACGGGGAGCTGGTCATCAAAGTTCCCTCTGAACTCTGGAAACAGGGAGATGGTAAGACGTGGACACAAAGAACACTGAAAATCAAAAAGGCATGCGGAGTTGTTTTGAATAATTTTCTATTTATAATGCAGATGAGTTAGGAAGTGTGTTTTTTCCAATGTAAGATTAATAGAATCTACTGTCCTTATACTCAATCAGTCAACCAATCAAACTTTATTTGTATAGCACTTTTCATTCAAGGTAAATCTGCTTCACATAAAAAAGGGAAAAAAATAAAATAAATAAAACATAGAAACAAGCAAACACCCTCCACCCTGACCCTCCATCCACCCATCCCATTATAAACAAAACACAAACTGAGGAAGCTCCATCTCAACGTGGAGCAGTGAGGAAACACTGGAGGCAGGTTAGAAATGAATTTGATAAAATAAATAGAAATAAAGGAAGGTAAGATGAAATAAAAGAAAATAATAATAACAATAAAAAGTAGAAAAGTTTGATAAAAAAAGATGAAAATAATAAATAAATAAATAAAAAGTAGAGCATGATCAAATATATTTATATAAAAATAGACTAATAAATAATAGCAAATAAATAAAAGAATAAAAAAATAAAAGAGATGTTGTAACACTGAAACGCATGAGCAGAAAAATATTTTAAAAATGGTTCAAGTAAAAGCCAAATTAAAAAGATAAATCTTAAGTTTGCTCTTATACAATCCCATCATCTTCAACAGATTGTTATTAAAATTAGTTTCTTCCTGACAGTTTCAATTGACATGGTCACATGAGGTGAATGACCAAATTTCCCTGGAATAAGTTCAAAGTTTACCACTCTTGGATTATTAAAAGAAATGTGATTATGATTGATAATCTGTGTTTTTTGTCTCCAGATTTGAAGGTTTTGAAGGTGTACATAGAATTTTCCCTGGACCAGCCAAAAGGAGGTCTCCACTTTGTTGTTCCTGATGTGGAAGGCAGCATGGCGGAGAGAGGAGCTCATGTGTTCTCCTTTGGATACCAGAACTCCACCAGGTGTGGAAACACTGACTAACATGATTCACACTAGTTCATTCATTCTTAAAATCAAATCAAATCAAACTTTATTTATATAGCGCTTTCCATACATATAAATGGCACACAAAGTGCTTTACAAAAAATAAGAATAAAAACAGACAATAAAAATGACAAACCCACCCCTCCCATCCCCACATACACATCTGTATGTACACATACATGCACACACACGCACATAGACACGCACGCACACAAACACACATTCAGACTCACATACAGTACATATTACATACATACATTTTAGCCGTCCATAATTCAGTCACTATTTGCCCAAGTTAAATTTGGTTGTTGGATCTGGCCCGCTATTTGTCGAGAGAGACAGAGTAAAGTCAAGAGGCTGCTTTGTGTCCAGTTGGGGAACAAGGACAGACAGGTTCAATGTTTTAAACTGCTTCTGCTGTTCATTCATGATGCATTATACTGAGTGTAGTTTAGATGTTTTGAGCTGTTATCTCATCTTGTGGATATTTGCCTGTTGAAGTTGGATGGTCTGCTACTACTATGAAAAGATACAAGAATATGAACATATAGTATATGGATCAATACATTACCTTCTCATATATTTGGTCACTGTCATTAAGTGTCATAAAGGTCAAAATAAAGAATGACCTGTGTAAAAAATATTCCAGGCACAAAGCTCAGCAGATTATACAGTTGTAAACATATACGTACATTTCCTGTGCTCTTGTGCAGACACGCACTTAATAGTGGTCACTGCATTTGCTCAAAGCTTATCATGTTGTCTGCTCTTCCAGATTCTGGTTCCCCTGTGTAGACTCCTACTCCGAGCTGTGTACGTGGAAGCTGGAGTTCACAGTAGATGCTTCTATGGTGGCGGTGTCCTGTGGCGATCTCGTAGAGACCATCTACACCCATGACATGAGGAAGAAGACTTTCCACTATGTCCTCCCCATCCCCACTGCGGCCCCCAACATCTCTCTGGCCGTAGGGCCCTTTGAAATCCTGGTAGATCCCTACATGCATGAGGTGGGTTTGCTGTGACCGGTGGTGGGTTTAAATGAAGATGCTATGCATGTAGTTTAGAGTGCGGGAAGCATAGCACCACTTAGACATTCTGTCTAATGTGTTTAGAGTCCCCTTGAAACATGTATGTATATATCAGGGTTCGTACGGGTGCTTGAAATCCTTGAAAATTCTTGAATTTTAATGTTGAATTTCAAGGTTTGAAAAGTGCTTGGATTTTGGATTAAGTGCTTGTAAATGCTTGAAATTCTTACTGTATTTCTCTTGCAATCTGACTATAGATAACCACATTTTCAATGGAAAAAATATATAAACTGAATAGCCTATAGCCTATCTGAAATGAAGACCGCTCCGCCTGCGTATTCTTGTGTCTGAGATGTTTCTTGTTGCTCTACCCTGTATCTTCTTACTGAAGGGAGTTTTTCTAATTAATGTGAGGGCTCCTGAAGTAGGCCTATCTGTGGGGCTTTCCTCCTAGTTTAGGTAGTGTATAGTTTCACCAGCAGCCGGTTGATGATTTTTGTGAGCTTACTTTTGCTCCTAGCTCCTAGATTCCCATACCAGTATGTTTTATGAGATTAGCAAACTACTTTTAGTTGTTTAAAGTGTAATGCCATTGCTGGTGGTATGGTTAAGTGAAATTACCCCTTTTAGTATCGAAGTACTCATCTAAAACATGCCATTTACAACCGTTGAAAGGTATTGGAAAAGCTTGAAAATGGACCTTGAAAAGTGCTTGAATTTGACCACAGAAAAAGTGTACGAACCCTGATATATGTATATGTGAGTGTAACAGATTTTGGACGAGGAAATCAAATACAGTGAGATGCAGATCAGAAGGAGCGGTGGCCTCCACATACACCTCATTCAGGAGGAGCAGGATAAGGAAAAATTAACAAATAACATTTTAACAACATTCTTTGGAAAAGTAAACAAATATCCAAACACACATTTCTTACTACGATGTTGTTCACCTATGAGTTACTGGTCAAGTGTGCTTTTATGTGAAGGGTGAGGTCAACTGGACTGGTCACCCCAAATCTTATTACGGTAAACAAATGTATGTAACCAACCATGAGATTAAGATGCAGTATCAAATATATTTATACATTTTTCAGGAAGAGAAAAGAGAGGGTTTTTTCAAACATGTTTATTGTTTTCTTTTACAAAAAGTAAATTAACATTCGTACATTCAAAGCAGGGTAAATATTCGTACAGTCAGCCCTGTAATTTGTATTTCAAGTAAAGTTATTTAACCAACCATATTCATACTTAACTGACAAGAATACACAGATGTTGGCTTATTAAACAGAATACCCCCCACCCATCCTTATACAATCACTGTCTAACCACAAAATCTCAGTATGTCAACTGAGTACAAGTGGATTATCAAGGAAAAAGGGTAGCTACAGGCAAAAAGAGAGGGGTTTTTATATGTGAGATGACTAAACAGTTAACACAGTGACACAGTATTAGAACTTTAAATGTACTGTTTATTTCCCCATGTCTTTAAAGACAAGTTCTGTGGACTCAGCCTTAGTGGTATGCACTCCACCAGTGAGCCCGTTTTGTTGGACATTAATCAATTCTGAATATAATTGTTATTTGCACCCCAAAGTAAGTGGCCCTTACACTGACACTGAGTGATTCATCAGCCATTTAGGCAGCGTTTGCTGTAAATCACAAAGAAATAGGGACTTTCTTTGGTAACTGTCAGTGTGCCACAGCTTTGATGACGTTTTTTTTAGTCTTCAAGGCAAATTATAGTAAACTCCAACAGAGAGACCAGATAGTTTCTGCCAACCAACTGGTTTTACAGTCACAAACGCTTGTAGTAAGAGGGAAAAGTCTCAGATATTATATTTAACAGGATAATTGCTTAACAACATTACAAACTATAGTCATTTGTAAAACATTATCTCAACAACCTTATGAGATCTACTCAGCTGTTATTTACTGCATTTCATGTAATGTAATACTTTGTCCATCATTGTGTTATTTCTACCATTGACCACTAGATGTGCCTTTAGCAAATGATGGCAGTACTGAACATGAATGGGTTCAATAAAGAAGTGTTTTATATGGACACCTTACCTGTATAATGGTAGTCCAGAAAAGTAAGACCTCCTCTATCCAGAGAGCTAACTCTGAACAGTTTTGTAAACAGAATACCTTTGGTTTCTATGGACATTTCTCACTTTTTGTCTTTTTTTTGACATTTACAACAACAATCTACAATCTACAAAAAGTCATTTAGCAGATGCTTTTATCCAAAGCGACGTACATTCGAGTTCATGTCTGTGAGCTGTCAGATGTATCAGCATGATACTCTATTCAAATTATATTACCAAAGGTACTGTGCTGCATTTTCAGAAACATCCCAAAGAGGCGTTCACAACATCATTGCTAAACATGGCAAATAAAACACTGTAACATTGTATTCTGTCTTGTCCCCTGCCAGGTGACCCATTTCTGCCTGCCACAGCTACTACCACTGCTCAAACACTCCATGTCTTACCTACATGAGATTTTTGAGTTTTATGAGGAGATACTGACGTGCCGTTACCCATATGCCTGCTTCAAGACTGTGTTTGTGGACGAGGCCTACGTACAACTGTCCTCGTATGCATCCATGAGCATCTTTAGGTGAGCATAAGATAGACTGTGTGGCTGACTCTCTGCCTTTCCAGGTAAGGATAGAATTGGTACTGTAAATGTGTGGCCCCAAATGCAGCATCATACACAATAATTTTGTCTGTTGCAAAACATTCCCAGCCATCAAGAATTGGCAATATTATCTTTGAGGATAATTTACACCAAATCTGGGCATAAACGGTAAGCTTTGAACCTATTTAAGACACAACTTCAGAGCTGCACAGCTCAATTTCAGATGGCTATCGTTTGCCATGCAATGTAAAGGGAGGCGCGAGAGCTGGTTCTGTGGTTGGAGCCAGGTTGGACACACTGGAGGAGGTGGTGGAGAGATGACCTGTCAAGATGTTGGAGTCCATCCTGAAATACCCAGATCATCCGCGACACAAAACCTTTATGGACCAAAAAAACAGCAGTGGACGGATCCTCTCTCTGTTGCAGGACGGAGAGATATCAAAGATCCTTCGCTCCTACAGCCATCAGGCTGTCTCATTCTAACAGAGCTAACAGACTCACTGAATTTCCCCTCTGGTATAAATAAAGTAATTTTGATTTGATTTGACATGCAAACTCCACACAGAAGAGCCGAAGTCCAACCGGCGACTCTCTTGCTGTGAGACAAGAGTGCTGACCACTACACCACCGTGTAATCCATGGCAAAAAAACCCTAATTATTCAGCGGATGCTTTTGATAATTATCTAACATTTAAGAATTGTCTGTCCTTTGCACAGCAAAAGTAGAGCCACAAGTTGGCTACCCAAAGCCAGAGCCTGTTTTTCCATTCCGCCTGTTTGAAGTGTCTGAAAGTGCCATAGCACCTTGATGCATCACATGGATAGAAAACATGGAGGCAACAGCACATGTACCTCTTTGATGTTTCCTGTAATAGTTGTAGTTCTGAATTCTCCGTACTGATGTAACATTTAAGACCTTCACTTGTGAACAAACTTCTACCTGCCCGAGCTTTCAAACAACCAAATCTCAAGACAATAAGGGTTTGAAGGGGCCAAAAGGCATTTAGATTTTACACCTACAGTGTGAGCACATAACCTGCAAGCTTTTTTTTTTTTTTTTCACATCTCAAAAGATTTTCACATGCAGTAGAAGTGGAATTAAACTTCTAATGTTGTACAGTGTATATCCAGATTTGTTGTTGTTGCAGATTGTAGTCATACTATATTTACTCACTGTATTAATCTCATTCTGTCTTAATGTGAGCTGTTGGCTTTGCTTTTCAGTACCAACCTGCTCCACAGCGCTACAGTCATAGACCAGACCCCGCTGACACGGCGCTGTCTGGCCCAGGCCTTGGCTCAGCAGTTCTTTGGCTGTTTCATCTCCAGGATGTCATGGTGAGACTCAACACAGTGAGACCATCAAGTCTGAGACAAGAAGTCTAAGACTCACTGGCAGATAAGCCTTGTGGCGCTATCAGATATTAAATGCTCATTTTCCGCTGGCTAATCATAGTGTCAATCAAGAGTGTGTCTATGCATTGTGTGATGGCATTTTTAACATCTACCAGGAAACAAACTTAAAGATAATAATAATAGAACAAAAAAAAAATAAAGTCCCAACCAAAACATAGAACCAGCTGAAAAAAAAACATTGCAGTACCCAATAAGTGATTTAAAGTAATATGACTTCTTTAACTTTCTGAAACAGACCACCGGACAACCATGCCAGCTTCACACAGTGACTGGCCAGTAATGCAGACATTGAACTTCTCTGTCGTCTCTACTATGACTCTTATTTCATTCTTCACACAATTCCGTCTGTCACACTACTTCGTGTGTTACCCCTCTCTATGACAGCAGGCCAACTTTAAGTGTGGTCGTTGGGATTAGGTATGTATACATACTACAGACAGCCAGCTAATGTACCAGCTAGTTCTACTGGAGCATTCTGGGACATTAAAGTTACTTTAATGAACCTTATGGGACAGACTTGTATGAAATGGAAAAGTACTGTAATTATTGTTTGGAAGAATACTCAGCGATTCTCTCAGTCACATTGTGGTAACATTTAGCCCCCGGCCCTTTTCATATAAGGTCAGTGATGAGAGATTTACAACAGAGCAATTCTTATTCAGGCCAACACTGTTCTGAATGACTGTATTTGTTGACATGATGGATCGCTGTGTTACTGCTTGGCAACTTGGCCAGTGTGGTCGCTGTGTGTGAGAGACTGAGTGAATAATTCAGGGCGGCTTGCTTGTGTTAGGAGGCCCATCAATAGAACTTTAACACTCTCTATTGTTGCTAGTACTATTGAGAAAAATGCTTGGGTGTCCTTTTTTTCTCCTCTCCTCTCCTCTCCTCTCCTCTCCTCTCCTCTCCTCTCCTCTCCCACCTCTTAACACACATCAGATGTGGGGCCCTGGTTTGCTTATGTTGTTGAGCTGGCTGGTGTCGTGTTAGAAAAGACCTCAGGAAAGTCAGATCTCTTTGATTTCAGCAAAGCATGGTGTTGCCTGCAATTAATCAGAGTGGGGGTTAACTGGGACCTGTAATTGAAAACAGCTTTTGCTCAGTAGCCTGTCAGACATAAAAGAGAAGGCACAAGAAAAAGAGAAGCTGTTCTTGTCCAAATATATCAAACCGTAATGACAAATACTGAAGTTGATGATGAGCTTTAGAAAACTTGGATTCCTCTTTTATCTCAGCCTTTTGTGTTTGTCTAATAGAAAATAATGTCTGCTCATCTGAAGATAGACTTGAACAATAGTATCTGAAAGTTTTGTGATCCAATATGCTGTGTTTTACAACAGTTTGCTG
The DNA here is from genome assembly GCF_030273125.1 of Centropristis striata. Classification (NCBI taxonomy): domain Eukaryota; kingdom Metazoa; phylum Chordata; class Actinopteri; order Perciformes; family Serranidae; genus Centropristis; species Centropristis striata. The sequence continues at coordinate 25,540,882 of NC_081524.1, read as the reverse complement.
TGTTAGGGGCTTATTTCTTACATCTGGGAAATTCTGAGCTCTAAAAATCCGTAGTTCTTACTGATAGATCATAATGTAATCCGTAGACAGTAAATGTGCAAAGATTAGGTCTGTATAGGAAAATACTAACATACTCTCCATTATGTTGATTATAGGAGATGAACAGATTAAATCATCATTACCACATAAACCAGTCTGGATTCAGTTCAGCATCAAGCGGTGAAACCACCAACGTTGAATCAGCGTATTGTGTCTGTTTTTTTTTTTTTACAAGCTAAGAAATCCAGGCTGATAAATTTATGAGAGTTGTGTTTGTCATGCCAAGTTCTTTACTAGAAATACCACAAGGTTAACGTTCCCAATTACAGCATTAGCTTGAAGCCACACAAGTGTGGCCTGAAATACTAAAGAGCTCAAAACAGTGTGGGCAACAGTTTCAAGGTTTTCACTATATTCTGATAGATTTTTTTTTACCAATTATTAAGTAGCTTCACACTTCTTGTTTGACATATTCATGCCATGTGCTACAAAAAGGTCCTTTAAACTCTGAATGACTGCAGGTCTGCAGAATAGACTGGGCAACTAAACTCAGACCTGATGAATTAATTGATATTTTTAATAACTTTTGAAATGTATTTTGTAATTACTTTTGAAGGGCTGATGAGTGGGTGTTGAAGGGAATCTCAGGCTACATCTACGGACTCTATCTAAAGAAGACCTTTGGAGTCAACGAGTACCGACACTGGATCAAAGAGGTAACAGTGTTTGTTTCATCCTGTAGTAACTCTTACCATAGGCACGTAACGTTTCCATTTGGTACTTTTCCCTCTATGGGTGTGGCTCCGCCCAACTTCACCGGTTAGCAGCTCAGGTGGCGGCTCAGAAAGAACAGCGACTCCTTGGAGTGTCTGTTAGTCCAACCAAACGCTGAACAAGACATTTTAATGAACAAATCGTTCAAATAAACTGTCATTAAGTGAAAGGGTCAAAGTTACAATACCAAACCGATAAACGTCCCTTTTTATATCTATATAACGTTATATATAACTTTATTGACAAGTTGCCATGGATACGCATTGCTCTGCTTCTCTCCTGATGATGGCTCTCCTTGTTAGTGACCTGTCAATCAAAGGTAGCCACGCCCCAAATCATATGATTCTTTATCTTCTATTTTCTTCTAAATGGGACCATTATTTGAACTATTAACATCAAATTGTCTTGAAGAAGATTTTTTACTAGTGATTGAGACCATAGTGTTGTCCTAAAAAATTTCCTGAGGTAATAAATCAAGTGAGAAATTTTCTCATTTTGCACTGAAATTAATGGGTAGAATTTTTTTGCAGCCAAACTTAGCGCCCCCTGCTGGAATTTTCGGTAGAATACAGTTTAAGGCACTTCCTAGTTTGCCTCCTTGCTCAGACCCGGAGGTTGCCGCCTGGTAGGTACTTTTCAGAGCCGCTACTCAAAAAGTACTCAATGGAAACACGCCTCATGTTTCCTCAGGACATTGGTCAGTGGGAATGGCAATAGACGCCCGACTCCAGCCGTACAGCACTGACCTATTTTTCTCTTAGTCCTTCCTTTCTCAACTTGTAAGAAATAAGATTTGCTTGTCTCAACATTGTCACGTGCCAAGTAATCAATCAATCGTCTGCTAGACTAAATGTATCCTGCTGCATCTGATCTCGTTATCAATGCAGTCACTAAATATGATGAATTGAGTCACTCCTTAAATACTTTACTTTGATTAAATGGCAGATCTCCCTTTTATGAGGGAAAACTTTCCAGTGGTCTCAGAATCGATGTCACCAAGTTGTTCATTGATCGTTCAACTGGAACGATTAGGCCAGGGATGTCAAACTGATCAATGAAAGGGCCACATGGCTGCAGGTTCTTGTTCTAACCAAGTATGAGCACACCTGATACAACAAATAAACTGAGTGAAGACAGCTGAGGTGACTGAATGAGTTGAGTCAAACCAAAAGCTGCAGCCACACCACACTCTTTCTGGGATCAGTTTGACACCCCAGGATTAGTCCGGTAATTGGTCAGTTGATTGACAGAAAAATATATGGCAACACTGGTAATAATCCAATCATCTTTTCAGATATGTTTTAAGGTGTTCCAAAAAATTATGTGGTTCCAACTGCGCAAATGAGGAGATTTACTGCTTTTCAATTTTATTACTTCAAGCAAGTACAAGCATTCACTGGTTAAAAATAAATAAATATAACAAACAAACTTTGGGAAATTATAGCAGGCACCTGATATTTTAAAGACAAAATGAATCAACAATGAAAATAATTTCTAGTTTCAGCCCACATTTCATAGACTAATCAAGTTGATTAATCAAAAATAGGAGATTGAATTATAATAATAACAATACACACAAATGATGTGCATGAGATCTAAAAGTGGGTTAAAATTAATAAATTATTTCCTGAAATGTGTTTGTAAATGATAATTCTGTTGTTTCCCAGGAGCTGGACAAGATTGTGGAATATGAGCTTAAGATGGGAGGGGTCCTTTTGCACCCAACCTTCAGTGGAGGCAAAGAGAAGGACAAGTAACACATTCAATTTAATTTTGAATCCCTTTGCATCAAATACAATCATTGAGTTTTAACATTATAACTATAAGGAATACATGAATGTTTTTCTCTTCAGTCCAACTCCCCACCTCCACTTCTCCATCAAGCACCCCCACACTTTGTCCTGGGAGTACTACAAGATGTTCCAGTGTAAGGCCCATCTGGTGATGAGGCTGATAGAAAACAGGATCAGCATGGAGTTCATGTTGCAGGTTCGACACAAGCAGCATTTTCTTGTTTTTTGCCCCTGCAGTTCTTAAAGTCAAAATTTAAAAACTTCTTCACTGCAAGATTTGGCTTGGTGTTCTTTTCATTTTTTTTCTCCTTCTCTCCTGCCCTGCTATAGGTTTTCAACAAGCTTCTTAGCCTGGCGAGTACAGCCTCATCCCAGAAGTACCAGAGTCACATGTGGAGCCAGATGCTTCTGTCTACTCACGCCTTTCTCAAGTCCATCTCCAACGTCTCAGGCAAAGACATAGGTCCCCTCATCAAACAATGGGTGTATCCTTTTATCTGGATGTTTGAAAACACACACAGTAATTATTAAAGTTGGGAGTAATCATCATCTCTCAAACCCATCATCTCTAACCCTATAGCACAAAATACACAAGTCATAACAAAAAAGAAAATACCTGTTTGAATTCAAAACTTAAAGTTCCGTTTCAAAAAGTTTATCATTTTCTCTTGAGTTGAAAGAAACCTACTAAAACATTATAAAGTCTCACTGCGATATTATTAGCAAATGACTTTCTCTTTCAACTGGTTGTTTTCTCGTGCTCCTGTTGGCTATCTTGGTTAACTTTAACTTTTCATACTCAGAGACCAAAGTGCTGTGGTGAAATTCTTTGGCAGTTTTGCTTTCAATAGGAAGAGGAATGTGCTTGAGCTGGAGATCCGTCAGGACTACACATCATCTGGAACACAGAAATATGTGGTGAGCGTTAGATACAGTATGTGCAATTCATTTGTTGTCTGTCTAGGGCAGCTGAAAGTCCATTTGTAGAATTTTTTTCACAGCAGGTTTAAATAGGAATTTCAAATTATGTTTGCTAGTCAAGATTTCTGACAGGCGATCAATGCATTAGTTGTTATTTTAGTGTGTTTAACAAGTGAAATAAATATATTTAAACAGTGGAACTTCCCCATACAGAAGACTAACTATTATTTGTCTCTGCAGGGTCCCATCAAGGTGACGGTGCAGGAGCTGGATGGATCCTTCAACCATACACTGCAGATTGAGGAGAACAGCCTCAAACACGACATTCCCTGTCATTCCAAGAGCAGACGGTCAGTCCTACAGCACAAATAAATGATACACAATAAATTATTGTGTGCCACTTTACAAAACTCTAAAAACTCTGTTTATACTATAAATTCTGTTTATACTGCCATATTTATACTGATAAAATCTGTTTACACTGTGCCATATTGCCATACTGATACTATTCGCCATATTTATACCGTTATTCTATTCATACCGTCATATTTACTTATACTGTTTATACTATTTACATCTCCCAGATTGCCACATTCTTTTCGTTTGTCTTCTTGCTTGTATATATGTTTTTACATTTACATTTTATATCTTTTACTTATATTTTATATTTCATGTTTATTGCTGTTTGCACAATTTCAATTCTCTGTATGTCCTTTACATATCTGGCTGCATTTGATAAATAAAGTTGACTTGACTTGACTTATTTTAACCAGTCCCAGTTGACATTGGGCTCCATATGGCGTCCAGTAACATACTCATCACTAAAGACATACTGCACTATTAGTTTCAGACGCAGCACTTTTTTGGGTTATATATATATATATGTGTGTGTGTGTGTATGTATTTGACTTGCATTCTTGTTTTAATATATACAAATGTATTTTTTTTTTATTTGACATATCATGTTCCCTATGTATCTACACTTACTGATGTACTAGCTGTACTGACTGTCTTTTTAAATCAATGACTGTTCTATTGATTTCCTTTCTCAGGAACAAGAAAAAGAAGATCCCTCTGATGAATGGAGAGGAAGTTGACATGGATTTATCGGCCATGGAGTAAGGCATCCCCACTGTCACTATATGACATATTAACTAGGAGTGTAGTTATTGTGATTTCATTATATTGAGGCATTAGGTGATTGTTGTCTTGTTCTGTATTACATTTAGTGCATACAGTGTTGATTATTCTAGCTGAATTAAACAGTGCCTCTACCTGCTTTGCCATCACATTCACATAACTCATATCCACCACAGTTTAAGATGAAATGTTAAGGCAAAGCACCAATAGATCCACACTGAGGTCTTGTCTTAACTTTCTGTTAATGTGTTTTTCTCTTGTTACCTTTACAGCGCAGACTCTCCTCTCCTCTGGATCCGGATTGACCCAGACATGTCCATTCTGAGGAAGGTGGAGTTTGAGCAGGCTGACTTCATGTGGCAGTATCAGCTGCGCTATGAGAGGGATGTAGTTGCACAGGTGGGCTAACGGTGGTTCTCCACACTAATTATATTTTAACATTTGTAAATCAATAAACTAACTTGTTGAACCCCCATGACTGTTGATGTCATGGGTTAAAGTCAGATACAGTTAATCACCATTTGATAGTGTATATCTAACACTCTGGAGTGCTTGAGCTTTCTCAGCCAACAAAAGTTATTTTCGCCTGCAGTTACTTGCAGATGTTGAAAGGTAAACTTATATGGTTTGATAGGAGATTTAAAAGGATTGTGATTTGATGGAAACCAGACAAATATGCACCGTCCCAACTTTCATGTGTCACTCAGCGCCTCATCACATGCTGCATTACTCTGATTGGTTGTAGGTCTTTTTAGAGGCAATTTTGTCTGCACCTGTTGATCACATTTTGGAAATGCTATTTCAAAAGTGGATTTTAACATTATAAACTGCTATTGAACCACATCTCTGACTTCCAGTTTCATGTTCATCAGATGATTGTGTACCTATGTCTCTGCTAGGAAGAAGCCATCTCCGCATTGGAAAAGTTCCCAACTCCTGCCTCCAGACTGGCTCTGACAGACATCTTAGAGCAAGAACAGTGTTTCTACAAAGTCCGCATGCAGGCCTGTTTCTGTTTGGCCAAGGTGAGTGTGTGTGTGTGTGTGTAAGTGTGTGAGTGTTTTGTATTACAGTAGCACCAGCGCATAATGGTAGAATAGGGATTTTGGCCTTGTTAAGGTAGAACATGCTTGAATGAATGTGTGACACTGCAGGATGTACTACTCATGGTTGTCTGCATCTGTATCTTAAGCCCTTTCAGAGTACCGTTTCAAGCTGCGATATTTACGCCTCTGTGACATTTCACCTTCTAACCTTCGTTAGTTGTGGGTAATAAGAAAGGAAGTGGAGCGTATCATCAGAAACATGCTTCTCACTTGGTCCGACAGTCATCTTCAGCAAAGTCTGTAGAATCTCTACAGAGAGAAACAGCCTGTCAAGCAGTTTTTCCAAAATTGATGTTTTGAATGCAATACACGTCACTACCGGCTCCTCCCACTTTGTTCTACAATGCCAGATTACAATGTGAGTCCACAGACTGGGGCGCCAATATTACGCCGTTGCAGAATCAGGATGAATGTTCTAAGACATAATGACTGCAAAGCTTCGTTACAGTACTTGTATACAGTATGAAAAGGGCTATTGATTCACATTTACTATATATCTTGGCTGACTTGCTACAGAGGCCTGAGATGAGACCTCAGTAAAACAAAATACCCAGCAGTTATTTATGCAGAAAGGGTTGCTAACTGGTGATAAGACTATTTGAACCATTATGCAGTGATGGTGTTTGGACAGTTGACATTCAGATGAAGTTGCCTATCAAACCAGCTGTTAGGTCGGGGCCAGAGAATGGTGGCACAGCCTGTCACTGCAGGGCTGAATGATGGCCCCAAACATCAATCAACATAAATACACTTCATAGTTCTCACCCAATGTTGACAGACCGCAGTGAGAGGGGGAGAAGGATGGACTGGAATGAAATTGGTTAAGATGAGTGAAAGGAAGGCCTATGAGAGGTACATAAATGAAGGTCTGATTCAGAGTTTCTGTCTCTTTTTGTCACTCTCTCCATTTTTTATTTTGTTCAAACAATATTGTGAAAATGGCTACAGTATGCAGCAACAACATGTATCTTCCCAGCCAGCAAGGCCACCCACCAGTTTAACCCTCGCAGCTCAGTTGACTGAATAATCCTATTCTGTGGCTGCAGGAAAGTCTCTATTCTCTGGATTTGGTCTATTCCAACTTTAACCCCACTGGATTTCCGCCATTCGGGTTCCACCTGAACCAATATTTTTACAACATGATAAACTGAGTGGAGGTTGAAATGGCAGCACTTTACTTCTTTCATTACGTTGCTGTGTTTGGCCACAGAACCCCCAACAGACTCCATCATAATGGCCTTTGGCATGTACTACACACACACACACACACACACACACACACACACACACACACACACACACACACAGATTCACATAGGCTTGTACACAGACTTATATACCCACACTGGCCACAAAGTGAAATATGACTGACCTCAGATGGATTTGACTGCATTATGATTGGTTGAGATGGCATTTAGTTGCTTGTTATTGGTATAAAATGTGGGAAGGAAGAAGGAACAGCCCGGGGCTGAAAATCAGTGGTGAGGGGGTTGGGGGCATAAAACTGGCAAATGTATGCACATGTTAAAAACTCTGACACAGAAAAAAATACAGATGTGTTACAGAATATGCACACACACACACACACACACACACACACGTAGAAAAACATTCCGGTGTGCATGCCCCCCTTTATTTACCTTACCAAATGACAACATCCTGTGTCAGTGACCCTTAGCCCTGTATTACCACATTAACATAAATTCCCCAATATCCTGTTGGAACCTAAAGACCACTGGAGCCAATGGTCTTCATGCCTGTGGAAGCCTCGTGCGCTGCCCATGTGTACATTTGCCTTTTACTCTGTAGTTCAGTTCTCACCACAGAAATGCAAACGGACTCAAAGGACATTTTTATATAGGTTATAACACTATTGACTTGTCATTTGTCTGCCATAGAGTATTTGTCAAGTAACTCCGTTAGCTTTTGAGAATGCATCTTATACGTCTGCTGCAAAGCATGTGGAATGTAAAATGTACCTTACCTTAAAAATATTTGATTTGGCCGTTATTTAACTGTGATGAGAGCAAGTGGAGGACATCTGACATATGATGTTCTCAAAACATGGCAAATGACCTGTGTTGTGTAACTGTGTTCTGCTCTTCTCTTGTGTGTATGTAAATCTTGTAGATAGCCAATGCCATGGTGAGCACGTGGCAGGGTCCGCCAGCTATGAAATCCCTGTTTACCCGAATGTTCTGTTGTAAGAGCTGCCCCAACATCGTCAAAACCAACAACTTCATCAACTTCCAGAGCTACTTTCTGCAGAAGGTACTTCTAACAACTCATATATACTGACAGGCACCCGCAGTTTGACACGCATTTGTTCTCAGTACCTTAAACAAGTCTCTTGACAGACTATAGAAACAAACTTCAAGGCATGGCCAAAATCTTTGCCAATTTTAGCTCATTACAAATATATGTAAAGTATTGGTGCCAGTATTGGTGCCACATTTTTTCAATATCTTTTTTAGCTGTAAAATGTCCAGATAGCAATATCATATCATGATTACTGTTTTGTCTTTGTTTTCTATGTCAGACGATGCCCGTTGCCATGGCATTACTAAGAGATGTCCAGAACCTTTGTCCCAAAGATGTCCTCAACTTCATCCTCGACCTCATCAAGTATAATGACAACAGAAAAAACAAAGTAAAGACTGACATTCACACACATACTTTTATTCAAACATAGTAACTCTTAAAGAGGTTATTAATAATGGGCTATGGCTACGGCCATAAGCTAGCAAACACGCACGCACAGTAACTTAATTCATCAACACATAGTGGTTAAAAACATCTTAATTTGAAAGCCTAAAACCAGAGCCTGACTAATTTTGACCAATCAAAGGCATACTGCTATCTCTCTGAATCTGCATATATGTTGTCCAATATGGGCTAATAAGAGATCTTTTGGTAACGCTTTATAATAAGGTCCTTAATAACCATTAATTAACAAGTAATAAGGCATTGTTCTCGCTTTAGATCCGGTAGTTGCAAAAAGCATAGTTAACTTATAGTTAACTTATAATAGATATAAACTTATAAATACTTATAAACACACAATAATGTTAACAAGCATATTGTAAGGACTTAAAAGGGCCTTATTACTTGTTAATTAATGGTTATTACAAGGACCTTAATATAAAGCGTTACCAATCTTTTTTATGTAACATATAATGCAGAAAATGATGCTTGGGTTACTTAAATATTGTGTCTTATAGCTATTTTATTTTTATTTTATTCCTTATTTTAAAGGCAATTGACTGATCATTCAATACTGATATTCAAGTTGTTAATTTTATATTCATTTGTTTTTGTATCTTCTCAGTTATAATTTCTAGAATTGGTTCACAATGTATTGCATTTTATGTATAATGTATAACAATGTATAATATTGTTAATTAAAACCATCTCCTCCTCCCCCTCTTGTCATTCAGTTTTCAGATAACTACTACCGTGCAGAGCTGATCGAAGCACTGACCAACTCTCTGACTCCAGCCATCAGCATCAACAATGAGGTTCGGACGGTGGACAATTTGAATGCTGACGTTCGTCTCATCTTGGAGGAGATCACACGATTTCTCAACATGGAGAAACTGCTGCCAAGCTTCAGAAACACCATCACTGTCAGGTTAAGAGCGAAATGTTTAATTTATGATTCTCCTAAAACGTTTTTCTCTGGTAGCTGTTCATATCAGGTGTTCAATCATTTAAAATGTTTGTACATTGCTTCCTATTGCTGTGAATAGAGTAAAGATCCCTATGGAACTGCCATCTAATGAGAATATATGTGTGCGTGTGGATCTTATCTCTAACCACAAGCAGTCTCTTATTATTTAAGGAAATGACGCTTCAGTATGCTTACTATGGATTCTGCCACTATGAGGAAACACAAAGATCAGTTGATATATCATAATATCATATCACAGATAGTGCTGCTTGAAATAACTAGAGAAAATGTTCATAATTTAAGATTGTGAATATGAAAGATACTTTTCAATAAAAAAATAAAATGCAGAACATATAATTTATCTATAGCTGACAATGTTTCCGTTCCCTCTGTCAGCTCAGTTTTTATTTCTCAGATATTTTTCAGGCACCTGAAGGCAGCACAGCCTTGGTTTTAAGGTTTTAGATGAAACACAACGTCTATCCATATGCCACTGTCAGTTCAGCATGACAAAGGATTTTATTAATGTTTTACAATATAAAATAAAATAAAATAACCATAATTTATTGTTTATAAGTAATTTATCCAAAAGGAAGTGCAAACTACGTGTTATTATTTTGACAAAGAAAAGGCCCTTTACCTTCTCTTAGTCATCTTTCATACACAGCAGGATTATGTCTCCTGTTCATCTCCTCTGTTCTCCTCTTCTCTCATCCAGCTGTCTGAGTGCGATTCGTCAGCTTCAGAAGAACGGTCATATTCCCAGTGACGCGTCACTCTTCAAGTCCTACGCTGAATACGGACACTTTGTAGACGTTCGCGTTGCTGCACTGGAGGCTCTGGTGGACTATACTAGAGGTGGGGCATTTATCACATGTATACTAGCTGCTATGCTATGCTTAGTGGCTCATTATATCAGTCGGTGTCTATGTTATAGATTTGTTGAAGCCTTTTAATGTGGATATATCTCATAATCCACTTACACACTTTCTGCTTTGAATTTTACACCCAGATTTCTACAATCATGTTAATCTGATTTCAACCCAAATTTGACATTTGCAGACATCTTATAGTTAAAAATACACAAATTATATTCTTTTTTGCATAGGTCTCTGTTTACATGAGGCCAAATTCCAGATTAAGATGCCTATTAGTGTGTAATAACATTTGAATGAATAATAAAACATCATAGTTGTATTTTATTTTGACACATCTTCAGGATCTTATTTCCACGGTGAGATGTTGTTATTTAGGTTTGTGTGCATGATGACTTTTTTTGTCCTTCAGTTGAAAGAAGCTCAGCGGACCTGCAGTGGCTGCTCAACATGGTCCAGAATGACCCAGCTCATTATGTCAGGTCAGCTAACAGCCAGCACGCATACTCTATGTAGTCTATATTAATACGATAATTGCATATCTAAATGTACATTGAACGGTTTTTGGCTGCTGTTATTCCTCCTTTCCATACTGGCCACACAAAGATCCCACCAGAAGCGATTTCAGTAAGTAAGTAAATGATGACAAAAGCCACAGACCTTGTTTTATGTGGAAGACTTCTAAATTTCAGCTAAATATGTGCTATTAAGGGTATCCTCCATAGTTGGAGTGAAATTCCAGTTTTGTGTTACTACGACCTCTCTCGACAAGGGAACTTGATACTAAAAAATCATTGGGAGATAACTTCCTGGTTTGTCTATCTCAAACTGCTGAAGCATCATATTAGCTTTGCCTGAACTTTGGAAAGCCTTTTGCATAGAACAGGATTGAAATGGCTCTAGGAAGGCAGGAACAATAACAGCAACCAATAACCCTTTCGATTTACATATAGGTATATCAGTGTTGTTTTAAGTTAGACATGGAAAAATGTGAACCTGGGATATGATATGTAACCCCTGTCTTTATCTTCTTTTGTTTGATTGATTGATTTTTGTATTTTTTATTTGTTGTCTACTCAGACATAAGATCCTTGGTATGCTCTGTAAGAATCCACCTTTCACCAAGACTGACAAAACTGAGTCAGCTCTGTGTAATGAAGGTTTGGTTGACCAGCTCTGGAAACTCATGAACTCAGGTGAGACACGCACACACCTACACACCTGCACTCTTTAAAAAAGACAGGATGCAAAATCCTCAGACATCTTGATGTCTTTAAAGGGATAGCTAGGATTTTTCGAAGTGAGGTTGTATGATGTACCTACCCACAGTCAGTGTATTACCTACAGTAGATGATGGTCTGCATGTTCCCAGTTTGGAGAACCAATGAATGTATTGCTGCACACTGGGACTAACACAAAATTAGTTTTAACCACCTAAACAAAGGACCACCCTAAAAATGTTATACCTGTTACGTTACCGTTACCCATTTTTGTTGCTATCCACAGCCGTTTCATTTGGCAGCAGCCCAACACACTAAGATAACCCTTTTACAGTTCTATAGATCAGAAAGGCTGGAACCACACAAATCTGCCATATTTCTTTGACTAATGATCTGATGATTGATGCATTTTTTGACATTTTCATTAATTTTATTGACCATCAGTGTTTTGTAACTATTCCATAGAATTGACAGGTCGTCATTGCAGTACCATAAGTCAATGGTTAATGTCCATTGTTTAGCTTTTTATAGGAACACTGCTGCTTTATCCTGAATGTTTGTTGTATAACACACTTTTTGTTCTTAGTATCATATCAGTGTCTTTTATATAAACTATTTTCCTTCCTGTCTTTTTCCTTCATTAGTATCTGGTTATTTTTTTCCAGTCATGAACTGAATAAGGTTAAGGTCTACTTTTTGGTACTGTGCCTCCATGAGGCATGGCCTCCTATTGTGTCCTCAGGTTTCATTATTTCTTTCTCTTCCAGGGGGTCCTATGTGTCTTTCAGCTAGCTAGCCAGGCCATAACGGTTCAGTCTGCCAATCCAAATACGCACCCTCTCAAAACCCAAAATAAAAGTGTTTATAATTCCATATTCCTGAAGAGCATTCTAACAGCACCATATTATTTGATTATTGATTTACAAGCTGTAAGGGTGAACAAAAATGTTGATGATTATTATTTCCAGTTAACTTTGTTTGTCGGTCAGTCAGTGTGGGTGGCGGTTGGACAGCCCGACTGTGCTGCCAGTTTAAATACATTGTGATTAGAGTGTGGTAGTCTTAAATACTATGTTATGAAAGTGTGTTGGTTGTTTTATTCTTCTCCCTTCATAACCCACAGCCCCCCACATGTTAAACACACACACTCACACAGGATGATATTTCACTGGCTGAAGGTCACAAACTCGGAGCACTTTCTGCTGCTGTTCGCCTCATTTATTTCAACCTTCTTCTTAAGCCACACTCCCACCCGCCCCCCCCAAATTAGGCGCCAGGCCTTTGGATTGTTTGCCTCAGCAATATTTTGTGTTTAATTCATTCCAACGCTCAACACACTGCTGCTCAAATGACTTATATCATGATGTATTTAGCTCCCATGGTACTGAGAGCTAATTATCTGGTATTTGGTTCACATTGTCTCTGTGGGACTGTGAAGCAAAATGTGTGGTTGAAGAACAGGATTAATGGCTAATGGGGAGGAGTCAATAAAAAAAGCTTAAACCACAACCAACAATGTTTGAAGGCAAAAGTGTTGAGTTTTTCCAAATGGCCACGCTCTAACTAGAGTTGTGAAGCCTGTTGGCATAGAAAGGAACAGAGTACAACGATGGTTCATATGGAATAACAGTGCACAGTCTTTACTTGAAGGGCCTCATAGTGTTGCACTGTTTTTATACACAAAAAGTGTATAAAATCTTTCTGTTTCGGTCTTCAGACAACATGATCTGAGCCTGTTCCTTTCTCTGCATTTCTGCGATGTACATCATCATCTGATATCCCCCCCCCCCCTTCTTTCTGTCTGCATCTATGGCTATTCTTTGTCCAACCTATGATACTGGTGTTACTTGGTAGGTGGAGGAGTTTTATAATCATGATTTGTCTTTTCCTCTCCTTCCCTTTCTCTGTAGCTATCTCAGATAACTGGTTGGTTACAAAGTGACACAATGGGCTTTTTACTGTGTGTTTCTGACACATTTGATCTAACCAGCGTTTTCTTTGGTTTTCTATCCCACTGACTTAACTTGTCACCTTAATACCTCCCTTCCACCTTGCCCTTCCTTTTCTCAGGCACCTCCCATGACTGGCGGCTGCGCTGTGATGCTGTGAACCTCTACTACACATTGTTTGGTTTGACTCGACCCTCCTGCCTTCCACTGCCAGAACTGGGCCTTGTGCTCAACCTGAAGGAGAAGAAAGCTGTCCTAAACCCCACCATCAAGCCTGAGCTCGGGGTCGGCACTATTATGGACACACCTGCCAGTATAGGCATCCATGGTGTGGGCATGAGCTACTCAGCTGTAAGTAGTGTGGGATCAGGACAGTTGCTTTTGTGTAAATAGGATATGCACTTTATAAACGACTGACTAAACTAAATTTGAAGAAATTTCTTGCAATTTTGAGCATTAATTGTAGTTTCAGACAACATACACATTAGTTTAAGACATACTACACACATCAACTTGAGTTTTATATGTTTCTATGTGAATGGTGATGTCATCAACAAGCTTCTTGGTGGTCTTCGTTTCCCTCCGTTTTGAATTTCTTTGATTTACTAATGCAATTTAAAAAAAATCAAATGGTACACTGATAGTAAGCACTTAAAGAAAAACATGTTATCTTAGGTTGGATCTATGTAATTATGGGTATTATTGTGCTGCCAACAGTATTTGGCAGTACCTCATTCCCATTGCCTCACTGCTGTACACAGAATCACTGCTAAGAGCACAATTCTGGCTATAAAACATTTCTGACAGCTGACTGAATCCATATTTTCAACTAAATTCTCCCATATAGACAAATAAGTAAGCTGTAATGAGGTTTGTTTGTGTCGGCCAGGTGGATGAAGAGCCAGATCCTATTTCATTAGGGGTGTGTGGGGTGGGCCAGCCTCCTCAGGGCCTGAAGAGGAAGGCTGAGACCCCCCTGGGTTCTCCTCCAGAGCCAGGACAGATACTGCAGCAACAGGAGGATGATGCAAGAGGAGGGCGCTTCAAGATCAGGGTAATAAACTGCTCTGGCAAGACTTTTGTCCTCACTTTTAAACATTTACACATTTCTTATCTCAATTCAGTTCAATTAAATTTTCGTTATATAGCCCAGAATTATGAATCACAAAATTGCCTCGGGGCTCTTTACCTCATGCTAATTTGCACCTATCATACTGGTCTCTAGTTTAGTATATTTAGTATTTCAGTAGTTAATATTTCTTTTTTTTGTAGTGTTGTTTAATTTTAGTATTTTAGCATTTTGAATATTAGCCTATTTTTATGTGCAATTACTTTACCTGAATGCTGACTTTCTCATCCTTTTATACAGTTGTAACAGTTGTTTACATTGTCAAATTTGCTGCTCTATGTGCCTTCAGTTGTCCCCTGGGGACAAATAAAGTTTATTGAATTTAATTATAATCTTTACAGGATACAACACCCTCTGTGCTTTTCACCTAACAGCAGACAAGGAAAAACTCTGACTAATAATGGTAGTTGTGGTGCTGGTAAATAGAATAAAAAACAGCAGTAGTGACACTTAGATAGTAGTAGTAATAGTAGAAGTAGTAATAATACAAGAAATAAGACTAATGGTATAAGTCATAGTAGCAGTGAATATTATAATATAACAGATTAAGAATTATCTGTAGTAGTTGCAGTGCTGATAAGAAATATGACAAATAATGATAGTAGTAGTAGTGGGTGTCTAGCAGGACCACAGCCCGCCACCCCATGATCCATGCAAACCTGTGAAATAAAAAAGCAAAAGAAAGTACCAGGATTCCTGCTGTGCTTTTCTAGGCTCTGCTTTTAAGTCTTTAGTTCTCTGTTTTAAATGTTTTATTCAGGCTAATTATTAAATTTCTTTGTCTCTGAAATCTGCAATGTTGTTTTACAATTTATTGGCTGCGACAGAGAGTCAGAAATAATGATGTTGTGTTATTGGTGTTAACGTGTCATCTGATTTTAATGCATAGTTCTGCTTTGTTTTAGTTCAACACAATGGAAGATGAAGATATCGATATGGAGACGGTTCATGATAGTCAGGCCTTCATTCACCATCATCTCAATCTGTTAGAGAGGCCCTCTACACCAGGTGAGCACACACACACACACACACACACACACACTTTCTTACATCATTCCAAAAATTAAAGAAAAACCCCATAAACGGGAAACACACTCCTGTCCTTTCTCTTTTAAGGTAAAGAGCCACCATCAGTGGAACAATCCATGCTCTCCATGCCTGCCACACCTGTGCCGTCCTTCTCCAAAGAGACGGCCTCTTCGTCCTCCAAACACGGTGGAGAACACAGCCACCACCATCACCACCACCACCATGAGCACAAGAAGAAGAAGAAGAAGCACAAACACAAACACAAGCATAAGCACAAACATGAAAGCAAAGACAAGGAGAAGGACAGAGAGAGGGACAACTCCCACACCTACATCAACAGCCCGGCCAGCGGCAGGTCCCTCCGCTCACCGTCTATGTCTGACTAAACATCTGTAGGCTAATTTAGTTTCCCTCTGCTTCAGTTACACTTAACTGGATATATATATATATATATATATATCTTGCAGTAGGAGGAGATGCAAAATGGAAAGCAAAGCATTCATCTAAATATCAATTACTCTGTGGAGTTCTCTTACAGCAAGACTCATTTAAATGAAAAAGAAAAGGCAAGTTTTGTAATTCTCATATGAATGCAACACTGAATTCCTCAGCAGAAACAGCCATGTTGGCTTGAGGCTGCAGTGCCATTTAGGTAAACCCTCCAGAGGCATCTTTGTATCCTCACACCACACACAGCCTGCAGGAGTTTGTGGACTTTTGACACCGCTTCCAATCTGTCTGAGGCATGCAACCACATACACCTCTCTCCACAAACAGGCAAATACCTCGTACCCCCCACTCTGGTGTGCCTCATCCCCACAGCTCAATTACAACATTCAGTGAGTCGCTTTCAGGGGGGAAACAAGCGTTCTGGCTGGTCTGGCCACCGTTGTCTTTAACATCCTGCACATGACATTTCCCTGTTTAATTCCAGATGAAATTAAGCAGGAATTTCCTGTACAGTTTCTGCTGTACAATTGAAACTCGAGTAATACTGTAGTGTTATTTTTTAAATATATTTTTGTTTCTCAGCTGTCATTATTGAAATGAAAGATAATCTTGTATTCATGAATGTTTTAACTAGACTGAATCCAGCTCCACAAAGTTATATGGCTGGGTTTACTCTGGCACAGTTTCTTTGAGATGGTTTTTATTAATGAAAAGAGCATACAGAATTCAATATTCCTCATTTAGAAAACCAGGAGGGTATCCAAATTGTCATTTAAAATGTAATGTTTCCTAAGTAAGACAATAAACGACAGTCATTCATGTAAAGATTATTGCCACTCATTAAATAGTACCTTGTCTCCAGTGGAGGTGTGAATCAGCGTATCGGCACCACGATATGATTTTATCCCGATACTTGAGTCATGATACAAAATGATTGTGATTTTTAAGCATTTTGCGATATGGTGACTGAACTGATAAACGTATGGACAAGAACAACTGCAGCATTTTCTTAAACTTTCCTCAACTTCAAGCTTCACTTCTCTTAATTATTTTGAATGAAACTTAAGAAAAAGCCTAATTTTGCAGCACTATTTCTAAAAGTCAGCCTACTACAACCTACGAAAAACAACAAAAAAACCCATGAAAATACTGACAGCCTGCCGGAATGCCTTGTGTTTATGCCTCTGTGCTGGTGAGAGCCATGGCCGGGGCATTATGTTGTCAGGTTGTCCTTGAAGGAATTTCTTCAAATATCCACTTGAGGATCAATCAGTCAAATCTGATTTACCTTTCAAATAAATCCAGTGTAATACAAAGTGCTGTATAGATTGAAAACAACAACTTAGAATATTTAGTAAAAGGACATGGAGACTAATGCATGCTGAGTAATGAAATATGGGTAGTTAAAATTATATAAGATAACATAAATATATATATATATATATATATATATATACACACGTGTATACAAGAACTAGAAATAAAATAAGCATTTGATATAAACAACAAAATATAGGTAAAACAGTATAAGTATAGCCATAAAATTGTGATAAGAAACTACATAAAAGCCAGATTAAAAAGATAGGTTTTTAGTTTATGTTTAAAGTGTCAATATTTCTATCGCTTCTAGAATAATAATGACATTTTAATAATTGAAATTGATCAATAATATATTGTTTTTTGGTCATAGGTCAAGGTCACTGTACTTTGATCCTGTGTTTGTCCCATTCTTGTGTATGTGATATCTCAGGAACGCCTTAAATTAATTTCTTTAAATTTGGCATAAACATCCAATCAGACTCACAGATGAACTAAGTATGTTTTGGAGTGCAAAGGTCAAGGTCACTGTGACCTCCCAAAATATGCTTCTGGTCATAATTCAAGAATTCATATGCTAATCATGACAAATGTCTAGTAGGATTAACGATGAAGTGATTATATATGGTCAACTTCACTGTGACATCACAATGTTTTGCAAAAACTTTTCTGGCCATTATTCAGCACCGTAACTCAGGAAGAGAAGGGGACATATTTGATCAGATACTGATTTGTTGACACTAATCTTGGGCGCCCACATGCTAATTAAGTACAACTACAGAAGATGTTACCTTTCAAATGAAGCCCCACATTTTGTCCTTTCAGTTCTATGTTTTTTGGTCTATCCCTAACTCTTTCCCTACCTGTAAACCTACTTGGATTTTAAATGCAAATCTACACTCTGAATTCTGAATTTGATACATTGTTTTTACTTATGTTGAATTTTAAGGAACACCACCATCAGTATAACCTTATTCAGGGTAAAACATATATTAATAATATAATATTCATGCGCTTTTAGTATTATTTATTGTCAAACAATCTGCTAGTACAACATGGTGAGATACAGTCTCTGCAATTAACCCGCTGCCCTTATGAGCAGTAGGCAGCCATTGTACAACACCTGGAGAAACATGTTTTCAGTAGTGGGAGAAAACCAAACACTCCAACTCCCTGCCCTGACCAGCGCTTGAACCCACATGCCAGCCACTGACCACTGTGCCACATAAACAAACTTGTGGCCACATTCTGCTCATTTTCAGGTTCATACTATAGTATGTATGATTTCTGCTTGAATGTGTTTACATGATTTAATGATCAAATACTTTACTGAACGATGATTACTGGTATGGCATTTGCATATAGCTGTATATAGTAATGTATGATATATAAACCAAAGTCCTGCACAGGTCTGATTTTCAACACAATTCACATCCAACACCATGATGTGCAGTACTGTACCTGCCCTGCCACCTGCACATATGACCAAGTGGTTCCTCAACGCAACCTGACCTGCTAAAACAAAGTCCACAGCCTCACCTGAAACCACAATCCATATAATATTCAAGCGCTGTTTCAATAATTTTGTTAGGCAGCATGTTGAAAGCTGGCCATTCCATAGATTTGAAAACGAAGTATTTCAGGAAATAGTATTTAAACGTATTGCTCATTCTCATGATATTAAGCAGCACATTGACCAGATAACGTGGCTGTTACACACCTGGTCAAAGTGGCCCTCATATTCCAACCCTAACCCTAACCCAGGAACACATTTGGAAAGGACTGGGAAGGATTACTGCAGTCCGAGGATTAAAACATTAAATTATTATTTTCATTTTGTTTTAATATATTTTTATATATGAACACCTGGGATCCAACCTGCATGTTCTCTGTCGGGGACATTAAAGGTCATCACGCTAGGCACGGATGGAAACTCTCTCACTAGTCTGCCTTAGAGCCTCTAGTCGTGTTTTTCAGGGTTCATTCAAACTCTTGTAGATTGAAGATTACGTTAATGAATAATTTATTAGTCTACGGATTCGCTAGCTCGTCAAAACTGCTGGTTAGTTTTCCAGAGATCGTCTGAAGGATAACGGCTGGATAACATTCAAGTCATGCGACCGTGGTGTAGTCCGCTATAGCATAATCTAGCTTTTTACTTTTGCCGGCTACATTAACTCTTCAAACATCATAAAAGTGGTTTTCATTTGTGAAGATTATCCTGCTGAACAAAACGTGAGCATCAGAAAAGTGTGTTTGACACAGTTTATTTTCTGCCATGATCCAAAATCCAATGCAAAAATCCCATAGACGAATTCTCAATAGATCCCATGGTGATGCTAACTACCAGATTGGCCTACAAAAATACATACTTTTGTTTCCTCTATATAAGGCAAGACAAGAGGAAAATGCAACCATTGAAATTCTCCTATGAATAAAGCTAGGACAGGCTTGACTGAGGGCATAACGTCTCCATGACAGCAGCAGAAAAGCCCATTACACAAGAAAAAATCAAACTTGTTTGTTATTGTTGGCTCTTTATAGGTTTAACCCGCAATTATCAGTATTCTTCCATCATATTTTATAAAGAAATTTGTGAATTGATTTAAACATATGTGTTCCTTACTTTCCTTAAATGTTATCTGTTGGGTTGTACATCTCAGTCTTAAAAAACAAAACAAACTGGATAAAATGGTCAGGCTGTACTGTAAAATAACTGGTGTTTGCCTTAAAATACTTCAGCAGCTATATGAAGAACGGCTCATCTCTAAGGCTCAGACCATTGTTTCTGACTCTATTAACCCCTTCATGCTGAGTTCCAGCTGCTTCCTTCAGGGTGAAGGTTTAGTCTCCCTAAATGCAGCACAAGTATGCACAGGTTCTCTTTTTTTCTTTTATCTGCTATTGCCACTCTAAGCAAGCAATGATCTCAGGACATTATGCTTCTCATAATCCTACTAGATTTAACGTTACCTTCCTTGGAGACAAGCCAAAGTTTATCAGGAACTTGCCAAAAAACATTTGACTGTAGACGGAGAGCCTGCAATGTGCAGAAACATTACACATGAGGTTGTAATGAATATGAATATCTCTGTGCATAGACCTATCCAGTGGTGGAAAAATTATTCAGAACTCTTACTTAAGTAAAAGTACTAATACCACACTTTGAAATTATTCCACTACAAGTTAAAGTCCTGCATTCAAAACTTGCTGAAGTAAAAGTACAAAAGTATCAGCATAGAAATGCACTTAAAGTATCAAAAGTAGAAGTACTCGTTATGCAGAATGGACCCACTCAGACTGTTTTATATATTCTAAATATATCATTACATCATTGTTATTATTGATGCATTCATGTAAGGAGCCTTTTTATTTCTCAACGTAGGGCTAATTTTAACTACTTAATATCCTGTTATGAGTATTAATTAAAAAGAACATATTACAGGGTTCGTACAGGTGCTTGAAATCCTTGAAAATGCTTGAATTTAAATGTTGTGTTTTCAGGGTTTAAAAAGTGCTTGGATTTTGGATAAAGTGCTTGTAAATGCTTGAAATTCTTACTGTATTTCTCTTGCAATCTGACTATATTCATCTATAGAATATAGATAATCACATGTTCAATGTAAAAATAACGAGTAGCCTATCTGAAATGAAGACCGTTCCTCCTAAAAGTGTTATACCATCACTGTTGGTATGGTTAAGTGAAATCTCCCCCTTTTAGTATGAACATACTCATCTAAAACATGCAATTTACAACCAGTGTAAGATACTAGAAAAGCTTGGAAATTTACCTTGAAAGTCCTTGAAAAATGCTTGAATTTGACCACTGCTAAAGTGTACAAACCCTGATATTATCACTATAAATTTATCACGATTTTGATGTCAAAAGTAACTTAAGCTGTCAGCTAAATGTAGTGGAGTAAAAAGTACAATTATTACTTTAAAATGTAGTGGAGTAGAAGTATAAAGTTACGTATAATGGAAATATTCAAGTACAAGAACCTCAAAATTGTACTTAAGTACAGTACTTGAGTAAATGAACTTAGTTACATTACACCACTGGACCTATCCTACTCGTTATCCTGGGTTGACCCACAATCATCACACGCCCCCCCACCCCCCCATCATGTGAGACCTGGAGCCCTCCTCCAGCCCGACTCCAATGAGGATCCGGTCCGCTCCTTTCAGTAACCTCCCCCTCCCCTCCTCCTCCCTCTGTTCTCTTCAACGGTCCTCCTCTCCGGTGGTCCTTCACTTTCGGAGTCAGCATCACTCACTCTCCGACCTACAGCACAGCAGACAGGACTACACTACTACTACACTCAGCCCGGCAGAGGAACATGTTACTTCACAAACTGGTACGGTAAGAGTCCATGTGGACATGTTTCAGCTGCAGCTCACTAAAGATACACAACGCTGCGTTTATGGCAGTTTGTGTTATTCATCGGGTTTGAAAGGCTCCTTGTTTCCTCATCTGGACCTCTTTCCTTCCTGTTGTTAAGAATTTGTAGGACAAAAGTAGATTCGTCAAACTATCAAAGGCGATTGTTATGCGTATGTGGGTGGTCGCGACTTTGATCTAAACACCAGGTAACCGAGGAAATGTACTTAGCATGACTTGTGTTACACCAGTTCCTAGAAAAGAAGAGCTCTATGAATGTATTACCTCACACAGTTTTGAAAAACCAAAGTTGAGAATAATTGTGTATATTCTTCTATATAGCACACTAAGATAGAAAAACAAAACATTTGTAATATTTTTTCAGTAGTCACAGCAAATGTAAACCCAACCAAAATCCAACATGCTACATAAAAATAGTGAGGAGACCTGACAGGCTTTGGATAATAATAATAATAATAATAATAATAACAATAACAATAATAATGATGATGATAATAATAATAATAATAATAATAATAAGTGGGTGTTGTTTATGTTATTCCTGTTTTGTTGTTGACTCAGCTCAAGACCTTTGATTAGCCCACAGCAGTTATATTTTAATCTCTGATGTGTTGTTGTTGTTGTTTCAGTGTGTTTGGATCCTGTCAGTCCTGTGTGGCACTGACGTGTGTTCAGGATTTGTCTACGACAGACCCAGACGCTCGGGAGAGGATGGGACCTCAGCCAGGACAGAGTGTGAGTACGCTGCTCTTGTTACTGGGAACAAACAGAACATCTTTGAACTGCTTGACCCTGAGATGACAAGCATTCACACAACTAAGGCGGCCTTGAAAAAGTACTGATTGCCTCCCACCTTCCCTCCGAGCGGCTTTTCTGTTACTGACCTTGACCACTGACATCCTTGTGGATAGAGAAAAGGTCTGTAAACTATCAGATTGATAAGAGTGAGCGGTGAACCTGGATTTCACAGAGTCAAGTGGGAACCTGGGAATAAGTCTTTTATTTATTTATTTAGTGTGATATCATTTCAACAAATAGTCTTGCCTTGTTAGTTATACAGTATGTGATAAGCAGTACATGGATAATGCCTCCTTAATTCACAGTCGCCCATGAAGTTGGAATAAAATATTTCCATGAAATGATTGTGACAATGTGGTTTATTACTGACAGATAAAGTGTATCTTCTCAAACCTTTATTAATCAAGCTCTTCAAAAATATTATTTAAAATAAACAGTTAGTTTCAACAGTTAGTTTCTATCACATAAGTCAAATATTAAGTTATGAGCTTGTTTAATTACATATCTTTGGCAGCTACACAATTGTGATCCACGTTTTTCCACATTTCCTTGACATTAAATGTGTGAGAAGATTAACTGAAAAAACATTGAATTGATTAATATGAATTAAAAAAGCAATAGTTAGTTGCAGCCTGACATCAACACGCTACAAATATTTTGTGTTTTTCTGCTGTCAGATGAATGAGAACAATGCAAAGGTGCATTAAGCTTATGTGAAAGCTTTTCAGAGCTGTGTTCAGTAAAGCAAATCTAAGAAAATGTTACATACTTTAATTTAGTTGCCAAAGTTGCTCAGCACAGGCATTGTAAAGTGTATTTTGGCCCACATTAATGTATCTTGGCCAAGTTTCGGTAGGACATGCCTAGAACTGCGCTCCAAGTCCAAGACACACGCATAAAACAACTTCTGAGTTTTTTTCAGAGCAGAGTAAATCTTGAAACCTATGTGAGTTTCAAGTTCAATTAGTCCCCCCAACGCCGTGTGTCACTCTTCAACCCTCGGCTGTCTCCAAGATCACTCTCTAGTGAACAACAAGCAATTAGATGAGAACTAACTTTCCACACCAGCAACTGCAGCTCCGGAGGAATTTCTCCTGCTCAGTTTATTTGCTGGGTTATTTTCTATATGAAGTGTCTGCCAGCGCATATGAAATGAGTGAGCAGAGACTATGGTGGTGGTGGTGGGGGGGTTACAACGGCTCACTGTGGCCCTGTGAGGTTGTGATTGGGCAGCCTGTGCATGTTTTTTTTTTTTTTTTTTAGGAGAGAGAGTGTGTTTGTGTTGCTCTACCTTGAGTCAATATTAAGAGAGCATTGGAGCTCATTTTCTGCTTCACATTCTCAAACCCTGCTGGCAAAAGAAGGTTTAGGTTTATTTCATCGTGCTGCAGATTTTCTTAGAAACAGGCAGCAGCTGCAGTCTATTGTGGCATTTGGTTGCTGTATATTTTGCTACAATTTTGCATTAGAAAAATGTACAAAAAATGCATTTGTGATCACAGCGTTTGAAATTAAAAGGAAACTAAAACAACATAACTCTTCTTCAATATACGATGCTTTATTTACCTATGCCCTATTTTGACCAAAGCAGTTCCAGGGCAGGTTTGGAGCCGGTGCTTTATCTTGAACCCATTCCTCACTTTTTGACAGCCAAGGAACCGCCTCTCAGCAAAGAAAA
Source organism: Centropristis striata (assembly GCF_030273125.1). Lineage (NCBI taxonomy): Eukaryota > Metazoa > Chordata > Actinopteri > Perciformes > Serranidae > Centropristis > Centropristis striata. The sequence goes on along the minus strand of NC_081524.1, from coordinate 25,516,592 downwards.
CTGGTTCCACGACAGCAACAACTCTTTGCTGGTCTCGGACCACCAACCACGTCAGGGGCTGGGGGCGGGATTATCTGACCAACAAGAACAACTAAAACGTGTGTCATTCATATTTAATTTGTTTAACTGCAATGTGATTGATACAGGCTAGTGTTAGCAGGCTAGCGTTAGCTTACAACAAAGTCTAACACTAACATCTTACGCTCAGTTTAAATAAGAATGTAATTGCAGTCCATAGAGATCGAGACAAGCAGAACAAATGTGTTGTACCAGTCGTGTTTCGATGCCAGTGTAGGCTCACAGAGCCAGGAGCAACCTTTGTAAAGAGACCATGTAGTCTGCCATTGTTGTTAATATAGTTGCAGAGAGCGGATCCGTTTCCAGTCGTATACAGTGACGTAATGACATGGCTCTCGAGCCTGTGGAAAAGCAAAAAAGTTCTGAGATGAGCAAGTTGAACCAACTGCGAATCAGCACCAGCACCAGTACAGGAAAAGAACTAGATTTGTCTTGGTCGAAAAGGAGTACTAGTCCTAGTCCTAATCCTACATAGTCCAAGGTCTAGCTGCACCATTATCCTTCTGCTGTAGGCCAAAAACACAATGCGCTGTTTGTATTTCTTTAAACTAATCACGATCGTCTTGGGTAGAGCTAAGCCCAGGATCCAGAGATGGAGCCCAAAAAAATATTTAGTGGAAACAACTGACAACAATGTCAGAATGCCACGTGACCAATAGCAGGCTTATACCCACGGTCTACATCCTGTGAGTCTGATTAATATTCATCAAGTTCATGAGATTTCATGTCAGCCAACCAATGAGCAGTTTGAATTTCCATTTTTCATTATAAAATCGAACAGCAAAACATAGAAAGCATTTCACTTTTCACAACACAGTAGTCAATCTCTGTACATGTATGCATGATGTATTCACAGTTCTGGATTATTTATTAAATCTATTTCTTATAATAAATGTAAATGGTAAATGGACTGCAGTCATATAGCGCATTCACCCATTCACACACACATTCATACCAGGGCACACTGGTGCCACCTGCCACCATTGGGAGTTCATTCACACACCGATGAACGCAGCATCGGGAGCAATTTGGGGTTCAGTATCTTGCTCAAGGATACTTTGACACGTAGCTGCCATGATCGGGGATCGAACCTCCAACCTTCCGATCAGTGGACCGCTCTACCAACTGAGCCACAGCTACCCGTCTTGTAGGTTTTGGTGTTGGGTGTTGCCACCTGCAACCATTGGAAATTCATTCACACACCGATGAACGCAGCATGTAGGCTGTCATGGTCAGGGATCGAACCACCAACCTTCCGATCAGTGGACGGTCACTCTACCAACTGTGCCACAGCCGCCCCAATGTAATCAAAAGGAAGATTTTTTTCTTGCAGGGTGTAAGTTAGAATTCAAACCTATGTAGCAAAAGGCAATTTATTTGCACTAGCAGGCTGACACAAAAAGGCATCAACTGTTTTCACCTCTGACCTGTAGTCCACACTCACTGCTACAGAGTAGGACTGAATGTTAAAGCACAGTGGGTACCTGAGTCTACACTGCTGTGCCAGCTAGCTGGGCAGCATAAATAATTTAAAGTATAACACCTCAGTTCCTTCACATAGAGTACATATGCACATGCACGTGTACTGGCAGAAACACACACACACGCTCATACAGTATGTCCACACAGGTACACACATATTGAAAAACTCCTGTTGGCATGCTCTGGGTTTCTCTGTGAGTAAGGTTGTTTTTTCACAGGTTAGTGGACAAGGAGCATGTTGTTAGAAAGGTAGCAATAAGTACACTCTGTCTCTCTCTCAGATCTCCAGGATGTCTTCAGTTAAGCCAGGTTTCTCACAATGTGGGTTGGGTTCCATACTGGTCCACTGTCCTTGGACAAGAGCATTATTGTGTTTAAGGCGGGCGGCAAGCTATGTGTCTGAGCAGGGAGGCAAAAAAAATCTGTCCATTAATTTCAGTGCAAAAAGAGAAAACTTCTCACTTGATTTATTACCTCAGAATTTTTTTTAGGACAACACTATGGTCTCAATCACTACTAAAAAATCTACTTCAAGACAATTTGATGTTAATAGTTCAAATAATGGCCCCATTTAGAAGAAAATAGAAGATAAAGAATCTTATGATTTGGGGCGTGGCTACCTTTGATTGACAGGTCACTAACAAGGCCAGCTGTCATCAGGAGAGAAGCAGAACAATGCGTATCCACGGCAACGTGTCAATAAAATTATATATAACGTTATATAGATATAAAAAAGGACGTTTACCAGTTTGGTCCTTTCACACTGTATTTTCACTTAATGTTTGGTTCGACTAACAGACACTCCAAGTAGTCGCTGTTAATTTTTCTGAGGTCAGTAACATACTTTTTTGTTTTTTGCTAGCCAAAACCAACATCCCAGTTAATGTTCCAGTTAATGCTAACATGAATTAGCAGCGACTTCTCTCAGTCAGGTTGAGGTGTAGAGAGGTGTGTAGTCAGTGTCGTCAGATCCCTCTCACTCCTCCACAGTCCAAATATGGTCTGCTCCACGTATCCGAAACAAGATGGCGACGAGTGTAACGCTAAACTCGATGCTTCCAACCGGCAGTCCACAAACCACTGGGTGACGTCACGATAACTACGTCCATTATTAATATACAGTCTATGTTTTAAGGGTACCATCTATGTAGTTATTTACAATGAACACATGTTGGGTTGCAGGAAAGAATTTAAATGTGGTAGACTGTTGAGTTTGACACATGGCTTATTGCACAGGCCTTTTAGTTACCATTATTAATAATAATAATAATAATAATAATACATTTTATTTGGAGGCGCCTTTCTTGGCACTCAAGGACACTGTACAAAAAAGATAGAAAAGATTCAGCAATAAAATACAATAAAATACACAGAATTAATAACAATACAATACAAAAGATAGATTGGACAGGGTAATTGTGATCGGAGGGAATAAGCAGTTTTAAACAGATGTGTTTTGAGTTGTGATTTGAAATGGGGGAGTGAGTCAATGTTCCTGAGTTGGGGTGGTAGTGAGTTCCAGAGGCGGGGAGCAGAGCGGCTGAATGCTCTGCTCCCCATGGTGGTGAGACGGGCGGAGGGGACAGACAGGTGTATTGAGGAAGAGGATCTGAGGGAGCGGGAGGGAGTGGGAACATGGAGGAGGTCAGACAGATATGGGGGGGCGAGGTTGTGGATAGCCTTGAAAGTTACCAGGAGGACTTTGTATTGAATCCGGAACTGAACTGGGAGCCAGTGGAGCTGTTGGAGGACAGGGGTGATGTGGTGGATAGAGGCGGTTCTTGTAATGATGAGGGCAGCGGAATTCTGGACCAGTTGAAGTTTATGGAGTGATTTGTGAGGGAGGCCAAACAGGAGAGAATTGCAGTAATCCAGACGGGAAGTGACGAGGCTGTGGACGAGGATGGCAGCAGTGTGGGGGGTAAGGGAGGGGCGGAGGCGATTGATGTTTTGTAGATGGAAGTAGGCAGACCGGGTAATGTTGTTGATATGGGATTGAAAGGATAATGTATTGTCCAGGATGACACCCAGACTCTTAACCTGGGGGGATGGTGAAACAGAGGAGTTGTCGATGTTGAGGGAAAAGCTGTCGGTTTTGGATAGAGTGGATTTTGTGCCAATGAGGAGAACCTCTGTTTTATTACTGTTTAGTTTAAGGAAGTTTGAGGTGAACCAGGTTCTTATTTCAGAGATGCAATCGGTGAGGGAGGTGGGCGGGAGAGAGGACGAGGGTTTGGTGGTGAGGTAGAGCTGGGTGTCATCGGCATAGCAATGGAAGTGAATGTTAAATTTGCGGAAGATATTGCCGAGGGGAAGGAGGTAGATGATGAAGAGGAGGGGCCCCAGGACAGAGCCCTGGGGCACACCTGAGGTGATGGAGGAGGGGATGGATTTGTGCGACTTGAGTTGAATGAAGTGAGTGCGGCCAGAGAAGTATGATGTGAACCAGTCCAGGGAGGTGTGGTGATGCCACTGGAAGAGAGCCTGCTGAGGAGGGTGGAGTGACAGATCGTATCAAAGGCTGCACTCAGGTCGAGGAGGATGAGGATGGTGAGGAGTCCGGAATCAGATGCCATAAGGAGGTCATTGGTGATTTTGATGAGTGCTGTTTCGGTGCTATGGAGTGGACGGAAACCAGACTGGAACTGTTCATACAGATTATTGTGGGATAGGTGAGAGTGGAGCTGGGAGGCAACAGTTTTTTCTAGGATTTTGGAGATGAAGGGTAGATTGGAGATAGGGCGGAGGTTGTTGAAGTTGGATGGGTCAGCGCCAGGTTTTTTCAGGGTTGGGGTAATGGCAGCAGTTTTGAAGGGTGTAGGGACGGTTCCAGTGGTGAGAGAGGAGTGGATGATGGCAGAAATGAGGGGGACCAGAGAAGGGAGGCAGGCTTTGACAAGTTGTGTGGGCAGGGGGTCCAGTTGACAGGTGGATGGCTTGGATGTCCGGATGAGTTCTGAGATTTCTGAGAGAGTGGGGAGCTGGAAGGAGCAGAGTGGGTGGGTGGGTGGGGGAAGGTCAGCTGAGGTGCTGAGGTGAGGCAGTGATGCAAGGTTCTGGTGGATGTTCTTGATGTTTTCTGTGAAAAAGGACATAATGGCATTGCAGGAGGAGGTTGTGTATAAGTGAGGGGGGAGAGAGTCCTGGGGTTTGGTGATATTGTTAAGTAGGGAGAACAGTGACTTGGAGTTTCCTTCATTGGTAGTGATTCAACTGGAGTAGTAGTGGGTTTTTGTGCTGGCAATGGAGTCCTTATAGCGTAATGTGTGGTTATTGTACATGTCTTTGTGTATGGTGAGACCAGTTTTCCTGTGGAGTCTTTCAAGTTGCGGACCTTTAGTTTTCATTAGAAGTTATTGTCAAATATGCACCCGATCTGGACATTATCACACTATGGAACGACTATTCCATAGGTGATAATGTCCAGATCGGGATTTATCTGCACTTAGGTCGCTTTCACAAATAAAGTCTGGTGGACTGGTGTGATTCTGTGGTAAAGTTGCAACATTGTTGCATTTTTCATTTGGTGTGGTTTGGTTTCACACTGTGCTAAGCATTGTACACAAATGTCACGCTGTTGACTTGTCCTTGGTATGTTGGAAAGAACTTGAGGGAAAAAACTGACACTTTTTCAAAGTAAGTCGTGGACTTTAAGTTTTGTTGGAGTTTTTTCACTTTTATGCAGCATTGATCTGCTGTACGATTGAATCCATTTGCCACCATTATGTTGCTAAATCATTTAAAGACTTTGTTGTTTTTGTGTGTGTGTTCTGTGATCGTCTGACCATATTTGGACAGGGGCCTTTACTTTATCATGAGACCACGTCTGTCCATGACACTTTTTCAATCCATGCCTGGTGTTGATTCTGAAATTTCATCCCAAATTCAACCCAGATTGTGCTGTGTTTTGGTTGGCTTTCTTCCTTTGGTTCGGCTGCATTCTTACCTGCAGTGAATCAAACTCTGGTGGAAGAGAACTGAGAACCTGTTTTCTTTTTAGGGAACCAGAGTTCAGTTCTTGGGCTGCACCAGAATGTGTTTGAGCATTCACTCCAGCAAAAAACAAACGGACGATCAGACAAAACGCACCAGAATTTGTTTCACGTGGACCAAACAGCTCAGGTGTGAAAGCCCCCTTAATGTCCCCTAAGTTTGGGCAACAAGGGGCCTACTCCACCTTCTAGTACATCCAATTGGTTTTTTATCAACCCATTCAACATTTTTCAGCTGTTTCGTTCAGGTTAGGCTACAAAACTACTAACTAGTTAAATAGCTCTCTGTCACTATGACTAACATGCTAACAAAGTCAAGTATGATATTTGTTTTGCCCAATAACAATAACAAAATATTATTTAAAACAATGGCAATATATGTAGAGCCAGCACACTGGAATCACAGCTCCCAATAATTTTATTTGCAATGTTTCATCCAACATCCAACCTTGAGCAAATAGCCATGGGAAGGAAATGCCAGAAATGACTAGTAACATAATTATCATCTAATCACATTCATATCAAGATATCCTTGTCAACAAGTGGGGGTAACAAGAGTAATTTGAAAGCATTTGGAGTAATAATCAGCTCCATATCATTTCACTATTATAGAATAAGAAAGCTTGACGCTATGACATACACCATACAAAGAGATTATTTATCACAAATGTATAATTATACACCTAGCACCATGTTCAGTTGTTGATATTAGAGTTAATTAGCTGGAAGTCTCAGATCACATTTGACTAGAAATATTAATTTAAATACTGCTGAGTTCAATATGAGTGATCACATGTATTTTAACATTGCACAACAACCAAATAGTGAGGGGGTTTATATTAAAATAGCAAATACTGAAGTATTTTGGATATTTATTTGGTCCACTTTAACACTTACTGATGCTGGGAATTATTTCTGCATATTGACATTCGAGGAGTTTTCAGATATGTTTCAGCAGTGTTTTGAGACAACACAGCCCACTGCAGAAAATACAAATAACATAAAAGTGTGCACTGCCTGAATCTGTGTTTCTCTCTTCAGCTCGCTCTGCGTCTCAGTATGTGCCAACCTCGGGCTCCTGCAGGAACAGGTGTTTTGAGCTGGTTGAGTTGGAGCCACCAAGCTGTCGGTGTGACAACCTGTGTAAGACCTACAACGGCTGCTGCTCAGACTTCGATCAGCTCTGCCTCAGAACAGGTACTCAGACAAACGTTGCCTTGGTGCTATTATGTGTTCTGCTATTTTGAGCAGTGAAAAAGTATTATGACTTAAACCAGTGGTTGTTAGGAACTCAGTACATTTACTCAAGTACTGTACTTAAGTACACTTTTGAGGTACTTGTACTTTACTTGAGTATTTCAATTTTATGTAACTTTATACTCCTATTTCACTACATTTTGAGGCAAATATTGTAGTTTTTACTCCACTACATTTAGCTGCCAGCTTTAGTTACTTTTCAGGTCAAGATTTAACATAAAAACACATGATACATTTAAAGTGATTAGATATATTTTTAATTAAACATCATAACATTATATTAAGTAGTTAAAATCAGCCATACCTTGAGAAAATAAATAATAATAATCCAATAATATATTTGGAATATATAAAACAATCTGAGTGGGTCCATTCTGCAAAAAGAGTACTTTTACTTTTGATATTTTAATTATATTTTGATAATACTTTTGCACTTTTACTTCAGTATTTTGAATGCAGGACTTTTACTTGTAGTGGAGTAATTTCACAGTGTGGCATTAGTTCTTTTATTTAAGTAAGGGATCTGAATACTTCTTCCAACACTGACTTAAACTCATGTTTAATTTATGCAATATTCCTCTTGTAAAGAAAATCATAAATAGACCCCCGTATTTGAAAATCAAAAATGACTCCCAGATTCTGTGTTTGCTATCAGAGGAAAGGGCCTTGAGGCTGTTGATGGTGCAGGTCGGGTCAGAGAGGCTAAATAAAACAGTCTTAGATTTTTTCGTCATTAATCTGGAGGAAATCTTTGCACATCTGGCATTTAATATCCATCATGTGGTCAAGATTTTCTTCTTCAACATAATGGAAAATTATTCGTGTAATGTGACTTTGATGTGTTGCTGGGACTCTGCTGTGTGTGTGTGTGTGTGTGTGTGTGAGAGAGAGAGAGAGAGAGAGAGAAAGGAAGAGAGAGAAAGTACAGGATACTCTTGATTTACATTATTATTTCAGGATGATTTTGTCAATATATGTGACATTTAATACATACTTCATATTTATTGGAAAAGTTCTCTGAAGGTTGGAGAGGAAGCAGAAAAGACATTAACTCCACATGTATACTCAATTAATTACAGATAAGTTGCTTTCAGTGGTGGAGTGTAACATTTATTCAAGTTCTGTACTTAATACAAATTTAAGGCACTTGATAATAACTCAAATATTTTTATTTTATGCTTCCTTAGACTTCTGTAGCACTACAATTCAGAGAGACAAATGGAATGTATGCTCCATTACAAGTATCTGACAGCTGTAGTTACTACTTCCTTTACAAATGAAGACCAAAGAAATGCATTGGTGCCTTGCTCAAGGGTACTTCAGTAATTTACCTGGGAACCTGGGATTCAGTGTTCACTGATTATTTTTTTATCTAAACTTTTCTAAATGTATTTCTGTTATGTCAAGAAAAATACTGACAACGAGGATATGTTTTTCCTTGTCAGTTTCCAGCTGGAGACATATCTTAAAGATTGGTGGACTAAAAATGATCTTCTCATTTGGAAAAATGTGTTTCACAAGCCTTTGATTGAAGCCTTTATTATGAAGATCAAATATATCTGTGATATAATTTCCAAACCTGATTCTGCAGCTGTACAGTTTAGTTGTATGAGCTGAAAATGAGCCATGAACTTCATATGTATGCAGGTGATGTGGTGCTGAACAGATTTATCCATGAATTTGCTGCTATTTCTCCCCGTTGATGTTTTACCTTCTCCCTGTTGGTTTGCCTTCATTTCTCCCTGCTACTTCCAGTGTTGATAGTCTGATTTTATGTTCTCCCCTTCAGCCTGGTGGTCTTTGGTTTACCACTGCCTCACCACTGTAATCCTCCCTCTGCCTGAACTCTGTGCCTGAACATGATCATATACTTGGTTTACTCAGGGACTTTAAGCTACAACTCTCATCTGGTGTTCTCTTCTTGAGAATTTGGCCAGAATACATGCAACGTTGACAGTGTTTGTCCCAAACTGCTGCTCTGAGTGCTCAGCTGTATGGTATGAAGCCAAACCACTGGTGCATTAATGTATCAGCTTTCATTTCTCAGAGCTTATGGTTTCAGCACTAATATATCAGATTAGCTGTGTATATATCAAGGTTTAAGGGTGTACTGTTTTAATTCCCTGCTGGTTATTATGTGAAAATCTCACCCTCTGTGTTTCTGTATACAGAGGGAGGTTATGAGTGCAGCAAAGATCGATGTGGGGAGACCCGAAATGAACAACATGCCTGCCACTGCTCTGATGACTGTCTGGCCAGAGGAGACTGTTGCACCAATTATAAGAAACTGTGCAAAGGTTTGAAACTTTACCTTTCCTAAATATTATAGTATTTAAAGTGATTTGCATTGAAAGGCTTACAATCTAGAACCCTTTTCAACCATTCTGAGACTTGGACTGTACTTATATTGCACTTATAGTCTTTGCGACCACTCAAGTAGCTTTACACTACAGATGGCGCTCATTCCCCCATTCACACAGACACACTCATACTGGTGGCAGAGGCCACCCTACATGGTGCCACTTGCCACCATCAGGAATTCAAAGGAGTGTTCTTCATACATCATTTGATAGTCCCTCCTCCGATCATGTTCTTTCAGGGGACACTTCATGGCTGCAGGATGAGTGTGAGGAGATAAAGACACCTGAATGTCCTGCTGGGTATGTTTCCATCCGAGCAGTAGGAGAATGGATCAGCAGCATTTATGTTAAAGCTCTTTATGTGCTACATAATGGAAAGATTTTCTGAGGAGTGAACTGGACCAACCAACTTTGGTTTCACACAAACACATTTTTTTCTTCCTCTGATATGTGTGTGTGCAGGTTTGTGCGCCCGCCCCTCATCATGCTGTCAGTGGATGGATTTAGAGCTTCTTATGTGAAGAGAGGGAACACTGTCATACCTAACATCGAAAAACTGAGTAAGACCTCGACCATGACAGAGATTTGGTTTAGCTAAAGATCTCTAAGTTGGCAAGGGGGGAGATTGTGTTGATAAAGTGAATTATGGAGCAATGATAAATGATTTGGTGCTATATGTGGGCGTCTCTGTACTAATCTAGGAGGTTCTTCTGCCCTATGTTCATTTTCAGGAACATGTGGGACCCATGCTCCATATATGAGGCCTGTTTACCCCTCAAAAACCTTCCCCAACCTCTATTCACTGGCTACGGTATGTTGTCAGCAATAATCAGGGGCTGCATGCTCTTAATACCCGTTTGCAAAGCGGGTGAAGCCAACTTTTACTAAAGAATTGTGAGAAATCTTAAGCTCAGAGAAAGTGCTGGGTGGACTCTGTTGTTATGTTTAACTAAACTGTGATTGGCTGTCTTTGGTCTTCGACTGTTCTGGGATTTTGTTAGCAAATTCACGGTAGAAATACAGTAGGAGGCATTTTGATACAAAGAAAGACTTTAAATAAAATGCAGGCTAAGTGTCACTGACTTAACATGAAAAGGATAATTCAGGCTACTGACTAGTTACGTATATGTGCAGGTAATTATCAGCCTCTTACACGTCTGGCAGCTTGTTAACAATGAGCAGGTATTGTTATAAGAAGAATCATAATTATCAGACTACAATAACCATGGCTGATTTTGAGAGTTGTATATGAGAACCAAACTGCGCTCAAGAACAGCTCAACTCAGGAGAGACATTATTAAAGGAGGCGATTTCCTCTGTTATTGGGTTGTTTCTGTTGGTTGCTGAAGTGACTGCATCCGTGACTTGCTCTACTATGATCATGATACACTTGCGATTAAGTCGATGACTTTGTAAAAGCTAAGTATCATGAAAGGTTTCTGAAGCATTGGAAGTGAGGAATCACAGTATGCATGTAATTCGCACATCAATAAGGTTCTTGTAGGTAACATAGAGAAAAGTAGACCAATCAAGTCATTAAATGAGAAATATATTATGGGCCTAAACATTGTTCTCAGGGTCTCTACCCAGAGTCTCACGGTATCGTTGGCAACTCCATGCACGACCCGGTGTTTGATGCCACCTTCACGCTGAGGAGCCGAGAGAAACTCAACCATCGCTGGTGGGGAGGACAGCCAGTGAGTACTCTCTTCTCTTCTCTCTCTCTTCTCTTCTCTTCTCTTCTCTTCTCTTCTCTTCTCTTCTCTTCTCTTCTCTTCTCTTCTCTTCTCTTCTCTTCTCTTCTCTTCTCTTCTCTTCTCGTATTTGTTTTACCATGTGTAGTTCATCAACACCCACTGTATATTTGTTAGAGAGCTTGGCTTTCTTTTTGCTTTGACAATAAATCATATTTGTGTATGGCTTTGAAGGTCAGTGTTTTTCTAATTCATCTGACAGGTCACAGATCAGAGGCCAGCAAAGGCAGGAAAGACTTCTTTTGAAGCCAACCACAGTATGAACGGCAGGACTCAGATCTAACAAAAAAAAAAAAATCAGATAGGTTTTATTATACATTTATCAATAACAGATGTTAAAATAAAAACGAAGTTGGGATCCCTTTAAGCTCTTACCAGATTGTAAACATTACTTAAAGGCCATCCTGCATTTATATTCAGTTGTTGTTTGACATTGAGCAATGGAATATTTAATGAGGATAAATTGCTAATGAACAAGGCTTTACCATTGTCTGTTGTCATAACCAAACCAACCTACCAAATGGTTTTGTATCCATTGGAGTACCCTTATGCTCACACACATTTAGCGTCCTTTACATATGACTTTGGTTTTCTTTGCTCATGTTATTTCGTAAGGAGACTGTTCTGTTTCTCTCCTAGATCTGGATCACAGCGCTCAAACAGGGAGTGAAGGCTGCCACCTTCTTCTGGCCTGTGTAAGTCTACATTTACAGCTTTCAGTTTCAAACTATCTTTGTGAATACATCTCCCAGCCTTGGTCCTTCAGTGTACTTTCTTAATACTATGCATGGGCATTTGATGTCCAAAAAGACAGTCTTTCACAAATTGACAAGACATTTCTTTTTCTTTATTTTCACTATTGATTTCCCTATAACATACATTTTGAGTGGATGCTTTGCCTCTCCTCTCTGAGCCACACTGCTGCTTAAACAGCAGATGCAGTAATTTTATAGCACTTTGATATTTTGTTCTCCTTACTTCCCTTTGGTCTGAGCTGTTCTGAAATTCTCCCTTTTGTTTTTAAAAAATATTTTTTCATGTTGCATGAAAATTGAATCAGGGATTGTAAAGTGAACTCACAGGGACTCAGACATAGTTTTTTAATATACTGAATGCCCTGTTTGTAATTTATGCTCTCCGGTAAGAACACATTTATAAATTGCCAAAAAATATGCACTCTGACCTAAATTGAAATTGGAAGCTTTACAGCCCTGAGTCATCTCTGCCAATCAGTTGGCAACTTATGTCATGCCTATGAATCCTTGTCATGGGGATGTTTTCTCTTGTCGGTTTGGAGCATGTCCTCACTAATAACCAAAGTGCCTTATGCCATTGCTCCTACCTGCCCAAATAAACTGAAATGAAAACATGAACTGTCCAGAGTTTGGTGCTACTCATGTGCCTCACAGATGCATTGTCTTAGAACTGTAAATGATTTGGTCGTCAGAACATGCCCATAGCCAGAGGAACACAAAGCAGCCTACATTTATCAGCACAGAGGAGGCTTTGATGGAGCGGGAGGCAGATCTCAGCAGAGGGCTGTTTTTACAGCAATTTGTGTAAATGGGCCTGTTTACACTCTGCAGGGTTCCTCTGTGAATCGGGGTCACAGACGTGCCACTCTATAGAACCATGGGGGCCAGAGTGTGGTTTACAGTGCTTTTCTTGCACTTGGCACTGACAGAGGCGTGTGAGGAATAAGGAGAAAGAGACAGGAGTGTGTGTACGACAGAGAGAAAGAGAGGGAGATTGTGTGCCGACATGACTGTGTGGCTGCGAAAGCCACATTACATGATTTGGCGTTATAGCAAGAGAAAAGAAGAAAGAAAGGGAAAGTATATGAAACAGACGACAGGGCAGGGGAAATTTTGTCGTGAAAGTGTGAACACAGACTAAAGTACAGAAAGGGATCAAACATGGAGAGAGAAGCCTGCTGTCAAGTGTTAACGCAGTGTAGCCACACCTCCTTGTTCCTCCATGCTGCCCCCACTGCCTCATACATCAAGCCCCATTCAGGGCCTCAGTCCTGGGCTTGATGGTTGACAGCTGTGGACTGTATGACAGCCAGCAGCTTGGTTGGTGGCCTCATCACTACACAGGCAGCCTTTGACTTTAAGACACTTTGAACAGTGAGAGGGCTTGAAATTGGTTTTAATCCACAACCTCAACTTTATGAGACTCTTTGAAAGCTAGAGGAACATTTTGGAGTTTAATGGTTTAATGGTTCAGGAAGGAAGGTTAAGTCTGAAGAAGTAAGGCACCAGAATCAGAATCTAGTACTGTAACTTGTCACCTGCAGCTATGGGTTTATACTGATGTTAACCTATGTTACCCTTTGTTGTGTTGTGTTTGTGTTCCAGTGCTATCCCACTGGAGAGGCGGATATTGACCATGCTGCAGTGGCTCCACCTCCCTGAAGGCGAGAGGTGAAATCAGTTTTTCATCTTGTTTTGTTGATAAAATATTTTTCATTTTGTAGCCACAGTTTAGAAAGAGTTTCACCACATGAAAGTAGTTGTTTTCAGTTCTATAATGTAATCCAGTACCACAGCTGGATGTTCAGAATGAACATATAACATATTGATGTTAACTTTCAAATGAGTGCTTTTATTCGATTTCTTGAATCCAACAATTTCACAAATCTTATTCATAAACATAAACCTGTTATTATTGTCAATTTTGTTTATATAGCACATTTCATTGCACGTAAACTAAAATGGTTTACAATTAAAGTGAAAATATAAAAAAAACATCTGCATAAACACAAGAGCACAGGTAGCATAAACAACATAAATATATGAATACAGGATGAGCATGTATAAAATTAAGCACACACCTAACCACAGAGAGAGAAAAAACAGTTCTGTCCTTGTTATTAAGGATGAAAATATAAAACCAATGTATGAAATTTTCTCATTTTGGTTCAGTTGATTAATATTTAGAAAAAATGACAATGGACATACCTGACAATGAGCTAAAAGTGTCACTCTGTGACCTGCTGAATGTATTGATAATAATATTCCACGAGACGCACAAGGTGCTGCTACTACTATTACTACTATTACTATTATTACAGTTCTTTCATGTTAACATGAACGACCAATGTTATTTACAGGATCCATAATGGATCCATAATGCAGCAGTGAGGCTGTTAACTGGTGCCACAAAGGAGACCACATTAGTTCAGATTCAGCATCCTCACATTGAATTCATTTAAAAGTCAGGTTTTTTTATTTTATGTTACTCATCTCATGTAAGGTTGTAAATGCTTGGCTTTCAATGCATTTGGGCCTGAATCTCTACACCCACAATGCACCTGTAGGTCTTCCCTTTAGGTAGCCTTTTCAGCTCCTAAAACCCAGTTTATTACCCTGAGGGTCACCAGATTCATTTGTGGGTATTGGGATGATTAAAGGAAGAGGAAAAAAGAAGAAACAAAGTTCTGATACATAGATTCATATGATTTCTTAAGATTATTTCTAATCTTTGCTTTTTGTGAAATATTGAATAAATTAATCTCGAGACACTTGTTCTTTGTTTTTATTTTTTTTAAATGTTTTCTTAATGTAAAATCTTTATCTTAAAAGTAACTACAACTGTATTGTAAAAGTAGTTGAGTAAAAGCATTTGAGTAAATGGATTTAATTTCCACCCCAGCAGATGATGCTCTTTAAAGTTCCTGATTTAGAAAATGTATTATTATTGATTATTGCTATGACTACACACACACGTTCCCAATGTCACTTGCGCTTTCAGGCCCTACATTTACGCCATGCACTCTGAACAACCAGACACATATGGACACAAAATGGGGCCCATGAGCATAGAAGTGAGTACTGTTAATCTGCATCTGTGTTTGTGTGCACAAAGCACATGGTTAAGCACACAAACCAGACTCAAAGATACACATACAGTACACACACACACATACAGTTTATCTTTGTGTGCATCATCAAAACAGACGTATTGGTTTTTTACTCCCTTTCTGTGTTTCAGTTGAACGGTCCTCTGAGGGTGATTGACAGAATAGTTGGCCAGCTGATGGACGGACTTAAACAGATGAAACTGCACCGCTGTGTCAACGTCATCCTGGTGGGGGATCATGGTACACACACACACACACCCACGCACACACACACAAAAAAGCATTACCCATTCATCACATGTACCCACTCTTATTCTCCTCTGTGTCCACAGGCATGGAAGAGGCCCACTGTGACCGCACAGAGTTCCTCAGTAACTACATGACCAACATTGATGACATCATCCTCATCCCTGGGTCTCTAGGCAGAATACGCTCAAGATACCCCAACAACCCTAAATGTGAGCGACGCCAAGAGAAAGGGTCATAATATCAAATATTCTATCCTCCTTTTTCTTTCTCTTTTCTTGTTACTTAATTTTTTCTGTTCATTTGGATTTTGGTCTTTTGGTCCTTCATCATCAAACATGACACAGTAATTTGTCAACAAAAACATAAGACCTGCAGCAGTTACCACTGGAAACTGTGGTGTTTGTGGAACAACTTAACCATGTTTTTGTTTTTTTTTACATTTTGTTCATTTTTCTACTGACCTACTTCACAATAGTAAACAAGTTCATGAGGTTATTTTTTCTGAGATTAAGCTGTTAAAACTGTTAAAGCTGTTAAAGCTGTTAAATTTTAAAGAACATCATGTTGATGTGTTGTACTGCATGCAGGTTTTTCAACAGTTTTCACTGCTCTGATTGTTGTTGTTTTTCATCAGATGATGCAAAGGCTGTTGTTGCAAATCTAACTGTAAGTATTTGAAGAAGAACTTGAGTGAAATGTCAACTGTGTGACCTTAGAAGTTACTGATGGAGAATTTTGTCAAATTTGATCAGAAGAGAGTTATAATATTGTAGCACAAATAATGTGAAACATGCAATAGTAGGTGGTGATGTGTCTGTCACCTCTCTGATTTATTGTGGTTTATGGTTTTAAAACCCACAACACAACACCAAAACCCACAATACAACATAACTCCGAAACCCACAACACAACACCAAAACCTACAACGCAACACAATGCTAAAACCCTCAACACAACAAAACACAAAAAACAACACAACACAACGCTAAAACCTTCAACACAACACGCCACCAAAATTTAAAACACACTTTCTATTCACATGAAGAGTGCCGTGATTCCCTGCGATTGGCCACTGTACTGATTGGGATACTGATTTAGGATCAAAATACCAATGATTGTTTCTGTGTTCCAGTGTAAGAAGGCAGAGCAGCACTTTAAGCCATACTTGAAGCAGCACCTGCCTAAAAGACTGCACTACGCCAACAACCGACGCATTGAAGAGATTCACCTGCTGGTGGAGAGGAAGTGGCACGTTGCCAGGTACAGTACCGCCACTACAACAGGAAGTACAAATAACATTGGATATTTACAAGCTAAACTGGACAACTGCAAGAACTGACACTCTTTTCAATGTGCCAAATGGAAATACAGTATATAAGAAGATTTAAGATGAGATTATAAGAAGAGACAAAATTACTTTATTTATCTCGGAGGGGAAATTCAGTTGTTAGCTCTGTTAGAATGAGACAGCAGGATGAAGGACGAAGGATCTTTTGTATCTCTCCGCCCTGCAACGGAGAGAGAGGAGCCGTCCACTGCTATTTTTTTGGTCCATAAAGGTTTTGTGTAGCGGATGATCTGGGTATTTCAAGAACATCTTGACAGGTCATCTCTCCACCACCTCCTCCAGTGTGTCCAAACTGGCTCCAACCACAGAACCAGCTCTTTAGACCAGTCTGTCAAAATGGTGTCAACAAATCTTAGGTGTTTTAGATTAAAGATGTATCTCCAAAAAAAATGAAAATCAGGGAGTACACTCTTTGATGTGCAGTGTTCTGCCTCACACACTTACATTTACATTTAGTCATTTAGCAGACGCTTTTATCCAAAGCGACTTACAGGAAGAGTAAAAAAAAGCAAACAATCAAGGTATAGTGCAATAAGAGCTATTAGTGCTTGTGACAATTCTTTGAGGAGTAGACTTATGTGGTCTGGGAGAGAAGATGCTCTCTGAAGAGCTGGGTCTTCAGGAGTTTTTTAAAGGTAGAGAGGGACGCCCCTGCTCTGGTAGGAACTGGTAGTGTGTTCCACCAGCGGGGAACAAGAAGTGCAAAGAGTCTGGATTGCCTTGGACCAACGGGGAGCAGAGCCAGGCGCCGTTCATTGGAAGAGCGCAACGGTCGTGAGGTAGCATATGTCTGAATCAGGGCGTTCAGGTAGGTAGGAGCAGTACCGGAGACAACTTTGTAGGCCAGCATTAGAGATTTGAATTTGATGTGGGCTGCAACAGGTAGCCAGTGGAGCTCAATGAGCAGTGCACACTTGCCACTGACACTGTGAAACACCAGGCGAGAGTATGATACAGAGAGCTTGTGTGAAAACTGGTGAAACATCTAATTGTACATGTGTTAGTGGAACCTTTTTGGAAGCATTTAGTACTTTCAGAGATTAGATGCCATTGTCTTTTAATGATTTCCCATATTACCCCTTAGCATCTGATTTCACATCTTCTTTGAATCATAACACATCATACACATACTGCAGGAGTCAGTCACTTACTCTTTGCAGTGGGGATAAATATGACCATAAATCTGCCTGAAAATCATTTAAAAAATAGGGTGCTCCTGTCTCCACAATCATTAGATTTTTTTATGATCTGAAGTTCTCTAGAAGTTCTAACTAATTCAGTTTTAATCTGGAGATTCATATGCTACCAGGAAGTGCTCTAATGTTCTGTGTGGTCAGTGTAGATGTGGTTTTTTAAGCCCACCCATCAGTGAAGCTTTTTACTGCACATCTTGCTTTACTTAAAAACACATTTTGTGTTAGTGTGGGCTGTTATCAATGCAACATTAACACGTGTAGTGCTGAAAAGTTTTAAGACGGCTGTTTAAGCCACAAGCCACACGTGAAAAAGAACCCCACATCTTTTTTCAAAAGTGCAGCTGCTGAAACATTAATGACATGCTAAAATGAACTCTGACAGGCGTTTGATGCAGAGCAGTGAGAAGTCTTACTGCAGTGATTCAGTGACAAGGTAAACCATGAAGTCATCAGGACTGAAAGTGAAAACAAACCACCTCGGCTAACAACGCTGTGTGTCTGTGTGTGTACATGTGTAAAAGTGTCCTTGCTAGAGCTGTCATGCTGTGCTAGATGGTGAACCATGGGAGAGTTACATTCTGTCTCCGTACACACACGCACACACATGCAGAGCTTCTAAATGAAAGAGATCTTTCAGGTTTCTGTGCAGCTCAGATAGACAGACGGGCTAATCGTTGGCACCGGAGCTTTGAGTGTCAGAGTGTTTACACACGCGCACACACACACACACACACACACACACACACACACACACACAGATACACACATACACACACACATACATATTCACACACACACACAGGCACACGTAGGTACACACAGGTACACATACATTAGTCAATGTCTGCATAAATCCCAAACCAACTAACTGTTCACACCAAATGAAACACTGAGTTTGTCTCATATCCCTCATTTACATTTTTAACATGCTTGTGGCTTCACCCCCTAGACACACACACACACACACACACACACACAGACACACACACACAGACACACACACACACACACACACACAGACACACACACACACACACTCACTCACACTAAGGTGAATGTGTATAACTGTAAACGGTGCATTAATGGACACTTAGTAAAAAGTGGCTGTTTTTCAATTAGAGGACTGCGGCTTGGATTGTGTGAAGGAGTGCTTGTTTAGTAGGTGAAAACTGACAACATACTGCAGTTCAACTCGAGACCTGCTGCACACACCATAAGGTTCTGAACCTACTTTAATTTGTGAAACCCTTGTTGATTTGTGTGACTTCTTTAGTGCGATGTGATATATGTGGTATGAATGCAGGGATAAGCTGGAAGTATGAACACTCACCAGCCACTTTATTAGCTAGCAAGGTGTACCTTAAAAAGTGGCAGTGTGGTGTTCTGCTGCTGTAGCCCATCTGCTTCAAGGTTGTTGTGTGTTCAGAGATGGTCTTCTGCAGGCTTGGTAGTAACTAGTTGTTATTTGAGTTACTGTTGACCCCGTCTGGTCTTCTCCTCTGACCTCTGACATCAACAAGGCATCAAGGCTCACTGGATATTTTCTCTGTTTTAGACCATTCTCTGTAAACCCTAGAGATGGTTGTGTGTGAAATTTCCAGAAGATCAGCAGTTTGTGAAATACTCAGATGAACAACATGCCATGTTCAGAGAAACTTAAATCCCTTTTTTCCTTATTGTGATGCTTGCTTTGAACTTCAGCAGCTCGTCTTCACATTAATATTATATTATTATTATTATGGCTGACATACACTCACACAAACTCACCATTATATACTTTAATGCTTGGTCACTGCTTTGAGACAAAGTTTTAAGCTTTAAATTAAATATTTGGCCAATCAGAGCCAACCACAATGTGCGTAAGCCAAATACTTATCTAAGATTCATACTGTTCATTACAGGAAAGTTCCTGAAGGGAAGAGGCACTGTGGCTTCTCTGGTGACCATGGATATGACAATAAGATCAACAGCATGCAGGTACTCTGGCATATCAATGCCTTAACATAGATTATACCTTGATTCTATGCAAACACACAACACTACACAAGAATTAGGTCCAAAATCTGAAACAATGACATTGAAACGTGTTATTTATTGTGTCAAATCAATTGACTTGCAACATCAACTTTCATTTTCAGACTATTTTCTTGGGGTATGGACCTACATTTAAATTCAAGACTAAAGTTCCAGCCTTTGAAAACATTGAGCTTTATAATGTCATGTGTGGTAAGGCATATTTTTGTCTGTCCTTGTGGGCCTGGGTCTGCATGCATTTCTTTGATTCTAGTCATCTTGGACTGGCCAAAACTATTTTAATGAATTTGTGAATTGACCAGTCACAACACAAGTGGTATCTTATGTGTGACTACCTCCACTTATTCTTTCAGCTGACATGAAAATGGTTTCTCCCACTTTCAGATCTTCTCGGTCTTAAACCAGCTGCCAATAATGGAACCCACGGCAGTCTGAACCACCTGCTGAGGAGCCCCCCCTACAGACCCACAATGCCAGAGGAAGTTTCCAGGCCAGCAGCCTCTGGTCTTGTTCCTGCAGGAACAGACGACCTGGGCTGCACCTGTGAAGACAAGGTCAGCCATGATGACTCAGTGGCAGACCTGGGCCCAGATTCCTGCAGACTGCTCAAAAGAAATTAGTTTTTCTAGGAGATTGGCTTGTCTGTCAAGCTCACCAAGATTAGATAGAACAACAGTGAAACCATACGCATCCTGGTCTTCATCACATGCCATTGAACTGTCACACTTTGCCATCCATAGTTTGTCAATAATTCACTAAGTTAATTAGTCAATATGATTTAGTGGCCAAAACCTGTATCTTGTGAGAGAGTGAACGGTTGATTACATATATCAGTCATATACTGAAGGCCAGTTTAAATGACTAAAAAGTTACTGATGGGACAATGTGATGTTGTTCCTGTGTAAAGTATAGTATAAATGATTGCATGATTGTAATATATTGATACTTATGGTTTCAACTGTATGTTCACATCAACTTTAGGTAAGTAGATCAACAAGTCAATCTCCAAAAATGATACTACTTTAGTTTCACGTGATGAGATCACAGTCAGATAGGATGTATATGAAACCTAACTGATTCCTCCAGGCCAAACTGGAAGAGACAGTGTTGCTGGCCAACTGTTTCACCACGAGACCACTTAATGTCCCCTGAAGAGAAGCACTGCTTAGTCTCCCTTTGTCACATCATATTTATGTTTGTATTTATTTTTGTCTTTTTTGTGTTGTTGTTTTTTTAACAGGGAATTAGCACAATATGTTTACTGTTCCCGATATAGCTGAAAGCTCCATCTGTAGTCCTCAACATACAGAACTAGAAATTTTGTAATACTTTGGTATTACAAATATGAGGGAGTTAAAAGGAAGCGTCTACCATCGCTCCATTCAGCCCAAACACTGACTGAGTAGAGCAGATCTTTGGCTTGACATGAGATAAAAAGATGAAACATGAGGATCAGTTGGTTTATCTTATTGGTCATGTGTTCTGTTTACTTTTTTTTGCTGCTAAAAGCGATCCATGGCTGTAAAGAGTCTTTAATTATCATTATTTTTGTTAAATTCTTGTGTATTTTGAATATGCCTTAGAACCAGAAATAATGTACAAGCCTGATATTCAGGAGCAAACGATCCTGAATGCCAGAGTTTATAGTTCATGCATTTCAATCATGCCAACCAAACATTTTTGGGCCCTCTGAGGTGTCAGTGCAGATCTTCAGATTTTTTTATGGATTTATTTTCCATGAAAAAACATTGTGGCTTTACTCACATTTAGTAGTATTGCATTCAAACCCCTTCAGTCATAAAGCAGAAAGAGAAAGACTCACATGTCAATCTGACAAGATAATCTCTGATTTGTCCAGACTACTGTTAACTAGCATCTTCCCTGTGCACCGGGCATCAGGTGGTCTTCTCTTGCTCTCTAGAGCAGTTTGTCTGTAGCAGCTCCTAATTTGGAAAGTCAGCTGTGACTGAAGGGGTTTACAATACAGATGTTCTTGTTTTGTTTTGTTTGTTTTTTAAGAAAAAAAGAGAAATCTGTTTTTCTTTTTTTAATGCAGTTAAGTTGCTTTTTTACACAGCAGACCTGTAAAAAGAAACATCTGCATGGGCC
The DNA here is from genome assembly GCF_030273125.1 of Centropristis striata. NCBI lineage: Eukaryota > Metazoa > Chordata > Actinopteri > Perciformes > Serranidae > Centropristis > Centropristis striata. The sequence goes on along the minus strand of NC_081524.1, from coordinate 25,494,868 downwards.
CATGGTGAATGTATTGTTTGTGTGTGTATGTCTGTGAGTGTGTGAATGAACCTGACATGTAAAAATGTACCTGAATAGCTGATTGCTTTGTTTTGTCTTTTACTCAGCTTCCTAAAAACTTCAATAACCTTGTTGCACCTTTGCTTTCTGCTGCAGAGCTGGAGTCAGTTCACCTTCAAGTCAAGTCATTTCAACTAAATCTGTATTATTTTACTCAAGAAAAGGCAAAATCTCTTTTCATCAAGGTTTATCATTCACATTTGACAATCCTCTCTTTGGAAACTTTGTCAATGTATTTTTCAAATCTACTTTGTGAATGACTTGGATTGAAGTGAGTTAGACCTGTTCCTTCTCTGCAGTGTTACACTTTATCTATGCTGTGTTTGTGATTCCCATGTAGATCTCTGGCAAGAGATTGTTTCAATCTCCGATCTTTTTGCAGTTGCGTGTAAAAAGTAGGGGCCAAAGAGGTTTGAAAGTGACCCTTGTACGAGGCTATAACCTGGAGTCACTGTGGCTCTGTCTCTTACAGAACAAAGTGGAGGAGCTAAACCAGCGACTGAGGCAAGCTATTGATGGTCAGTCTTTCATGATGTTACTCATCATATATTTTATACACTACATCAGCTTTCAGGGATGAAGACACTCAAACTCATAGAACTCTAACTCTCCTTGATTCTTCTCGTATGGAACTTGCAGTGCTTTTGTTAATAAAAATAGAGATTTATCAAGCTGTACATTTTTCTAGTACATTCAGTGTTTATAATGTGTCTCTGAGTCTATACTGATTTTTGCTTGCATCCTGACCCTGTTCATACAGTGATGCATCTCAGTTTTCACATGTTGTTCCTTCCCATCAGTGTAAAGGTCAGTGTTTTGTGTTACACACCTGTGTCTCCTCTGCTGTGTCCCTCTGTGCTCTTCCTGTCTCAGATAGCAGGAACTTGCCATACGGCCGACCTGCTGTACTCTACCGTACCAAATACTCCATCCTCCACCACAGTGACTACATCAGCGGCTATAGTGAGGCTCTCTCAATGCCTCTCTGGACGTCATACACCGTCAGCAGACAGGTACCTCATCCTGTCACCTCTTTGCCCTTATTGTGTGAATATTTACTGTCAGCCAACAGCTAACAAAGGTACCTCACTCAGAGGACGGCATGCCAGATGGTCAGTCTCATACACCAGTACATTAATGCTGGGCTTACACCAAGAGATTTCCACAGTCCCAGACTAAAAACTGAAGTCTTTAGTAAATCCAGGAGTTTTACTGGAGTAAAGCTCCCCTCATCTCCATCGTTAAATTTAAGGTAGTAATCTGCACTGTTTCATATCAGTCTTTTCCTAGTCTTGGGTTTGGATCATATCAAATGTGTTTGATATTATCTCAAGTCGCAGTGACAGAACACAATCAACAACCAATAGATGAGCGGGGGGAAAGGTCCCCGGTTCCAGACCGGCCAGTAAAACCACTTTGACAGGAAAAAGTAACATCACAATAATGCTCGTAAGCTCAGTCCAAATAAAAATATAGTGATGTCATATATTTATGGCCACAAGCTGGATTTTTGGGGGCGCTATTTCTTAGTAAAGAGAACAGTAAGGAGACCCAGTTTAAATGTATAAATAAATGTATACATAAATAAGTAATAAATAATCGATGATTAATGTATGATTAACTAAATGAAAGTTGATAGAGCTGATAAATATGGTTATTCAATTAAACACATTATAATTACATAGGACACAAATGTATCATGAATTCATTTCTAAATGTTCCTTTCCTTTATTCTTCCTTATATCTATTTTTACTGTAAAATAGTCAACTTTTCATGTCAGATAAACAGAAACCCCTTTTCAGCTTTGTGAGGGGGCATTTTGTGGTGTTTTCTCTTCTTTTTGTTGTTGTTCTTTTTCAACATAAACCATTGCACACATTAGAGCAAACCAAGAGCATGATGGGAAAAAACTGCATTATAGGAAAAAAATGCTAAAATAACCTAGTTGTAGTCTTGTAAATAGTTACCCTGCAAGATTCACAATCTGTCTAAAATCTCAGTGTGAGACTAGACTGAAAACTCTAAACACTTATCTTTAGATGTGAGCTGATAGTTTTCCAGGAGTCTTTTCCAAATCTTTTCAAAGTCTTCTGATGTATAGGTAGTATTATTTTCTATTGTGATTATTAGCACAAGAGTCATTTTCACACCTTTTGAACATTGCATACCCTTGTTCATGGCTCAGGGATTTTAATATGTCCAAAGACATACTTGCTTCTATCACTAGGGGCTAAATCCAGGGCTAATCACAAGACTATCAAGATTTCTAACCTGATATTTGGTTATTTTGGAATATTTTCAAGTTACCCAAAATACCAAACTGTTATGTTGTTCATGTTGAATTAAATGTACTTGCTACTACAAGTTGATATCTGATCCAGCATTGCTCTGCGATGTATTTGAAGATAAAAAGGTTATTAACAGTTACGTTTTAAGACATATGAATGTCATGAGATACATGACGTGCACAGCATCAGGGAGCGTTGCACCTGCCCTCTTTCCTCCATTACATCTGATCACATGACTGTAAATTTACAGTTTTTATTAAACCCAAATATATTTGTTTTCTACTTATTATATACAATATATGAAACAACTTCTCCCTCTCTCTGTATCACCCTTGTCACCAACCAGACAGCTGTTCTGAAACTCTTTAACAAGTGAAAACTAGCAACTGTTAAACTTAATGTCAGTTGACTTATTTCCTGTGTGTTTGTGTGTGTGGTCCTTCAGGTAGAAGTGTCCCCTCTGCCTGAAGCCCTGTCCAACTGTGTGAGACCTGACACCAGAGTCCCTCCAGCCTACAGTCAGTCTTGTACCAACTACAGAGCAGACAAACAGATCACATACGCCTTCCTGTACCCGCCACGTGAGTTAACCAGTCTCATTTTCAGATATTTGCCCTTTATTCCCATCCAATATAATAACATTTTACTCATTAGCTTCATTGTTTGAATCTAGCAACATAACTGCAATTGACATTGTTTTGAATTTGAACATTTCATTTTTTCTCTATTGAAAGAATTGTCCTCAACCACTGACAAAAAATATGATGCTGTCCTCATCACCAACACTGTGCCCATGTATCCTGCATTCAAGAGTAAGTCAGTCATTAATTATTAGTTTCTTCTAAGGCTAAATGTCTGGTGTCCTGTTGAAACCATTTGTTGCGATCTTGATAGTTTTTCCTCTAAAAATGAATCCAAATCTGTATTGATTGGTTCACTAATATATTGATTGTTTTATTGTATCTTCTCTCACCTCCCATCCCACCCTCCCTGTTTCATTCTCACATCCCTTTTGTTTGTCCTGTTTGTACCTGCTCCTTCCACCGTTCTCTCTCAGGAATATGGGGTTACTTCCAGAGAGCACTGGTGAAGAAATATGCCACTGAGAGAAACGGCGTGAATGTGCTCATTGGACCCATATTTGACTACGACTATGACGGTGTCAGAGACTCCGCTGAGAAGATAAAAGAGTAAGAACATTACTTCTGATTCAGCTTCAGTAGGGTTACAAGCACTTTTTATTGTTTTACTTGTTGAAATGTTTCCGTTGAGGTGCAGGATTCAGTCTGAATTAAACAAATAGAAAAATTAAAAATAGATTTTCTATCTCAGTTTAAAACAATACACATTCCATTTTCACATGCTGTATGTGTTATGATTAGCATTATGATCAGTCCTAGATTGCATCATACATTGCCACTATTCTGTCATATTAATTCCACTTATATCCAGGCATAAAGACACTATGCAAAACAAAGATAGGACTCAACACAGGAATAACCACACACAGAGCGAAAATAACAAATATGTCATGATTCCTCCTGGAGTTTTATATATATGGAAATCATTTTTAACAATCTGATATTGAGCAGTGTTTATAAAGATAATGTTTTGGGGGTTTTTTTAGAAGAAGAAAAAGAGAGATAAAGAAATGAATCCTGGCTAAAGGGAAAAGTTTGTCTATTTGTCACAAATGTCTTACAAAGTCTCTTGTTGGACCAGGTATGTAAGCGGGGTGATACCCGTCCCCACACACTACTTTGTGGTCCTGACCAGCTGCTTAGACTTCACACAGGCTGCAGACTCGTGTGCCGGTCCGCTCAGCAGTGCTGCCTTCATCCTGCCACACAGGGCCAGCAACGATGAGACCTGCAATGTAAGGAATATCACGACTTAAAATGCGTTTAACATTTCATTGACATTTATACACCCACATTATAGAGACCAGGGCTGTATTCCAAAGTCAAGGAAGGATCCTCAAACGGCTAAATTTGAAGGAGACTACGTCATCAACATCCGTCGAAGGACTGTCCCAATGTCCAGGATCCTCTGAAGGAGAGAAACCTTCTGTTGCCCAAATTCCAAGGATGCATGTGTGTATCCTCCATGCGCCCCGCTTACCCATAAATCATTGAGCACACCGCTCTACCGGGAGATTTAAAAGCGGCGAGTGAAGACACAGCGACACCGGCGAAGCAATATGAATTTAAATATAGAAGTATTTTCAGTTTACACTAAATATTTGTTATCACATCACTTATAAAACTTGTGTTCAAAGTCAAGCAAAACATATGCACAAACAAATGCCAGAATATTTAGCTAAAAGATGATAAAAGTCATCATGATACATTGCCGGTTACGTTAATTAATGCCGTCTCAGTCAGCTATAGTTATTTTTTAAATGTATTTATTTATTTTTGTTAATTCATATTTATGCGTCAGATGATGATGCACTATGTGCAAAGTATACGTAGCTATGCCATCCAGAAAATTATACATGTTTATTGTGTTAACAGACCGACAGTCTGCTATTATCCGTTATTTTTATTCATAAATAACTTACTGTACTGTAAAATAAAATGAAAAAAAAAAAACAGAACACATTCCATGTTGAGTTATGCACCGCTGCTTTTATGAAACTAAGTAGCGGCCAGATTCAGCCAGGATCAGTGAAATATTCAGGTTTAATCCACATTTTGGCTTTTACTTGCTAAATAGTGGAGATTTAACTTTGAAGCATCTTCTTCCATTTTCACAAATATGTGGCAGAGTGCTGATGCCAAAGCCACATCCATGTCATGAACTGGTTTTGAAATTGCAGCGCTGAATTTAAGCAGGACGTCCAATTACACAATGACGCACACCTGCATACTTGGAAGGCTGTTCCATTTGTGCGTTACAACAGTGATAGAAAGGATTATGGCCTCGTCTCTGGAGGACCTGACTCTGAAGCCTACCAAGGAAGGATCCTTGACATTGGGATACAGCCCAGGTCTACGCACAGTGCTTCTGTGGCTTCTTGGAAGTTTAACTCAGAAACTTTTTGCATCATCTAGTCACCCTGAACAGAACATTATTCCTAACGGGTTGTGTAGCAAAAGCTAAATATTCAGGTAACTGTATAAGCAGCATTATTTAAATCAAGATACATTATTTTCATAATGTGTCTTGATTTTTAACCTTTACACAAAAGAAAGATTTTGGAACAATTTTTTGACAAACAACAGTGTATCCATCCACCAAGCACAAGCCAGTTAGCACAGGTTTCTGTAGAGGCACAATGTTAACAAACACCAGACTGTCATTAGACGTTCCAGCATGTAACTCTCATGACTATGAGAACAATGTTCCTTCCAAGCCTAATCTCTCAGGGTTATGAGTGATGGTGGGTCATCATGCTTCTATCTTCTGTTCTGCTGACTGCTTCCCTGCAGAGCTCAGAGGAGGAGTCTCGTTGGGTGGAGGACCTGCTGAAGATGCACACAGCTCGAGTCAGAGATGTGGAGATCCTGACGGGCTTGGACTTGTACCGCAGAACAACTCGGAGCTACGCTGAAATCCTCTCACTCAAGACCTACATGCACACCTATGAGAGTGAGATCTGATATGTGCCGGCTCTGTGGACATTTTTCAACCGTGGTGGATGTATGTGGTACAAAAACAAAGAGATGTGATCATCTCAATTACACTGACCTTTACCTGATTTGGCTCTCACTGGCTGCTGTGGCTGCTGTATGCAGCTGCTCTGCATGTCTTCATGTTGTGGTGCTTTTACAGAGACTTTGGTTTAATCTCATTTATTTCATCCATCTGTTAACATACAGCTTTAACACCACTGAGCCTCTGGCTGTGGTACTGTCCACTTTATTCTGTGAAAGTAAGCAATTCCTTTGCTCACTTAAAGTTAATGAAATTACATCAAACTGAAAAAACAACATCACCTACATACAATATTATTCTGGCATTCTAAACACAGTACCTAGTTTGTCTTATTTTAGTTTGCAATTTTCACAAGCAGAAAGCATGGGCTCATATTGAATCCATACTACCAGTTATGTCGTAAAGTATAAATATCAAAGAGGCCATTAATCGTTATCTGAAGTTTTCTTTGATTCAACTCATGATTTAGCAGAAAGGTTTTCTCTCCAGTTAGTGGTCCTGGGGCAAACATTTACTAATATTGAACAACCACCGTCCTCCAAGCATTGTGTATTTACACTGTGCCTCCAACACACACCGCTGACACAGGAAAAACAACAGCAATCCTATGGTGGAAATAAAAGCTTATAAAGCCATTTGAATTAACGCAACTTTTTTTTCATATCATGGTACCATAATATAACTAAAATAATCACTCTTAACACTATATTTTTTTACTAAGGGCCTCAGTACAAGGCAGGGCCACAAGTTCAAATAATAATGCAGGACTGATTTGTTGGTGCATTTTAGTTTTGAACATTCAAGTCAAATTCTTAATTATTCAAAAACCAGCTGCCACACAGTGAACCACGGGCTTTTGGGCCCATTGAGGGTCAAGAGCCACTTTTGCAACTGTCCTGTCTACACATACTATACATGTTGGGTGTCATATTCTTCATATTCCCAAATATTTCCATTCTTCTAGCAGTATTATTACATATGAAGTTCCACAAAGTAGACGTCCTGCAGATTTACCCCTGACCAAGAACAAGTATCTGAGGATTTTTTCATAGTACATAATCTTTTCAATTATTTTCTAGCAAACAAAATTCCATATGTGTAAAAAAGTATTACAGTTAAGTGGTAAAAGAAAGTTTAATTGCACTACAGAGTCCTGGACCAAGCCATTACGTCAGTGTGTTCATTTTCAGTTTCCGATATGACATCAATCCATATGACATATAGTTTACTCATTACACATTGAACACTTTCTCCGTATGTTAATGAAAATGCAATGTTGTTTGTGTGTGTGTGTGTGTGTGTGTGTGTGTGTGTGTGTGGTGAATTCAAGATATTTTCTGTTTGACTATTGATTGTGTTTGTTTGTGTGTGTGTGTCTGTGTGTTGTGATGCTGACTTTTTGTTCTTTTTGTTCTGTGCGCAATAGCAATAATGAGGATGATTTATTAATGTATTCCTGAAAACATTTACCACCTGTGAGACCTATTTATGCTTTATGTAAATTCCATCACAATAAACAAGTGTTTTACTAAACAGGTGTATTCAGTCCAGCTGCTTTCTGTCAGTCTTCCAGCTTTGGGCTGCAGTAGAGTCAGTACTGTGGAGATTTAACCCTCATAATGTCCTCCCGATTGCATACACCTTTTGGCCTCTGGGATCAAAAATGACCCCGTCTGGTTTGACTGTTATTTAAAACATATCGTATAAATTGTCAATGAATTCTGTTACATCTTTAGTCTTACTTCAGTCAAACCCATTACCACAAATTTTTCCCTTCGTTTTGGAATTTAGGGCCAATAGACCTTGTTTGCATGAAAGTATACCATTTTTTTAGTTAACCCTTGTGTGTACTCAGCAGTAGTGAAGAAACGTGAACACTGTTAATGTTCTACATGCTACATGTATGTATGATGACTGTAAGTATAACATGAAATACACACACTTTGGTTACAACACATAACAGCTTCAGTTTCTTCCACATGAGCCTGTCACCAACAGTACACACAAAGACCTGTTCCTATCCAGTGCTGCCTCCACATGGACACTGATGGAACAGGCGGCCAAAATAACACCACATATACCACAAAAGTCCTAAAAGTCTTGCATTTTACAACTTACTTCTGTAAAAGTACAAAAATATCAGCATCAAAATGTACTTAAAGTATCAAAAGTAAAGAAACATGACTGTGACATGCGGAGTTTGATAAGTGGTGATTATTATTTTGGCCATAATCGTGCAGCCCTATTAACAACACGTTAATGCCCTGGCAGTGGCCATATTTTAACTTAATTCATTATTGAATTTTGCCCATAACAATGCGATTAATCGTGATTAAACATTTTAATCCTTGCCCAACACTAATCATAACCAGTAAAAAGCAAACTCTAAGAACACTTCTACAGCTGTTGTATTCTGATAATTAACATACTACGGTACTTAATCATGATAGTGTGTGAGCTGTAATTATTATGCCTTCCATGACTTAAAAGAAACAATTTCAAATCAACCTTTATGTCTGTGCCTTGAATAATAGTGCTTTTTTATGCCTGTGCAATCAGCTACATCTATACAAACTTTTCTATCAGAGGAAGTTGTGTCTCTGTAGAGACAACAGACAATCACAGTTCCTATTATATTAGAATTTAATTGCTAATTCTAAGTTATGCAATAACAGAAGCAGCCACTCTGAAGTTCAAAAGGATTCTACACAGTCATATTCAGTTTAATATCCTGCAGCTGAACAGTGCAAAATGTACCAATTTTGAGTGAATGTGGACTTCAGCCAAATCAAGAGACAAAAAAAAGGAATAATGGTGCGGACTTACATACTTATATATATATTCAGGAAAGTGCAGTGAAGACACAAGGCACAGGAGACAGATTTATGAACCACTACTTATTTGGTAAAGCCTCTGTGATGCTTTTGTGTCCCACCGCTCTGTAAGGTGCATCTCAAAATCATTTATAAAGTTCAAGCCAATGACTTAAAATAAACCTTGGGTGAGTCAAGACTCCAATCAGAAGAAAAAATGAAAAATTGCCCCAGTATTAATGAATGGGAGACAAACCTTTAAAAATATCACCATAATGCATTTTATTTCACTGCAGTTTAGAACACCTGCAACTGTATACATGTAACTGGAACAATAAGGTCTATACAAATCTTCAGAAGATCCTCCAGCACACACTTCAGAGCTCATGCTACTTCTATATAATATTGCATAAACTCCATCAATTTAGATATCATCTCATCAGTCTCATTATATTGTACTTCTTTTATTTTACAAATCTTAACAATGTTTCAACTCGTTTTCATGAACTCCATTAACTTTATTCCAGGCAGTGACCAAACAGTCTGAAATCATAAGAATCTCAATGCAGCGGGATTTTGTGATTGTCCTTACAGCTCAACAAAGCCTGGGGCGTTGCCTGCTGTCAGCATCATCACCTTGGTGCATAGAAAATACAATGTCCATTCATTTCTCACAAACTCGAGTTTATAAATAAAAATCTCTCCCTCTTGCTCTCAGTCTGTCTGTCACACACACAGACACAAAGACATACACACAAAAACACACACAGTCTTTGCAGGGTGGAGTTGGGTATCAGCCCTGGAAGGCGTGGATCTCCTCTTTACTGAAGCCCTGCTGCTTCAACAACCTAAAGCATGAACGACCGGGAAAGGAGGACAAGGAAAGAAACTGCATTAGTGCACTGAAAAACAATACAACGATGATAACATAATAGAACAGTGAAACTCTGAAATGTATGTAGTCAATACTAGATAATACTACTGCTGTTAAAATAAAGGCTCAGTTTTTTAAAGGTTTTGAAAACATTGCCATTTTTAATGGATGACCGGACGTTTCACTTTTAGCTCTCACATTCACTTATTTCTGAGCGCTAAAAAAAAGCGTATGTGAGAGGTATTTTTTGTGTATGTGAGGTAAAATTGTGAATGTGAGAAGTAAAACTGTGAATGTGAGGTTAAACTGTGAATGCGAGAGATATTTTTTGTGAGAGGGAAGACATGAATTATGTCCTTTATGGCCCCTCATAACGCACACTGCCAAAAAAATGAAACATCATAATAAAAGGTTAGTCTGTATTATGATGAACACATTTTTGACAGTGTCAGAAACTAAAAATATGAAATTTTGGGACCATCAAAATTTGACTTATTGGGTCCAAAGCAATCATCTTAAAGAGCTGTAATTTAAATGATTATATTATATTTATCCATATTATGTGTGTGGGAAGACAGCAGGAAGTTAATCGCCTCGGCCATAGAAGTCTTGCATATGGTGCACATGCTCTTTTTTCTGTGTATACGCCATCAATGTATTATGTAGTAGTATTAAGACCTGGATACCAGATTCCACACTGGCACTTCACATGGGAATTTCTTTCATTGCAATGTTTTGTTTGGCCATTGGGACAAACTGGCAACACTGATTTGACAGAGCAGTATCTAGCTCTCTTGGTTCACCCATGGCATGTGTCCATGAACTACTTTGATAGGATTGAATGGGATGCTGTCTGTTTGTTTACAACCTGTCTGATCTTATGGATTTGAGAGTGCAATGTTATCATAACTGAAAATAAGACCTACATTGTAGTTAAATTGAATGCACTATTTTCTCAGAGCCTTGGGACAGTGAGGTAAACGTTATATAATAAAGGTATTATTACACACCCTGTTGTTCGCTCTGTAAAGGCAGTGGGGCCGCACACACACACATAGCATTTGGACCCATCTGGCTTGTTGAGGAAATTATTGAGCACAGACTCATCCACCTGACCCTTCCTGCCGGTCCAGCTGTTACAGGGATCAGAGAGGATGTACTCCACCTGAAACCTGAAATACAGATAGAAACACTTTCTGAAGATGTACAAAGACATGAGATGTAGCAGAAGAAAAGTGGATGTCTCAAGCTTAAAAGCACAGTGCACATTGACTTTAACTCAACATGTCCCTCAGTTTGTAACTCAGTTTATCCCTTTGAACACATCAAATATTCTAATATAAAACTATTTTTAAACTTCAGATCCTTTCATAATGCCCATGTCCAATGTCCCTGGGAACAGCATACAAAACAGAAATTGTATAATGTAGCCTATTTGAAGATCAATATCCAAGAACTGTTTTTCTCAAATTTTCCCCAATGGAGCGAATTTCTGCTATTTCAGCACATTGTTATATTTTACAAGATATATCTGCTTTTTCATGCAGTCAAAGTCTTCTACAGCATGGTTTCCTCAAGCCAATTAATTCCTGGATGTCATTCTTTAAATATCTACCATTCTTATATTATGTAGCTCCTCTCCACCACCTTGACCTTCTTGATTTGATGCTGCAGTTGTGGCAATTTTTCACACAGAGCTTTGTAAAGACTGCAAATCTGCTTAAAATCCACACAAAGGGGGGTTTAAATCAGAACAATCATTGAAAGTGACCAACCTCTCACTATTAGCAGCCAGTGCATCCAGTTCACAGCGCCACAGAATGTCCTCCTCTCTTCGGTTAAAAAAGAGCAGCTTGATTTTTCTGAGGACACAAAAATGTTGTTGATTATCAAGTAAAAATCAGTAAAAATGAACACACAATGCCTGTTATGTCAATACTCTACTGTGGATAGTAAATGCTGATGGACAATCATTCCATTCCTGGTGAACAACAATGAGTGGGGCTTTTATTTTGAAAAACAAGCCTCAAAATTGACATTAGATCAAAATCAATCAATCAAACTTTCCAGTTTCTAGACAAAGTGTTGTGTCTCATGATCTTCCTCTAATGGTTCTCACCTGATGCTGTCCTGCAGGGCCAGTTGGATGAGGCGAGCCATGGGTGTGAACCCTGTGCCTGCTGCCAGCAAGTAGAGATATGTGACATCACGAAGGGGGCGAAGGCTAAAGGTTCCCTCTGGACCACTAACAGATATACAGTCCCCTAGAAGGGAAAAAAGCATATAAGGGAACAAACACATTAATGAATATAATGGATTACACATTGCAGACAGAGGAAAGTCTGGAGTAACAGTGATGTTGATGTGAATACATAAATGATGAAAACACATCCAAGAGAGCACAAACACTGTAGGAAACAACAGATGTGCTTTGTTCATTTGTGCACCTTGAGCTCAAGCGCTTTTACACTAAAAACAGCACTCATTCACCCATTTACACACACATTCATACACTGGTGGCCAGCTAACCTAAATGGTGCCACCTGCCACCATCAGGAATTCATTCATACACCGATGAATTAGGAGCAATTTGGAGTTCAGTATCTTGCCCAAGGACACTTCGACGGTCAGGGATCGAACCACCAACATTTCGATAAGTGTGCAACCGCTCTACCAACTGAGCCACAGCATAGAGTGACGGCATAATGCTGCCTTACTAAACAAAACCCAACAGCACACAGATTGCATGGTAAAACTGATCAAGATGTAGAGCTAACCTGTGCTTTCATCTATGTACATCTGAATCTTTGTCTCTCTCTCCAACATTATCGTCTTTCTTCTTTCCTCACTGCCCACTCACACACTGGATGTGACTTACCGATATGCAGGTTGTTGAGATGTGGGGTGAGCACTCCGTCAGGGTAAACCTTGATCATGAGGTAGAGGTCTGCTTCCTGTGAGGAGTGGCTGGAGGTGGCTGCCAGGTTCTGATCTACTGGAGTGTAAGGCCTCACTACCTCCGTGTCTGGATATGAACAAAAAAAAAAAACTTTTTATATTACATATGAAGTATCTTATCTAGTTCAGTACACACAAGTCTTTCAGAACAATTTGAATTTTGTGTTAATGATGCTTTAAGGGTGTCTCAGTAAGATATTAATCTGTACTCATTTGGTATTTAATGTCTGAGTTATTCTCCTCTACCCACTGAACTCTCTACCTAATATTTAAGACTTCTTAGATTTATCACTGTGGTGCCACCTAATGGACATCCCATTACAACACATACAATGCTATTCAAGTTATGAATCATCTGTTCTCCTTTCAATAATGCCTATGAAAATATTTCGAAAAGGCAATAGCACCACCTCATACATGAAATTATACCTTCATGTTAAACAATAGTTATCATTTAAGTGCCCTGACATTTTTGTATTACCGGTGAACATGAATGAACCACAGTTCTTAAAGAATCAGATCGAATGTTCTTCTTTTTACCTTTCCCAGCTTTTTCTCATACAGTTAATTACTAAATGTAGAGCCTGACATGATTTGGTTAGAGGTTAGACTTTGTTTTCTATGAAGCTCACAGTGCACAGGGAAGATGAAACACATAAGCTTAATAAAGGAAATTAGTTCTATGTTTGAAACTATCATTTGTGGTAAAGTAGTAAGCCCAATAAGGTAAGTGTCAAATGATTTGGAGGCAGATCTAGAACAGAGAGGCAGGATAGTTAGATATCTCTAGATGGACCTTAAGGCAGACTGTTGAAAGAAGCAGTCATGTGACTTTCTGTGTATGTTTCTACTGACTCAGTGGACCATACCTTGAATGGAGGCTTTGAGGTAGACATGTTTTCCAACAGGCACATGCATGACAGTCCCACGTGGAAGTTGCAATCTGAACATATGGGTGTTGTGGTTCACCTCAGCTTTAGATACCAACACACAATCCCGATAGTAGAGTGCTGTAGAAAGAGATCAATATTTATCATTATGAGCCATCAAGCAAGCAAATATCTAAGATTAAAAAAACAGATGTAGAATGAGGAGACGAAGCAGGAGTTAGGACGAGTCTACAAAAGCTCATTATTTTGGTGGTCTTTTAATGCAATTCTACAGTTTCACTTCCTGAACCTCAACGTTATTATTTAATGCGACACAATCAATGTCATTAACATTCAAATAAGACTTTAGGGGAACTTTAGTTGTCACAGCAGCTCAAGATACAGACAGATGTATATATATATATTTGTTTTTATTATTATTATTTTAACAAACGACAAACAAAAATGTTTATTTGTATACACACACACACACACACACACACACACACACACACGGTGGAATGTTTTTTTTTTTCTCACCTCTGTCTTTTTTTTGTAAAAATGTATTGTGGAATTCCAGTGGTTGACCAAGACTTGACCATTTTCCTTTGGCCTGTTTGCGTATGGTGACTTGGATCTTTCCCACCAAGGAGGCAGTGTGGACTGTTGAAGAAATGACAGCATAAGAAACAGAACTTGAGAAATACACAGATTTTGCAAATACTGTCTATAATTGTTGTTTTCATTGAATCAAGATGTTGTCTTACCTTCAACGTGTCCTTCAACTTCATCAGCTAGACCTGAAAAAGCATGAAAATGACACTGATTCTACAACCAAAATCATCTGTTTATATTGTGTGCAGTGTTTTCATGTCTAATTATACAGAAATCCTGTTTGATTTTGGCAGTGTCGGAAACATGTTTAATACCATACTTTGAAAGCAACTGCAACATTCAGATGAAGTTTGGGTTCTGCAGCTAGATTTCAGTAAAACAACTAGTGAAACAGACGTGCCCTCATTTCAATAAATGGATGCCAAAATCCTTACAACAGCACACACACCCTCTCAGCAGCTCTAAAAGACAGTAATCAGCACCTCTGGGACACAGTGTAAATAACAATTAAAAAACAGAACATAAAAAAGACCGTTTGCAACGGTAGTTTTTGTTATAGGACTTTTTTTTTTAGCAGATTCTTATGATGTTGACTTTGACAAAGACTATTTCCTATGTGACACACAACACAACACTGACAACTTCACATTTACAATGCCACTTGAATAGCAAGCGTTTTGATCAATTGAGGAAATGTGCTAGTTCACACATACAGAAATACACATACTTGTGCCTTGAGTCTGCTAAATCACATCATGTCTGTCGCAACCACAGTAAGTTCTCTGTAACAATTAAAATGTGTCCTCACTTATGGTTATCCTGAAGACAGCACATTCAAATGTTGAAAGCCACATCTCTACTCACGTAAGTGTATCATGTAGGACATTTTCCCCAGCAGCACTTCCAGTCGTAGAACACCCGCCTCAAGGTCAACAATGGAACAGCCAGAGCTGGGGATCTGACAAAAAAAGCAATTTCCATCAAAACATCCTAACCTTTGATGCAGGCACCTCTTTGGTCAATTGGTAACTTCATGCTTAAAATATTCATTAAGATTGTCACCTAATGCTTCAAACTTGCATTATTAAAATAGACTTGAAAGACTTGAAGATAAAAAATCTTATCAACGTTGTTTGAACAGAGAGAGAAAGGCAGCCCAATTCATCATTCACTAAACCCGCCTGCAAAAGTGAAGATAAAGAGAGATCATTAATTAAGTAGATTATGTTATGTAAAATAAGCTGTACATTAAAGGGGTAGTCAATAAACAGTGTTACTCTTTTCTTACTTCATGCTTTTACAGTGATGGATCACTGCCATACACTGGCACACGGCAGCTGCCTGTGTGTTGTCGCCTCTCTTATTTGTCCTTTACACTAATGAGCTCTGCTCTCCCACTGATAATTAATTACAACTTATTACAAATCCAATGGAATATGTCTCTGAAAATCTCCCTTTCCCTCTCCCTCCCTCTCTAGTATGGTGAGTGAGTACCTTTCTTTTAGCATAAACGACCAGATGAACAGTCACATCTGTTTGGAACCAGTCGTACCTACACAAACAACAGATACAGTAACAATATTGTCAGTGATTATGTATAAAGCTGTAAAACTTTGTAGCTGTTGTTTTTTGATATACTATGTTCTTTCATACCGAGGCCGAGAGTCTTTGTTTGGGGCAGGAGCCACTGACACAGGTGGAGCGAGGCCAGTCACTGGTGTAGGAGGGATGATAGCTGAGAAGAAAAACAAGACAGATTTTAAGGCGGCCACTGATTATTCACTCCTTTTACCACTAAATGAAAATCAAGTTGCAGACACTTGCTAGAGATGAACATATCGTTGTGTTTTTCAAATCCCTTCTCTCTCACTAGTCACATGAGCAGTTCTTGGGACTCCAGGGGCACCAGCAGCATTAAATACCTGTTAGCAACTCATCAGTGGCTTTTTCTGAACAAACCCGCCTGCTCTCTGAATCAGACACAAATTTTTTCACAGTGCGATGATCTCTCTTAATTTTTTCGTGAAATATCCAGTGTTTTCATACCTTTCGCAAGATACTGCACTATTTCAGGCTTTTCATCTGCAGAAAGACCCCCCCCTCTATTGAATGAAACCTTTGACTTGCTTAATAATGTGGAACAACCTCATTAAGTTGTTTCCCGTTATTACGCGCACTTGGCAAATGAATCACCAAACTTGTCTAACATTGATTTGTGATCAATTTTGTTTCGTCGAAATTGTATTTTCATAATAATTTGGCTTGCAGTTCTGCTGTGTGGAGTTTGCATGTTCTCCCTGTGTCAGGAACTCACCGGGTACTTTAATTGGTGATTCTAAATTGGCCATAGGTGTGTATGAGAGCGTGATTGTCTGTCTCTATGTGTCAGCCCTGTGATAGTCTGGCGACTTGTCCAAGCTGTACCCGCCTCTGACCCAGTGTCAGCTGGGATAGGATCCAAGCCCCACGACCCGTGTGTGGATAAGCGTTTAAGGATAATGAATGAATGAATATTATCCTACTTCTTTCTAAATAAACTCTGTTTATTTCAAGCAGCCTTTGCTTTATTACTGAAAAAGTGTAGTATACTTAAGTATAGTCATATCCAAAGAAATACCTTACATTGTTGTTGGCCTTTTATTTTGAACTGATTGGTCATTTATTTATGCAGTAAACAATTCTTCATGTACATATGCATGAGACACATTTGCATCCTGTCCACAGTTGGTCCACAGACGCTGCAAATCCTATTATATAACTGCACAGGCAGGTCTGTGTCTGCTGCACTGCTGCAGAAAATACTGTATGTGTGTGTTTGTGGGTGAGTTTATACCTTTGATTGCCGTGGTGGTCTTCATGGCCATCCTTCCCACAAGGCACTCTTTTAACATCGATTCATAGTTCACCCAGCGATGTACCTACACACAAGAACATGCTTGTTACCATAGCAACATATGTAGACCCATCCGTTCACCCATATTAACATTAAAGAGCTTACAGAACTACATTAAACCTTGCACCTCTTACAAGGTAGCCAAGACAAAAATATGTTCCAGTCCTCCTAAACCCCTTTATACATGTGTTGGTTCGGCTCGGCTCGGCTCGGCTCTGCACATCAGCGTCTCTATTACAAGAGGGCTCTTGAAGGCGTCTTTAACTGATGGATGATCTACTTATCTTACACTGACAACGTTTGCTGCAAGTGATTTTCAGTCAGATAAATAAGTTTGTGAGTTTGTTTTCTGCAGCTCTTAATGTAATCTCACAGTGGTTGTTTCTGCTTGTAATCGCTTCGCACAACTCAGTGCAGCAAAACTGGTACTGGAAACCCAAATCAGCTTAACATTGCTGCACGGACAAAGTGTCAATGGAAAATCTCTTTGAAGGTCCTCTCTGTTTTGTTTCCAGGAAAACTTATATTCACAGCTTGACTGGACGTCCTTTTGTTTGGCCTCAATGAGATACAAAAAGCAAGCAGGGAACCGGTATTATTAGATAAGAATACCGTAATCAGTTTAATTTATCCAATTTATCAGTTAGAAAAACTTTGCCAGCCTGACACTTAAATGTATTATACAATGTTAACAAAACTGCTTGAAAAATAAATTTTATTGTGACTTTAATACCTAGAAAATGCAAGACTGCAACGTTTACCATTTGTACCTGAAGCTTTAAAGTTTAAAAATGAACATGACAATGAAAGATGATATTTCTGCATCCCTTCCCATACCTGGTCAAACAGTTCAGTGCCATCTATCCCAGCTGCCTTCATCAGCTCCTCTTCTCCACCAGGGTGGTAATCCATGTAGGGGGTCACATTGTAAACCATCCCTGAAAACATACACAAAAAACAGCTTTATGTACATTACATTCCCGTGTCCATGCTGAGAGAAAATGATGCGCACGCGCACAGACTCACAGACTCACAGACACACACACAATGTGTTCTTTGTATCAGAATATAACCACACACACACCTTACCATATACCACACACTACATAACTGTCAATTTAGGGTTTGATTTGTATTTACAGTAAGGCCAAGCCCTGTGGACAAAACAGTGTTGATTTCAATAAGGCAATATGACAATATCAACAAATAAATATAAAAATGTTTGTCGTATTGATGTCTCCTTATTGTAAAAAAAACCCAACTGTGGCAAAACTGTGCCACTGCAATGATTCATCATCTGCTAACGTTAGCGCTGGCTAGATTAGCATGGTGAAATAGTGAACAATGTGACACTGTGAAAGGGTAAAAGTTCTAAGACAAAAACATGCAGTGCACTGTGGTATTGACCTGTCAATCATACGGTAGCTCCGCCCTAAAGCATAACCTACTTTATCCTCTATTTAACTCTCAATGGGACCATCATTTACAAAATGAGCATCATGCTATGTTGAAGTAATATGATGATTATTGAAATAAATGACTGAGACCATAAACTCATTGTGAGAATGTTGATTGAGGTAATACATCCAGTGAGAGGCAGGATCATATTTCTATGGACTTACATACAGAAGGAGTTCTTCTTGCAACACATGGTGTTGCCAAGTGCTGGCCATTGGACTGGATAGAACGCAGTCTTACTGTTTTGTTGCAATTGGTACATGCACAAAATGGATTGGGTCAGCTAATGCAAGCGCCAGCTTGGTTACCAACAGAGGTGGAAAAAGTATTCCTGGTCACAATGAACATTAGTGTCTATGGGACAGTTGGTTGGAGTTGCTGAATTTTAGCAAATTTTGGCAATTTTTATGGAAATCACCCGGAAGACGAAGAATTACTAGAAATTACATTTCCTGCAGAAAACGCGTGTGGATGCTAAAAGCTGAAGTAAAAGTTGTAGTGGAAAGGAAGGAAGGGGTCTAATTAGTAAGAATATAATTGTAAAAGTTGATAAATACCAATAATTTGGTATGTGTAGTATGTGTAAAGTATGTATAATACATGCATTATGTGTGCACAGTATGTGGAGTCTGTATGCACACAGTATGTTTGTACATTATGTATAGTACGTGTCGAGTGTGTGTACAGTACAGAATGAGTGTACAGTATAATGTCCGTACATATCTATTGTATGTATTATGTGTGTACAGAATGTATGGTATGTATGTACGGTATGTAGAATGTGTGTACAGTATGTGCAGTATGCGTGTACATTATGCATAGTGTGTACTAAGTATGTACAGTATATATAATGTGTGTACAGTATGTCTCATATGTGTAGTCTGTATCGTATGTTTAGTATGTGTGAAGTCTGTATTGTATGCATTGAATGTGTGTGAATCATGCATGTGTGTACAGTATATATAGCATGTGTAGAATGTGTGTACATTATGTATAGTATGTGTGTATAATATGTATATATAGTATGTAGAGTATGTATTTAGGTCTGTGTGAGCTAATATAGGTGGGATATATATTCCCATTCATTTACAGCAGGTAAAATGAGTATTAAACACATAACCATTTTCCTCAGTAAAGATATTTCTAAAAGGTGCTATTGAAATAAGATTTTGACCAGATGTTGGTAACAGCCCAAGTAATCCATACATACAAAGAAACCAAAACAAATATGTTCAGAAATTAATTTATGTGTAATAATGTGAAATGACACAGGGGGAAAATATTGAACATACTTAATGAAATGTATTTAATACTTTGTATCTAATACAAAAGCCATTTGTAGGCTCGAACACTGGTTATCTCAGACACTGCCATTAAACTGGCATACCACAGAAGCAACTTCAGATTTTATTGGCCAAATAAATTAGTTTGTCTCCAAGTAGAATTTTATTTCAAAAGTGCTGCACCAGGACGTTAATTTAATTCTGTGAAGGTTCACTTCTTTGATCTTGTGGTCATCACACTGACAAGTTTTATCCTACCTGCTGAATACTACAGCTACCATGCAGACTCACCTCGTATGCAGGTCCAGCAGTCACCTCTTGTATTGTGTTTCTGCAACTCTTCCTGGGTAACTTCAATCAGGCGCCCTCTGAGTCCTGTCAGATCTTTTCCACTCTTGGAAAACCGAATCCAGTCCATAAGACTGTGACCAGGCTTCAAGGCCACCTAATTATGCAAGGACAGAGTAACAGAAGATAACCAACCTGCTTTTTAATATTTAGCCAGCTAACCTAGACACGATTTTCACTATCGTCACACTGTTAAAATAATCGCCTAACTCATTTTTTCAAGTTTTGCAGGAAACACAAAAAACTTCACCAAAAGAGTAACATATCACATTTATTGATTGAATGTGGCAAATTAGAGTGATTATCTTAAAGGGGTAAAATCACATGATCTAATCAACTGAGGATGTAGGCGATTTTACCATAGGTGACCGGCGTCATGAGTAGAAAGGAAAAAAAAAAGAGACAAAAATGACTTAGGCGATTATTTTAGTGTGACGCTATGTATGAGGTTGCGTGTTTCTGTCACTCGAGGACAACTTGAAAGTTTGGGAAAAGGTTGGCTAGAGATCATAACCAGTTCTGGTTAGTGTTACCTTGTTCCTCCCGGACTGTCCGGACGGACCGACCCGCTGCTGGGAACACGCCGCAGGGAACGACTGGGTCGGGATGTTCAACATGCTGCCAACGCTTCGGAGGCAGCCCCAGTTCCGAAGAAAACCTAATTAACCAACGGCAGTTTACCAAAATGGCACATACAGGACACTTTGGTAACTTAGTCACACTGGCTGTATGATGTTGTTGCTGCAAGTTCCTCTCTTGTTGTGACACATCCTTGTTTAAACAGCGTTGAGCAATGCAGCTAAGCTAAAGGGCTAAGCTAAGAAGGCATTACCTTTAACACTACCTTACTAAGCCAATAACAGCAACATATATATCGTCAAATTAAATATCGACTATAAAGTTAATATTTGCCGTATTACTCAAATAATTAACAAGCGTATTCATTAGTTGCTCGCCATCTAGTGATGGATTGCGAGCGAATTCCTGCCTTCGCGATTCAATCACCCTGAAAAGACTACAGATTAACTCTAGCTGTCGCACAATGTGACGTCGATGTCAACAAATGGTGTCGTAAAGCTGCGACGGACCTCTGCTGCCCTCTAATGTCCACAGCATCGCATAGCATATCCATAAATCTCGTTACGTTAATCAAAAAGCATTCAAAAATCTTTCTTGTCTTTGAAAATGAAACCAAAGAATATATTAAGTCTATTAAGAAATCTACCAACATGAAAGCTATAAAAACTTAGAATTTATGTACACTTTACAATGTTTTTGTATGAAAGCTTGCCTCTGTATTGTTGAAACCCCCTGACGGCGATTTGTTGGTGTATTGTCTTGTATTGCACCATGTTGCTTTAATAAAGTTTAAAAAAAAAAAAAAAAAAAAAAAAATCGAACACATGTTCCTCTTTTTTGCCTTCTTTTTCTTTGAGTTTTCTGGCGGATTGCAATCCCAACTTTAAGGTGTTTACCACCACCTACGCTACCGGAGTATGTAGAACAGGACCAGATTTACATTATTTCAAAAACAGAATAAAATAAGGTTACAATTAAATCCATAAATAAAGTAATAGAAAGAAACCAGAAAGAGAGATGTTTATATTAAATCAAACAGGTTCGAGTTTAAAAAGTATATTACCCCTCTCCGTGTTTCTCACACCTTATCACCACCTGTTCCTATTAATCCTTCTTAATTCCATTGTTGTCTAACCTCTTTTACCCTTTGCTGTAACTGTTCCCTTTCTTCGTTGTATTAGACACAGTGCAATAATGCGTGTTCAAAGTTTTCTATAATATTGAAATGCTCACATATTTTATCCAAAATAAACAATGTTTTTCTTTGTGGTTTGATCAAACCTTAATCTGGATATACTGCCTCTTCTCTTATATTTATTCCACTCACTGTATGTGCTCTTACTATCATTATCTCACTTTTTCTGCCAAATGTCCCTTATTTTTGTTTTGGTTATTGCTTTGCCTTCTCCTTTTCTAAATTGTATGCCCAGTATGCTATTCATTTTAGTGGATTTTTAGCCATTCTCTAAGAAATTCCATTACCCTCTCATCCACATGAACAGTTACCCAAGAAAATTCTTCACATATCCCCATTCTCTGTATTCTAAACAAGCATGGGAACATTTCAAATAGAATATCGTCTCCGATTGATTTCATGGTCTGCATGCTGTAAAGTCTTGCAGCACACTGAAGTCCAACAATCACCACCATAATTTCTGCTGTATAAACTGCTAGTTTATCTGTGATTCTATATCCCATGTGAATTTGGAATAGGGAAATGTATACTCCTGTTCCCACATGGTCATTTTGATCTTCTGAGCCATCATTGTATATCTAATGATAATAAGTGTGCATTAATCTGATTTATATAGCACTTTTAAAGATACTCAAAGTCGCCATCTGTAAGTAATTCTAAAAATTATTCCTTATGTACTGGTTTGCATGCTGTCCTTATATGCTATCCTCTGCTATGCTATTCCTTAGTTCCATTATATTAAAATGCATGGGGGAAATAGCCATGGAGGAATATTACTTAGTGAAGTAGGGGAACTAAACATTAATTTCCTTGACACAGTATTCTCCAACATCAATTGGAAGAAGTTTCTTTGGTCTGATAAGACAAAAAATTAGCTTTCTGGCCTTCAGACTGGACGCTATGTCTGGCAAATACCAAACACTGCACATCACCACAAATGCACCATCTCCACTGTGAAGCATGGTGGTGGCAGTATCATGCTCTGGGAATGCTCCTCAGCAGCAGGCCCTGGAAGGCTTGAGAGAGGGGAACGTGAATGCAGAAAAATATCGGAGGAGACGACTGTTGGTGTGAATATTCAAATTAGAAGAAACACAAAATAACCAGCAGTCTGGTGAGGAATCAGCCCAGAACTACGCAGGAGGAGCTTGTTAATGTTCTCAAGGCAGCTAGGACCACAGTTTGTTTCTTTCTATCCTATCCTGTCTTTTCCTTCTTAATTTGTTTGTTGCTGGACACCGCTCCATATCCTTCTCCTCCCAACATTCACCCATTCCACACTCATGGTACTGCTGATTGCAATCCGCCAGAAACAAACTCCCACTTCCTATATTCTGACCTTAGCATACATTTCTGATGAAGCCAGCATTGGCAAAGGCCTCTGGAACCAGAAAATAATGTGGGTTCTTTAGATATATGTTCTTTTTTTATTACGCAGATATTTTTGACATGCCAACAGGAGTAAATGTGTAATAATGTTAATAATGACTACGGTACTTTCCGATGTGCCATTTCCCAGCTCCATTAGTGTATTATGAATGCCTGCTCCATAGATATATGCATGTTTATAATATATAATGTTTTATCAACCTATCTATGGCTTGCTAACCCATGGTGCACAGTCTTAATGAAGTGAATTACTCTATGCGTCAAATTCAAACTGACAAGAAAAATACAAACAACCCACCTGAAAGTAAACTATTGAATATAGTGGTGAAAGATGAAGCATTTGGTCCTGTGCTTGATTCCCTCTCATTGTCATCATCACTATCCTCTTCTGAATCCAGCTTGTTTTCATCCGACATTGTGAAAACATGGTGTCTCAAGCAGCTTCGTCATTGTATCTCTACAGTGTAATACAGTGTGCCTTGGACGTTCAGCAGAGGGCTTTTCTTTTGAAAGACTAATCTGCTTAGAGGATTCAAGGACAGAGGCTCTCTGACTTCAAAATAAAGGTCCATGTTCACCTAGTAAAGACTCATAATGATTTTGTTCAACAGGTTCCCTGGTAATGTCATCATTATATGACCAGACCGTCATAAATATAATGTAACTATTGCTGAATTAGATAGACAAAAGTAAATTTGATTGCATTGGAGAACGAAAAATCCCACTATTGACCAGTTTTAATGCATTGAATAATGGCCATTGCTCAAGGATTGACTACTAGTTAATCTTGGAAAATATAGATTTTTGCAAAGAAGTTAAACAAATGACTGCAGAAACTGTTGTATTGGAAATGTCTACTTTGAGCAAATGGGAGTTGTTCTAAATCCAATCAAAAAATCAAGTTAGTTCGCAATTTAAAAAAGAAAATATTCTCATAGATTAAAAAAGCAGAAACAGACATTACTAGTCATATTAACATGTCATGTTGTAAAGCTGATTCATCATTGGAAGAACATGTTAAATTGAATGACCTGCAATCTGAATTAGATAATATTTGGAAAAAGCAAATGAGCATTTAAATATGTTCAAGGGCTTGTTGGATTGAAGAAGGTGAAAGTAATTCTAATTTCTTTAGTCTGGAAAAACAAAGACAAACAAAGAAAAATATTCTGAAGTTGCATATTAATGGTGTTCATGTTGAAAGCCAAAGCCAAAGCCTTTTTTTTTTAAATAGAAAATTGTATAAATCTTACTTTTCCCAGAAAAAAACTGTGTTTAGATAAAATTAGGGGATTTGATAAGATGATGGATGTGGAATTCAAGCAACACATGGTGGATAAATTTAGAATTGAAGAGTTAGCAGTACCCTTGCGAGACTTCTGGAGGGGGCATGGGAGTTTGCCCATCCAGTCTACATGTGTTTTGTGGATTTGGAGAAGGCTTATGACTGTGTCCCTCGGGGAGTCTTGTGGGGGGTACTGCGGGAGTATGGGGTACCGGGCTCGTTGCTACGAGCTATCCGGTCCCTATATAACCAAAGTGAGAGCAGTACATACTCGGCACAACGTCAAACACGTTCCCGGTGGGTGTTGGCCTCCGCCAGGGTTGCCCCTTGTCTCCGATTCTGTTCGTGGTCTTCATGGACAGGATCTCAAGGCGCAGCCGGGGGGAGGAAGGGATCCGGTTTGGTGACCTCAGAATTGCATCTCTGCTTTTTGCAGATGATGTGGTTCTTTTGGCTTCATCAAGCCGAGACCTCCAGCACTCACTGGGGCGGTTTGCAGCCGAGTGTGAAGCGGTTGGGATGAGAGTCAGCACCTCCAAGTCTGACGCCATGGTTCTCTGCCGGAAAACGGTGGACTGCCCCCTCTGGGTGGGGAGAGAGGTACTGCCTCAAGCGAAGGAGTTCAAGTATCTCGGGGTCTTGTTCATGAGTGAGGGTAGAACGGAACGTGAGATGGACAGGCGGTTTGGTGCGGCGTCAGCAGTGATGCGGGCGTTGTACCGGACCGTTGTGGTGAAGAAGGAGCTGAGCCTGAAGGCAAAGCTCTCGATTTACCGGTCCATCTTCGTTCCAACCCTCACCTATGGTCATGAGCTTTGGGTAGTGACCGAAAGAATGAGATCGCGGGTACAAGCGGCCGAAATGAGCTTCCTCCGTAGGGTGGCTGGGCTCAGCCTTAGAGATAGGGTGAGGAGCTCAGACATCCGGAGGGAGCTCGGAGTAGAGCCGCTGCTCCTTCGCGTCGAAAGGAGCCAGTTGAGGTGGTTTGGGCATCTGGTAAGGATCCTCCCGGGCGCCTCCCGTTAGAGGTGTTCCGGGCACGTCCAACTGGTAGGAGGCCCCGGGGAAGACCCAGAACACGGTGGAGGGATTATATCTCTCGCCTGGCCTGGGAACGCCTCGGGGTCCCCCAGGAGGAGCTGGATGTTGTGGCTGGGGAGAGGGGTGCCTGGAATGCCCTGCTTAGCCTGCTGCCCCCGCGACCCGGCCCGGATAAGCGGACGAGAATGGATGGATGGAGTTAGCAGTTCGGCAGATGTCTAACGGTAAATCTGGACTCAACGGCTTAACTGTCAAGTTTACGCTTTTTTTGGAATAATATCAGAGAGATGCTTTACAATGTCTTCTTAGAATGTATAACAACAAAGATGCACATAAAAAGGCTAATTTAACACTCTGAATAGCCCATAAGTATATATCTTTTAAAAAAAACGATCAAAATGAGTTAATAGTAAGTCACAATCTCATGTAGGGTTTTCTCCTGGGTGCTCAGGTTTTCCCGTAATATATACATTTTAGGCTAATTTAACACTCTTTATAGCCCCTAAGTATATATCTTAAAAAAATGTTGATCAAAATGAGTTAATAGTAAGTTAAGTAACAATCTCATGTAGGGTTTTCTCCTGGGTGCTCAGGTTTTCCCGAAAATATGTACATTAAAGGCTAAATTAAGACTCGGAATAGCCCCTAAGTATATACCTTTAAAAAAACGATCAAAATTAGTTAATAGTAAGTGATGATCTGGTTGCCCACATTTTTCTCATAAATGTATAGATTTTAAGACTTCGATCGAGCCTTTCTCATATCTATCTACTGTCTGATCCATCCACACTCCGGAGCAGTAGGTGGCGACAATGCACCAAATAAACTGCCAACCGCGGTAAAATAAGAAGAAAACGATTTGGACTCATCTGTTGTTAGGCCTGTATGTTTTTACTCCTTTACAATGAACAAAAACAAAGCCAGTGGCGTGTCGTGGGTGAAACCAGCGGAGCCGTCCTTTCTGAAGAAGTTTAAAAATGATGTTGGTTATAAAGAAGGAGTGACTGTTGATACTAAGGTAACGTTATGTGGTGCCTTTGATGATCATTTAACATTGCGTTAACCTAACACACAGACTCCGATCAACGTTGACTTCCATGAGTGAAATCTTGGCTCTGGCTTTGTCTTTTACCAGCCTTATGTTGCATTTTATTGGGGTTTTGTGACAGTCTGCTGATTAACGTTAATAGCTTAACTGTATCCCAAGTCGGACACCGTTCGGCTAAGATTCTATCAAAATTTCACATTAACTACTAATATAAATGTTCATGTTATGCTTTCAATTAATTAAATATTGTGAAGTTAAAGTCTAACTTCTTATCTTTCAGGCTGTATATTGTTTTAACCGTGTACGTTAGGCTCGGGTTTTCCAGAGTAGGCAAAAGGACGCTACCGCCGGTGTTATGTCCTTACTGGTTTCCACACTAACTGCTTCCCGTACTGGTGTGTGTAGCTGTTTTCTGCCTCATTTAGCAGATTCGTCACATATTTAATAAACATAGACAGTCATGGGAATAATTAATAGACCACCCTTGTTTTCTCCCTGCTTTCTTGTTCATTTTAATGCCTGGTACAACTAAAGATCCATTTGTTTGGACAAATATAATGATAACAACAAAAATAGCTGATAAGAGTTTAATTTAAGACATTTAACATGATTTTCTTGATAATGATTTTGGTTATAATCAATAAAAACATGGAAAATGTCCTGATATCAGTTCTTCAATTTAACTTTTATGAGCTATTTTTGTTGTTATCGTTATATTTGTCCAAACAAATGTACCTTTATTTGTGCCAGGCACTAAACTGAACAAGAAATGGAAGAAAACAAGGGTGGTCTAATATTTTTTTTCCATGACTGTAGAGGTGATGGTTCATCATGAACAATTAAAGTGGGTCGCAGTGAATTGGTATCCAACTCTAACCGAACTTGCAAACATTATATTTTCATGCTTTCTTTTTATGTATAGGTGGCTGGTGATGCACAAAAACAATAATATCCACAGTAGATAGGAGATGTGACCTGGAAATCACCAGTTAAATGTTAAATAAATATGTGACGAATCTGCTAACTGAGGCAAAACACAGCTGCACACGAGTATGGCAACCAGTTAGTGTGGAAACCAGTAAGGACATAACGCCGGTGTTGTGGTTCAACTGGTGACCAAGTTAACTGATGACTTTCCGCCAAATGAATCTGTGGTTTAAAACACACTTAACCTTTATATGTAGACTTTTATGAATACTTCAGAGATAACATTTTACTTCGTAATAAAATAACTAGATAAAAACAGCAGCCACGTATTATTTTTTTGTTTTTAACTGCTGCCCTACCTGTCACCAGTTAAACCTGTCACCAGTTAAACTGTAACACCGGTAAATCAGCCGTGCGTAACTTCACCCCAACTTGGATCTCCTCTCTGTAAAACAATGGGGGCTGTTGAGTTTTTGGGGGAAATTTGATGTTTCTGGGTAAGCCAAATAAATATCACCGTTATCAACACACCTGGACCATACTTCTGTCCTTCTCAATAAAATACAGTACAGTAAATATAAAGATTACTGCTTTGTCTCATCAGAGTTACTTTCATATTGTAATTAGACATGTAAATCTCCATATACATAAATGAAATTTCACACGTAGATTGTTAAATATGTTTAAATCAATTATACCTACACTGGTGGTGGCGATCTTATTCGAAATGACCGTGAAAAGTGCGTCATTGCAGGTGTGTCCGATTTGGGATAGAGTCTATAACCCCATGTCTGTGTTTCAAATCCCCCTCTAAGCGCCAGATGATGCCAACACTGGATGATGACAGCGGGAGTGATCGAGAAGATGAGTTACCTCAAGTTGTGGTTCTGAAAGGAGGAGACCTCACTGCAGAGGACGCCAAGAAGATCAAGAACCAAATACGTGGCGAAGAGAAAGGTAAGACTGGATGAGCATTAATTGGATTTTTATGTCAAGAGGGCCTCTATGTTTTACTTGACATGCCAAATGGTGCAGCCAGGAAAATGTTGTAATCACATCAGCAGTGACAGGTTCGATGAGATTGTTTTTGCTCAATTTTGCTAAAATAAAAACCACTGCCTTTACACAAGCTTTGCAAAAAAAAGTGTGCTTTGATTAATCATACCTATCCATCTTGTCAATAGATGATGAACCTGTACCTGATGGTAAAATCCTGTTCAAGAAACCAGCCAAGCGCTCCTCCTCAGACAAATTCCAGGGCATCACTGCCTCCTCTAGCAAAAAGAAGAAGAGTGATAGAGGAGAGCAGCAAGAGGAGGAGGAGGAGGAGGAGGAGAAGAAAAAGGAAAAGGAGATGAAGTCTGGAAAGAAAGTAAAAAATAACAGCCTTCTGTCGTTTGGAGGGGATGAGGAGGAAGACGAGGATTAAATGTTACTGATGACATGTAAGACCCACTCACATCTATGAAAGAAATATGACATTGGAAAGTGAAAGCAAAATGTATCATAAAATTGACAAATAGGAACATGGGTAATTAATTCACAGACACATTCTTCGCAGGTATTAAAGGACAGTGCTAGTGTTTCTGCAAGTCAAAGCCCACTGACTACATATAGTTTATTCTTGATGTTACTGACAACTGTTTTGTTCATTTTTGTACAATTTAAAAGTAAACTTGCAAAGATTATATGCTCTTGAATAACAATTTACCAGATTGAACATCTTGATTACCCTGTTTTTTCAGCTCCAGTATTGCATTAAAGGAGCGCAGTAGGGGTGACTTCCATCTGCACTTGGCACATTTAAAGAAAACAATTTTTTCCCCCTTTTTAATTAGCCAACAGGCCTGTTTTTGTACCGTACATAATATCAAACAAATATCATACCAAGCATTTCCAAAAATGCATTTTGTACCTAACACTAGTTATATATTTGAAATTACTCAGTTTTATTAAAATGGACCATGTTTACTAGTAACAGCTATAACAATGACACAGGCTATGCAAATTTAAAAAACAACATTAAGTTTTAGGAATAGCATTGTATTAATAAGCTCTGTCTGTATACAAATCAATACAAAGGGAGCACACAGGGAGGTTGCCTTTATTGTGAGTGACTTTTAAATGTCAGATGAGTGCAACATCAGGTTTTCCAGAAATGGCCCGTGCTAACTCATCTTTGCTGAAAAAGGTGTAGTAATATTCACTTTGAGTTTACCTAATTTTACACGAACCAGTCTGCAATCACCAATTACTTGCAATAATCTTCCGTTTGAAAATTAAATTAAAAGGGGGTAAAAAATGTTTAATTGTGTCTCTTTGTGGTGTCATAATGTATTTAATAGTAATATCTTTTCAGCTTCAACAAAGGAGCTGTAAAACGTGTAGAAGCCATGCATCCTTTTTTTTAAGACACTGTTGTTGCATTTTTCAGCTTTATTTAGTGACAGAGAGAATGGAAGGGGAGAGAGAGGGGGGAAGACATGCAGCAAAGGGACCTCGGGCCACATTCAAACCCAGGTCTGCCACGGCAAGGACTCAGCTTTAGTGGTATGTGCTCTACCAGTGATCCACCGGGTCGCCCCAGAAACCCTGCATTCTTGTCAATGCAACTGTATGATTTTTGTTTTAATGTGGATGTTTTTATTGTGTGTAATTTTAAATAAAAGTTGTGGCTAATATTTTAAAAATAAAACATCAAAATCAACTGTACATACTGTATGGTAAAGTCATTGTTGTGTGTGTGTGTGCGCACATGCTGCTGGGTTACATTTGCACCATACAATGAGTTCAGCTCAGGTTGGAGTAGTGACTTGACAATGACCAGAAGAGATTAAGTCGACAGCATTACCAAATGGAGGGATCAAACTAGAAAAATCAAATCAAAATGACTTTATTTATCAAAATGACCACCCACTGCTGTTTTTTTGGTCCATAAAGGTTTTGTATAGCGGATGATCCGGGTATTTCAAGATGGACTCGAACATGTTGACAGTTCATCTCTACACCACCTCCTCCAGTGTGTCCAACCTGGCTCCAACCACAGAACCAGCTCTTTAGACCAGTCTGTCCAACCGCCTTCTGTGTGTGATGCTGCCTCCCCAGCAGACTGCAGCATAAAACAACACACGACCACCACAGACTGATAAAACATCTGCAGCATCTTACTACAGATGTCCAGAGATCTGAGCTTCCTTAAGAAAAAGAGGCGGCTCTGCGTCTGTGTTTAGGGACCAGTCCAACTTATTATCCAGGTATACACCTAGATACTTATAACTTGGCACCACCTCGATGTCCACCCCACAGGTATTCTCTGGCTAAAGACGGGGCTTGAACATGTGGAAATCTGTGATCATTTCCTTAGTCTTTGAGGTGTTCAGTAGGAGATAGTTCTTGTGACTCCAGTCACTGAAGGCTTATATCAGATCCCTATATTCAGATTACTGTCCGTTCCTGATATACGCCACAATAGCAGTGGCGTAATATCTTAAAGCAAACACCATATGTGGTAAATGAGGCCCTTGATTTTATTCTCAGGCACATGCTGCCATCATCTATGCCACTTTTATCTATGATTGGTCAGTCATAATTTAGTTACCTTTGGAAAGAGCCAGAGTAGCTGTTTCCAACATTGGAAACAGAGTCACAGAAGTTGGGTAAACTAACTGCCTGCTGACTGTAACTTTACATTGACTGTACAGACAGAGAGTGGTATCACAATTTTATGGAAATATGCATTTTACAAAACAAAGAATCATATCTATGGTGTCCTGTCTGTCTATATATCTGTGGTGTCCTGTATATCTATCTATGGTGTCCTGTATATCTATCTATGGTGTCCTGTATATCTATGGTGTCCTATAGGCCTATATAATATATCTATGGTGTCCTGTATATCTATGGTGTCCTATAGGCCTATATAATATATCTATGGTGTCCTGTCTGTGCAGCCGCAACCACACCGAGTCAGCAGTGAAGGGGCGGAGCTCCACCTCCAGGGGGACCTCACCGTAGAAATCTATGGACCTCACTAGCAAGATGCTAGGATGCCACCGAAGGCAACGTTCAGCGGGGTATAATGTAAATTAATCTGAAGGGAATGAAGACACATGTTCCCAAATGTCTACCGCTTTACAGCTGAAGGGAGGGACACTGACAGGAACATGCAAACAGGTTAGTAATGGTCACTGTGAAACGTTTGGCTAAGCAGCTAATGCTAGCGTAGGCTGAAATTGACTGTCATTAGCTCATGTGTTTTGGCTACTCCTAGGTGCAGCACAATTTCATTGTTACATAGGCCTGACGTTCAAAGTGTCAAACCTTAAGGAAAAGCAGCGGGTTCTTACTAATTATTTATTTGTTTTTTTTTTACATGACTAGCCGCTGTATTACATTGCTTGGCCAAGTACAGCATATAGACAGAGCAGCGCATCATACTCGGAAAGCCACGCCCACCGGAGGGGAAAACAAAAGGTGCCCCATTATGCAACCAGGGGTATGCCTGGACACAACTGAAAACATTAGATTTGAACACGTCAAATAATAATTTGAGCACCTTGTGTCCACCAGAGACACGCCAGCTGATATTAAAATAATGTTAGCCATGTGTGAGCAAACTAAGGCACTTGCAAACATAATGCCATAGGTTTCTGCTTTATCCACATCCCATTACAAAATGCTTTAGCCTTACTTGTAGCGATGTTAGCCTAAAACTGATATTTATATATTTGACTTAATGACAAAATGCTTGCTGCACATGTAACTTAGGGACACTAAATGTCAGTATCCTGCAGTTCTGAATGAATCTTCACGGTAAATTTTCAGAGTGCTCACTTTTAAGGCAAAGTGTACAAATGTTATTTGTGCAAATGACAAGTAACTCCTTGCATGGTATAATAATTATGCATTACATTAATATATTTATAGGACATAGGCTGGAGATATTCTTGCAGTTAACTATACGTACAGGATGGCTACATCTTGTATCCTGTGTTGCTTTAACCATTGCTTGTGCATGCTATCAGAAATTATTCTATGCATCAGCAAGGTAAAATAAACACAGAGACGGTGTCGAAGTAGTCCTCTACCAAATTTTCTTTGGAGAGCATATCCCAAACCCAACAACCTCGAACAGCAACTACAGCACCTAAGCCCTCCAGAAACCTTGTGAAAACCTTGCATACGTTTATGTATCGTGTAGAGGGTGGAGGGGGAGTCAGTGGGGGTCTCTGGGCTTGTTGATGAGGCCAGTTGCAGAGGGGAAGAAACTCTGTAAGGGATGGGAGGGGTTTGGCTAAAATCCTGCCTGCATGCCTCAGAGTCCTGGAGGTGTACAGGTCCGGAAATGATGGCAGGTTGCAGCCGATCACCTTTTTTTTAATTTAATTTGATCATTTCAGTTGGTTGTTTACTTCACATTGGCTTCCCATCATCTTTAGGATTCAGTTAGGCTCTATTTTTCACAAATAGAGCCCTGCACAGTCAGGCACTAGAGTACGTATAAAACCTTCTCCACTACCCACTAGTTGTCCCTAGCTCTCGACTGAAAACAAAAGGGGCTTTTAAAGTAGTGGCCTAAATACTATGCAACTCTCTTCCTTTAGTCTAATGGTCTGTGTGAGGTAGTCTTTTTTTCGGTAGGGTTTTCCATCTGCTCTGTTAAACGCTACAGAAAGTATTCTATGGCTAGCTTAGTGAATTGGGTTTCAGTCTGACTCACCAGATGTATACTGTTTGGATAAACCTGGCTATTACCATGGTCTCTGCTATCTGCTCAAGGAAACAGTTGCCACATCCTGGGATTACCACTTCCAAGATGATAATGATTGGTTTAAAGAATTACAATCAAGCTGGAGCGTTAACCCTGAATGACAATAGGGCAGGTCAGACCTTTGTCCAGCACTGACATAACGGTTTGGAGTTATGTCTGGCTATGAGAGACTTGTGTAGTGCCAACAACTGATAAAAATGCTTTTTTCCTCTTTAAAGAACCAAACATTTAACTTGATACTAAACTGGGACCCTCCTGCTCCTTTTTCTCCAGTATGTGGCACTGAGATTGAGGCCTGAATGCACAGTGGATCTGGCGGCAGCAGCAGGAGGCATCTAGCTTAGATGAAGGATGAAGAGCCCTGTGCACAGATGCAGGGATGTGGAGCATGCGCGTGGGCAGGGCAGGGCCAGTACTGGGGCCAATTACCTACAGGCTGAGCAGCGCATCCCTATCTCCAAAGATGTCATCACGTCCTCCTCTGCCTCCGCCATGTGGTTCATCAGGGACGTTTGTGGCATTGTGTGTGCCATGATCACCTGGCTGCTGGTGTTGTACGCAGACTTTGTGGTACTGTTTGTGATGCTGCTGCCCTCCAAAAATCTGATGTACAGCATTGTGAATGGGACCCTGTTCAACGTTCTGGCCTTCCTTGCCCTGTCCTCTCACCTCAGAGCCATGTGCACTGATCCCGTAAGTGGTGCTTGTTTGGTGCTATCTACACACACAAATTCAAATTCGGGTGACAGGTTGTCATGATTTTACTGTCATTGTCGTGCAGACAAGTTTAATGTCTTAGTTTTATATACAGGTACATCTAAAAAAATAGAATATCATGAAAAAGTTCAATATTTTTTGTCATAATTTCAGAAAGTGAAACTCATAGATTATATAGATTCATTTCACAGATTGAAATATTTCAAGCCTGTTTTTCTTGTAATTTTGATGATTCTGGCTTAGAGATAATGAAAACTCAAACTCAGTGTCTCAGAAAATTTGAATATTGTGAAAAAGTTTAATATGTGAGTCCACAGTCAGTCAGTGGTGGTTTGGGGCCATGTCCTCTGCTGGTGTTGGTCCACTGTGTTTTCTGAAGTCCACAGTCAACATAGCAGCCATCTAGCAGGACATTTTAGAGCTCTTCATGCTTCCACAAGCTCTTTGGAGATGCTGGTTTCATTTTCCAGCAGGACTTGGCACCTGCCCACACTGGCAAAGGTACCAAAAGCTGGTTCAGTGACCATGGTGTTACTGGGCTGGACTGGCCAGCAAACTGGGCTGACCTGAAACCCATAGGAGTCTATGGGCTGTTGTCAAGAGGAAGGTGAGAGACACCAGACGCAGATGACCTGAAGGACGATATCAGAGCAACATGGTGCCGTAGGCTGATCTCCTCCATGCCACCAAGTATTAATGCAGTAATCATACAAAAGGAGCCCAACCAAGTATTGAGTGTATAGAAATGAAGATACTATTCAGAAGCCTGACATTTGTGTTTAAAATATCCTTTTTTTAATTGATCTTATGTAATATTCAAATTTTCTGAGACACTGAGTTTTGTGTTTTCATTATCTGTAAGCCAGAATCATCAAAATTACAAGAAAAATCAGCTTGAAATATTTCACTCTGTGTAATGAATCTATGTAATATATGAGTTTCACTTTCTGAAATGATTGACAAAAAATATTGAACTTTTTCCACAATATTCTAATTCTAATATTCTGTAGTCCTGATTTATAACCTGAGCTTTTAACAGTTGTGAAAGTATGTAAAGCTTTAACTTACTATTTTATTATGATGATAAATCGGATGCAATTTACATTGACTTCATCTGCTATGTCGTCATCTTTCTTCCAAGGGGGCGGTGCCAAAAGGGAACGCGACTAAGGAATACATAGAAAGCCTTCAGCTGAAACCAGGGCAGGTGGTCTACAAATGTCCCAAGTGCTGCAGTATCAAGCCTGACCGAGCACACCACTGCAGGTATGACAGAAGAGACATGAAATTCTCATTGTCGCATTATGCATTCACAAACTCAATCTTATGTTTACAGCTGCAGTGTTTTGGTGCAGTGAAGAATGTCATCATACATTCGGACTTTGGTTAATTTGTAAAATAGAACTTTCTCGTTCTTTACACTACATTCTTCACTTTCTACTAATGTTTGTTATTACTGGGGTGGTGATGCAGTGATACATTTTAATTTAATGTATTTGTTTTTCCTTTATACCTGACTTGTTTTTTTATAACAGTGTTTGCAAACGCTGCATACGCAAGATGGACCACCACTGCCCCTGGGTCAATAACTGTGTTGGGGAGAACAACCAAAAGTACTTTGTGCTTTTCACAGTAAGTTCACTGCAGGAATGAGTCTCTTATAATGTAGGCTGACCAAACACTTTTCATGATAAACTGTATGATTTTTGTATCTGTGGAACATTGAGAATGTTTCATAAGGAGATTAAATCAATATTAGATACAGATGTAAAGCAGTACAGATGCCGAGGATGGTATTCCTCAGTTAGTGTATGTGAGTGTAAGCAAAATGGATGGAAACGCAGAGCAGTTTTTAAAAAAAAAAAGGATGTGTGATAAGTGTCACCTTGGCTCCATCTCCATCTCACTCATATTTGCTGTGGTACTGCTCACATGATAATTTTGAAGACATTTTCTTCTGTTTTGTAAATGAAATGCCTCTGACTTTTGATGTGCGATGTGTGATAATAATAATAATAATAATACATTGTTTTATTTAACATGTGAGCTATATATTATTGATTTGTTTAAACATTTATTGTTCAGTTTGTAGCAGAGAGAAATCTGATTTCAAAGAGAAATCTGAAAGGGACACAATATAGAGAGAAAACTCATAACAGACAGAAATGTTTTTATTGTTTAACCTTGTTGGCATAAAGGAAATATTTCATCCTTAAATTGAACATTTGTACATCAATTACTCTTTTGTTACCTTGGGTTCTTAAAGAAAACTTTGTTTTTCTTGTGTAATTGGTATCCACCATGTTGTGATGTCCTCTCTGTGAGGGTTTATAATAGCACTTCAAAGGTGGTCTAAATCTTTGGAAGGGAAAAACTGACATGGCCATTTCCAAAGGTGTCCCTTGACTTCTGACCTAAAGTTATCTAAATGAAAATAGGTTATATGGATAACCACAAGTCTCCATTTAAAGACATCCCCACATCATGCCAATCCCATGCAGTTTGTGGCAGAACCATGCAGTAAAATGTGTTGGTTTTGCTTATTGTTTCCAAAATGTCAAAAGTTTTTAAAAACAATTTAGTGTTTTTAAAAGGTGTTCCTTAAGGTTTTTCTTCTCTTTATGTCTCCTTATGTGGATCCCTGAGCATTTTTGAAATACATTTTCTTGTGGTTAAAAATGGGAAGAAAAAAATATCACCAAGTTTTTGTAACCAATGGTATCCAACTCACCCCTATCTCTTCAAAAAGTTAACAACAAAATTTCTTCTCTCCGTTATGAGTTCTCTCTCTGCTTATGACAGTTTTTTATTAGCTTTATTAGCTGAAACATTCAGCTGTATTTGAGCTAAGTTGGTTTCTGGTATTTAAAGCACAGAATATCAGGTTTCAGAGGCAGAGTAGGAGCGGGTTTTGCAGAATGCGAGTAGTAAAAAAAACACATCAGACAAAGACAGAGAGGTAGCCCTGCTAAATATCAGGTGCACCAGTGTGACCAATGAAAATGTTCAGTAGCATTTCATAGATTTGTGGTTGCATATGCGATCAAAATGATTGCACTCTGGAACCGTGCCTTTATTTTGACCTCTTTTTTCTGCCTAGATGTACATTGCACTCATCTCTCTCCACGCTCTGCTCATGGTGGTCTTCCATTTCCTCTACTGTTTTGAAGATGATTGGACAAGTGAGTAGCTATGTAACTCTTAATTTCCTTCATTCACTGAACGAAAGGCCTTTGCTTTAGTAAGATGTGCAGAGGTGAGCATATCAGGATTGGCCGGTATGTGAGTCACAGAAGTCTACAGTGAGTGCAAATGAAAGGGCGGCTCTGGAAGACCTGCAGCTTCCCAGTCAGCTACAGTAGTTGTGTATAAAAAGCGTTGTGTCAGTGTTACTCCACTGTTGTAGAGTAGCATGTTCATCATTAAAGTCCAACATGATGTGCCAATCAAAAAAACCAAACCGGAGCCCAACTCCTGATCCCCGCTGCTTTCAGGCGGAATAGGAATCCACTTTAATTGTCTTGTAAGTGTGTATACTCACACACATACAATACAGTTGACCCAGTTTTTTGTTGCTGTCAATTTACTTTCACAGAAAAAAACATACAACAAAAAACAAGGACAATAAAGCTGAAAAAAGGTCAACATTAACATTAGGCTAGTATAGACATGTGATTACCTTGTGCAGATATAATGTGAGTGCAAAGGGTGCTGGATTAAATATGTACAATATATTTTACAGGCTACTTTATATGTGATCTGGGTTTGTTGTCCTGTTACATGTTGGATGCTTCTATGTTACAGTGTCTTGGCTAGGTCTGTCTGTCTGTCTGTCCCTATCTATGTATATTCATTGATCCACCATAACATTATAACCACCTGCCTAATATGGTGTAGGTCCCCCTTTTTGCCACCAAAACAACTCTGACCCGTCGAGGCATGGACCCACAGCACACTTTCAGTGTGATCAAGTGCGCTGTGGTATCTGTCACCAGGACGTTGGCAGCAGATCCTTTAGCTCCTGTAAATTGCAACGTTTTTTGAGTGTTATTTTTAGATACAACCGTCCTCGTGCCTCCTCAGTCTGAATGTAGTCTCTACTGGTTTCAATAACAAAGATGGCGAAGGATGTAAAGCAAGATGGTGACAGCCGTAACACAGAACTTGATGCTTCAAACGGGCAGTCCACAATCCAATTGGTGATATTCAGTCTATGAGCACATCCCACAAGTACTCGATTGAAATTGAGATCTGGGAAATTTTGAGGGAGAAGTCAGTACCTTAAACTTTGAGTGTTCCTCAAACCATTTCAGTCCATTTTTCAGTGTGTCAGGGCATTATCCTGCTGAAAGAGGCCACTGTCATTAGGAAATAGCGTTTCGATGAAGGAGCTTACTTCGTCTGTGACAATGTTAGTTTGACGTACCAGCTACCTGGGGGTACGTGTCCAGGGGGAACATAGGATGTGAACCAAGCAAAATACTGATAACAATAATTTAAAAAAGTTAAATATAAACATTGTAAAGCTTATAGAGGTTATACGTAATTTCACAAATAGATGAAATGTACAGTTTGATATGGATAGTTAACTCTGTAAAGATTGTTTACATTTTTTTAAATTGTATTTATGGCTTAAGAATTTAGTGAAAATAATAAGTAGATTAAACATTCAATTGTGAGCAAAGATTTTTGTCATATGCGGTGTATCAAAACAATACATTTTTCAGAGTAATATGAATTGGGGAAGATATGATCAGCAACAAATTGAGACAACTTACTCACAGATGTTTTGTACAGAGACATTTCGAAATGAACTGTCCAGCAGCCCCTTTCTAGATAAAAATGGGACACTGCATGTCTGGTTCTGGGAGACACAGGGGAGGAGGGGGTGGGATAGGGAAACGTTCTCAGGTATTTTTCAGGTAAGTGATCTTTCTTTCTTTCTTTCTTTCTTTTATCTTTTATTCATTTATCTTTTTCTTCTCTCCTTTACAAGGCTACCAGTCACTCTACTTGTTTGCTATGTTTGCTGTCAATCAAAATAACATTCTTTCTCTACCTGTATGCACATGGCAGTTGTCAGATCTTCTACTTTCATATTTTCGCTAATGGTGTCACAGGGCAGAACTTGCAAGAACAGAGAAGCTACAATTGCAACAGGCACAAAGGGGTTGTGATTCCCTGCTCAGGATGCCATTACTCCACTATATATTTGCATAGCAAAATCTTAAATCAGTCTGCTAAATAATATATCAATACTGTCTCACCACCACTAATTTCACTATGTTTTCCTCTCTCATGTTGCTAAACTAATGCTGAAGGGTTAATTCCTTTTAATAAACTTTTGTTGCCACAAATTAATCAGTTAATTTGGTGAAGTCGCAGTCTCATATTTAACCTAAACCCTCTCTGGTCCTCCTTGACAACACTTTATGTTACTGCATTCATATATTTGACTCTTCCAGTATTAATTAAATAAGTATTCATCATTGTGTTCAGGGCATTAAGTACTTTGGAGTTGGTAGTAATTTGACTTTTTTATTCATTCATGTGTCTGTCTAGTAATTGTTATTTCAGTATTTGCTTATCTCTGTGTTCAGTAGTTATTTCTCGTTTGTTGTGTAGTTAGTAGTTTAATAAATCTTTCATTATAATGAAGAACTTGATCCTGTGATTCTGTGTGTGGGTGTGTAATATTGGGTCAATGTATAGGCCAAAAAAATTCAGTAGCAGCCAACGCTTAACATTTAAAGTGCTTATGATGCTACTGAGCTATTTATTACGTGACATATTTTGATATCAGTTCATTATTAATAATGGCTACAACAGATGTTCAGTGGTAGTAAGTAGGATGGAAACCCAGTGTGAAAGCTATTACTTACCAGTGTTTTAAACAAACAATATGCAACCTTCAGCCGCTTGGGGTCTCTCCATTGAACAGTAACGAGTGACTGACTGTTTGATTATTTCCTGAAGAAGTGTTGGAGCTGCTGTCTTCATTGTTTACTATTATAGCAGATGAAAATCTGTCTGACCGGGCTAAAGCAGATATTATGTTCATGGGCGACTTCAAGTTCAAGTGATGTTACATTTAGTAAAGCTTATTCATGTTATGTCATTTAATTCTTATTCTAAACACTGTTACCCACAGGATAAGATTGTATTTGGAGCAGACTCTCTCTTACTGACTCTCACCAGCCTGCTGTGCTGGAGTTGTTTCAGGCTGAGTTTGAGTTGCCAAGTCGCCAAGTGAAGGCTGGAGCTGATGTCTTCTAGTCTCCTAGCTGCGGGGAGTGATGTGGCTAACCAGCTAACTTGCTAACTAATCATTAGAGTGGACTTCCCATACAGATACTGTATCTAATCAATCACAGGGAACCCCGTGCTATTGTGTGTATTCACAACGATCACACTAGAAATAACTTTTAAGAACATTTTCAATGTTGTACCATTATATCATTACCGATGCATTAGCCTGTGGGTTTCATGAGTCAGTTGTCAAGAGTAGGACAATTGCAACACATTCACTGTGTTAATTTTATTTATATTCTGATCGTTCTAGAAAGATTTTTTTCCTTTCATGATCAATAATATTTATCATGGATACTATTAAAGTAAAAAAAAAAAAGAGTGAGAGTGTGTCTGTCAGTAAGAAACACTTTCTTGTGCCCCTGAGCAGGACACAGTTCACAGTATAAATACAGAATGCAGGTTGTTATTCGTGTACAGGTGTTTGTTAAACAGGTTACTGGCTTCAGAGGGAAAACACTGATGACAGTGTGCAGCCTTTATTAATATTAGTGCATGGCTGTATCTGTAGGCAGCTGATCCAGTTGCTTTTCGCTGTCATAACAAACGGGCATTCCGTAATGTTTCAGAAAACGTCAAGTAACGTAGCATAAGCTGGGACGCCACAGTGTTAGCCTGTGTAAGCATGAAGCCTAGCTTGTTAGCTTCGTTTGTCTCCGCAGGTTTGGTAGCTTCGAGCTAGGTGGGCATGCTTTAGTGAGCAGGCTTCTTTCGGCCTGCCTCAGCTCTGTTAAAGAATACCGAATCAGGCATTTAGATTTATTTTAAATAACTGCAGTCGGAGCGCCCGCTGCTGAACAAATGTGATGTCACCATTTCTAGATCATGCCAAGCATCTTTCTGATTTGTGTTCTGAAAAAAAAGATTTTCATATCAGCGCATAACGTACAACATATATGCCGATACAGATATATCGTCGATAAGCAAAATCGGCCGATATAATCGGCCCACTGTTAATCGGTTGGGCTCTACCTTTAAAGGTGAAATTAGAAATTAATTTAGTATTTAACTAAAGAAAACATATACATATTTCACCTTTAAAAAATGATAACCATACCCTAACCTTTTACTGAAGCACTCTCAGCAGGTGACAAGCACATTTCTGTTGAAAGGATTGCTTCAGCGATTTGTAACCTGCAGGAGAGTTAACAGTAGAGCGCAGTAGTTTCTTTTATTGTAGTTTATAGAAATTCCTCATATGGGCCTCTTTTTTCCCCTTCACTTCTCTTCCTCCATGTCCTCCATCCCTCAGAGTGCAGTTCCTTCTCTCCTCCAGCAACAGTCATCCTCCTTATACTCCTGTGCTTTGAGGGTCTCCTCTTCCTCATCTTCACCTGTGTGATGTTTGGCACCCAAGTCCACTCCATCTGTAACGACGAGACCGTAAGTGATCCTTTTAGTGACCCACAATCCTCCTACCTCTTATCTTACTACTTCTTTCTGCTCTTCCCTCTGCTGCTGCCACCCTTTGCTTTTAACAGTGATGTCTTCAATCTTCTAATTCAAACTATTAACAGCTCAGTGATGTCTCGGTCTGAAAGACATATTAAGGGTTCTTTTGGCAAATCAGCCACTGATGTAAACTTTATGCTTTCTGCACCAGGATTCAAAGCTTGACAGACATAGCACAATTAGCTGACACCCTTTCAAACAGGAATGTGAGTTGTGAACTGTACTGCCAAGTTGTCCGCATTTCTAATAGGACACTTTCGCTAACGTGAGCTTGTTAGCAGAAGGATGTAAGTTGTTTTGTTTTCTTTCCTCATAACTGACAGATTTTCAAACAGCAGTCTAGGTGTGAACTATACTGAAAACACATTAAATGTATATTGGAGTTGGAGAATATAGACCCACGTGTCCTTCACTTTTGCACACTTGCACACACGTTTTCAGGACAGGTTCAATATTCTGTTTCTCGTATCCGTCAGAAGCCTTTAGATGGTTGTTTAGCAAATCATCCAAAATGTAAATACAGGTATGTAAATGCATTTACAGATGCAGCCACCAAGAATTTCCCCTCACAGCCTTTTGGCTGCTAGTCAGCTGACTCACAGTCAACTAATAGGCAGTGGGATCCTTAAAGCAGCCTTGAAATTATTTTATTTTATTTACAAAGTATTACATTAAGTTCCAATGGTCTTCATTTTTTATTGTCCTTTCATAGAAT
Organism: Centropristis striata; assembly: GCF_030273125.1. NCBI lineage: Eukaryota > Metazoa > Chordata > Actinopteri > Perciformes > Serranidae > Centropristis > Centropristis striata. Next base: position 25,452,321 of record NC_081524.1, on the reverse strand, counting down.
TATAAAACACCGCAACAACGTTAATAAATGTTGTGATGAGTGTGTTGTGTGTGCAACACAACAGTATACTCACACTGCCCAAGCCACAGCATACATTGTAGTATGTTTATTATTGTTTATTGCCTTATGGTCTTTCACAGTTGTCATGAATTGTTTGTTAGAACAACAAGATCTCCAAACTCCAAATAGGTCGTCTGTCCACCCAAAGTGACCCATATGAGTGTTTCACTGGTACAGGACAGAGTGGACATGGGACACCAACGCTGCTCTCCTTGGTGAAAGTCCTGGGTTTGTTTGACCCATCCATCTCTCCTCCCTCCCACCAAAGCAATTTTTGGGCTCCATACTCCACCTTGGAGTCATTCATAAAATGCATACGTAATTACTACAGCTGCTAGAATAGGGGAAACTTAAAATGTGGGTCACATTGACCTCATTGTAGAAACAACCTATTAGGTCGTTTTTAAAAAGAGAACAGTCTGATCCGATCAGTCTGACTAACCAAACTCACTGCTCATCTGGCTAATGACCTAGCCAGATGAGAAGCCTGTGGTGGTAATGATATGTAAGGAGGGTCATAGTGAGTGAACTTGGAATGAGAGATTAACAGTGAAATATATGTGTATGTATAAAGTGTTTATTTGAAAGTTAAGACTCTAACCAGGAGTAAAATAAATCTTGATTGGAAATTGTTATTGACTTTCCGCTCTAAAAAGTTGTGAAGGAGGAATATAACTTCCCCTCGAAAGAAAATTGCTATGCACTGGGATTGTGTCAGAGCCCCCTTTTAAAGATTGTTTCCTCCCTGTTAAAATGATATGGCCCCACTCGGTGGTAACACATGGATTAAACAAACCAGTGTTCTGTTGTTATGTGGGCTCTGCACGAGTTGGAGTATTATAGACAAGGATATTTTAATAGTGTATCAAAATAAATTCCCCATATTCTTACAGTAAACTTACCCATGTTTGTTAATTTAAAAAAGTAAAGACGTCATTCTGACGGAAATACACAACTAGAAATGAATTGAATCAATTTCTTCTCCCCCGGCTGTGTTTTGAGGCTTGAGTCTCCATGCATTAGCCGCAAGCCTGTGCGTAATAGAGCCTGTGGAGGCTTTTTTTTTCTCTCTCTTGGACTCACAGAGTGGTTAGAAAAGCAGCAGATCATCTCCAGCAACTGTGAGGGAGCAGTGACCTCTTAATGCAGATGAGTTCCCCCTGAGCTGAGGCAAACTGGTATTTCAGTTCCAGAAAGACGGGTAACTTGAACTCTGGGTCAGTTACCATTTTAAAAGATTCTGTGAACCAGATCTGCTCGCTGACAGGTTTTCTGTCTCTGTCTCCTCCCCTTACAGAGCCAGACACCCAGTTTAATTTCCTCATTGATTCAGTCCTTATCACAGCAAGCATTGAAGCACATTAATTAGGGGAGGTTTGCTGTATGTTTAAAAAGATCTAATTGCTGGTTGGATATAAATCTGAAACTTGCATGACTTTCTAAAGTTAGTCCAACATTTGTCAAACTACAGTGAGGGAAATAATTATTTGATCCCCTGCCGATTTTGTGATTTTCTCCTCAATTTTCCCCGAGACAAATAAATGACTGGTCTATAATTTTTAATGGTAGTTTAACAGTGAGAGACGGAATATAAAAAAATCAGGAAAATCACATTATATAACAGTTATAAATGTTTTTGTATTGACTGTGTGAAATATATATTTGATCCCCTAACAAAACATGACTTGTTGGCAGCAGCAGTTGGTCACCAGGTCTGTTCACATCTCATGCCTCAAAACCTTAAGGATATGGCCAGGAACTGCAGTCGCTTGGCAACTCCAAGCTTCAGCTCCCTCCACAGATTTTCTATGGGGTTAAGGTCCGGACACTGGCTAGGCCACTCCATCACCTTAATATGCTCTTTGTTGAGCCACTCCTATGTTGCCTTGGCTGATGTTTTAGGTTATTGTCGTGCTGGAAGACGACCCATCTATCTTCTCCTCACTGTGGTGGAGTCGTCCTGTCCCCTTAGCAGAGAAACAGCCTCAAAACATAACGTTTCCACCTCCATGCTTGACGGTGGAGATGGTCTTCTAGGCAGCATTATCTTCCTCTAAACATGGCAAGTCAAGTTGATGCCAAAGAGCTCGATTTTGGTCTCATCTGACCACATCATGTTCTCCTAAGCCTTCTCTGGATCATCTGGTGTTCATTGGTAAACTCCAGACGGGCCTGTACATGAGCCTTCTGGAGCAGGGGGACCTTCAGGCTCTGCAGGATTTTAATCCATTACAGCGTAGTGTGTTAACAATAGTTTTCTTCATGACTGTGGTCCCAGCTGTCTTGAGATCATTAACAAGCTTCTCTTGTGTAATTCTGGGCTGATTCCTCACCTTTTTCACGATCATTGATACTACATGAGACGAGATCTTGCGTGGCGCCCGAGGCTGACTGCGACTGCTGGTTATTTTGTGTTTCTTCTAATTTGAATAATCTCACTGTCTCCTTCCCACCAAGCTGCTTGCTGATGGTCTTATATATTCCAGCCTTGTGAAGGTTGACAATCTTGTCCCTGACGTCCTTAGACAGCTCTTTGTTCTGTCCCATGGTGGAGAGGTTGGAATCTGATTGAATGATTATGTGGACAGGTGTCTTTTATACAGTTAATGACTTGAGATTAGGAGGACTTTCTTAAAGTGAGAGGATTCATTTGTGGGCCTCATGGGCACATAACTGGTCTGAGCGAGAATTCTTGGTGAAGGATCAAATACTTATTTATCTCAATCAAATCCAAATAAATGTATAACTTTTATATAATGTAATTTTCTGGATATTTTTTGTATGTTCTGTCTCTCACTGTTGAAATAAAACTTACCATTAAAATTATAGGCCGGTCATTTATTTGTCACTGGGAAAATGTAGCAAAAAATCAGCAGGGGATCAAATAATGATTTCCCCCACTGTAGCTGTTCATGTCCAAAATTCATATTTGTCTGTAATCTAATTTTGTGTGCTGGTGTCGTCACACTCCACTGGCAGGTGGTAGTCGTCTTGAAAGTCAGTACTGTAGCCAATTTAATCTATAGGCTTTTAATGTGTCTAACTTTATTTCAGCTTTACAGTTTTTAAAGTGGTGTTTTTAAAAGATGCAAATGTATTTTCATAGAAAGGTAAATTTGTTCATGTATCAGTAGAAGAAGGTTTTGGCAGTTTGGTGCCATCATAAAATAAATCTATTCTTGTGCTTGTGTATTAGAGCTCACAAACCAAACCCATTCCTAGTTTAAACTTATTTTTGCCTGCAAATGTACGTCAGATATATGGGAGTCATTTAATTATTTAGTCAGGTGAGAAGGGTTTGACATGCATGAAACTTACTAAACAGCTATATTATGCTTGTAGAATATTCACTAAAATACTGTGTTCTTTGGTTTTCAGAAAAGCATTAAGAGTTCATTTTCCCTTTTTTATTTTTTGTGGTATGAAAAAAAAATCGATTTGGAATTTGGTTTGTGATCACTGACTGGATCACAAAAGCACACCAACTGAAGTGCGGTTGTCTCTATTTTCAGGGCATAGAGCAGTTGAAAAAGGAAGAGAGAAGATGGGCTAAAAAAACTAAGTGGATGAACATGAGGGCGGTATTTGGACACCCTTTCTCCTTATTGTGGTTTAGTCCCTTCTCCACCCCTGACCACGGGAAGGCAGAGACCTACCAGTATGTGGTGTGAGAGCTCAGTTCAGTGAACAAGGTGGCCGGGTCCAAACCAAAGTAGGTAAACCTGCCCAGTCCTATAGAGCTCAGCTATGGCAGTCTGCTCCGGATGCTGAACAGGATTTACATTTCTATCTTCCACACATGGACATCATTCCATCTGCTTATTGTTTTGCCGTCTAAGTGCGCTATACTTTTTTTTGTATTTCACTGAGGGAGTTGAGAAAAAAGTCCTGGTTGAAAACACTGTGATAAATCTGTTGTTGTCTAAACTGATTCTATTGCACTTTAATTACTTTTAATATATTGTACTTTGTTTACTCTTGCTTTCTCTGTAAGTGTTAGTTCAGTTAAAAAAACAAACAAAAAAACATGTTCTCACTTACCCCTATTGATGTTTGGCCCCGCTGCTAGTTTTAGGTGCTGCTCCAATACAATGAAAGAGGATGGAATCCAATATGGGGCTGCCGCTAACAATTATTTTCATTATTAATTAATCTGTAAACTGTCAGAATAAAAGGTGGCCTTCACCTGTAGGACTATGAAATCCATTTTTTGTTTTCTGGATTCCTGTTTTATTCTGAGTGTCAACAGACCCCCCAGATTCAACGAACCCCCCAGACTTTTTGGGAAAGCTTTGGTATAAAATCCCTCCAATAAGGACTGGCTCAGCTAAAAATAAAAAATGTATAGCTCTGTATACATCTTATTATGCAGCAGTGAGATATGAGCTTGTCTGTATTTGACTGCACTATTCCAGTCACCTTCAAAGCATTTAACAGTATTTCATCATTCACATTTATACAAGTACTAAACTTTCTATTTCGCGCTTTCCATTTATCATTTTCTCCTGTGTGAACTGCTCTGTTCTAAAGTGTGCATTTTATTCTTCTATTCTTTGTTTATATGATATTTTATCTATCCGTTATCTGAATGCATGGTACTGGTGAAGGTTAATTTAGTGATGTATGTAAAACACTGCTGGAAAGATGATGCCATGTCACAATTCTCTAAATACACATCTCAGTACGATTTTTAAGCTCACAAATTGATTCAATTTCTGATTCAAATGTGTAAAGACTATAAAGTCTTGATTTGTTTTCATCCACAGAGTAATGGTTTTATGCACTGACAGCTGTCATTAACATTGTCATTTTTGTCTTTAAAAAGATACAATGTGTCAAGTGTGATGCAACTGTCATCTATTTTTTTCCATAATGTACAGTTAGGCCAATTTGATACAATTTTCAAATTTGAATGCGATAAAAAGTCATGTTGATTTGTTTTCAAATGCTTTCTGGTGCGGACAACTCCTCTTGAGGACAGGGTGAGCTTGCAACAGAGGTCACATTAGCTGTCCCATCAATTTTAACACATACTGAAGGCCAAAGTGTACTACTAAATGTATTTTACGCTGTTACAGGTTCAGCCAAACCTTATGATGAATGAGTGAGCTCTGAATATAACAGGATGCATTCACCATTTTGACTATTTAACTTATTTGCTTCTTCTTCTGCAGTTTATTTTCAATTTTTAAAGTGCATGTGAGTCATTTTGTCAAGTATTTACAACCCCAATTCAAAAAAGGTTGGGAGCTATTTAAAACATAAAGGTTGGGACAGGGGCATGATTACCACTGTTACATCACTTTCTTTTAACCACACTGAGTAAGCTTTTAGGAACAGAGGACAATAAAGTGCTTGCTATACGACTTCAGTTGCTCAACAGTCCGGTGTGCACTTCATAATGCTCCAAACTGTTTTACTGGGAAATCAGACTAGACTGCAGGCAGGCCAGTCTAGTAATCACAGTATTTTCCATTGAAGCCATACTGTTGTAACGTGCAGTATGTTTCTTGGCATTGTCTTGCTGAAAAAAGACTGGATGGCAGCATTTGTTGCTTCAAGACATGTATGTGCCTTTCAGCATTAATGGGCCTTCACAGATGTCATGGCCTCTAACACACCCACATCAAAATTGTGCTTTTTTAGGTGCTTATCGTCAGTTATCAATGCAGTGCAGGGTTCCTGCCCTACCCCTTGCATGCAGAGATTTCTCTGAAATTCTTAAATTTATTATAAGTGTGCGTTAAGAAATGCTAATACTGTTGTATAATAGGCCCAGAAGGTGGTGAACCACACCCCATCCTTGAACATTTTGAGGAAGCCCTTTTTAAACCCAAAAATGATACTATCACTTTCCCTGTCTTCTGTTGCCTCTGTCCCAACTTTTTATTTTTATTTGTTGCTGGCATCAAATCAGAAAAAGCATATATTTACAAAAATGAAGTTGATGAGGTAGAACTTTTATTATCTTTGTACAATTTTTAATTGATATGTCAGGAAGGATTATCAGATTATTACATTCTGTTTCATTTAAATTCTATACCACATAGGGCTGGGCGATATATCGATATACATTTTAAATATTTTATTTAAGATATATTTTTATTTAAATGTGGACTTTATGGAGCTTTGATTTAAAAAAAAAAAATGGTTCTCCTGTTGTTATACAGTATTTATGTTTACTTAAATGATTTCAATAAAAGTAAATGTGACATCATCATATTCATATTTGGCTTTGACTGAACATTTGCTCTCACTTTGCGATATCGGGATATATATCATATATCGATATTAAGCCTAAATATATCGGAATATGACTTTTGGTCCATATTGCCCAGCCCTAACACCACATCCCATTTTTTCAAATCAGGATTGTATTGATGATAAGCATCTTGAACATCATGGTAGTGTCAAAAGTTTTGCTCTATTGAAGTAGTTGTTACAATCAGGCCTACATTTTGTGTTCTCAGGTGAAATCTCTGGTGTGTTTCTTGGGTTATGCCTGTCAGTCATTTCCACTGACTCCCTTTGCAGACCTCCAGACAGCAGCACAGCACACATACAACCTTGCCCATGGAAGAACAAGGGCCTGAATGGGAATGGCATTGGTCTTATCAGGTCCCATTTCCAGTGCCTTCACCACCTGAGGGTCAACCTGGACAGGACCAGTGACATCGTTATTGCCTGCACTGTCCTCCAGAAGGAAAGGGCTCCCAGTGGCTTAGGGGATGGATTGGGACGATGCTGCAATGTTTCCTGAAAACCATCAGTGGCGGACTCGTCAGAGAGGAATATATTGTTCATTATTTTTGGCTGATTTCAACATGTTCGGTCATTTTAATTGCATTTACAGAGCAACTCCCTCGAGACCACAGTGATTAAATCTGTATGAAAAAATGATGTGGACACTAGACTTTCAACAAAATATACATAAATATGCATTATAGTGATGTTGGAGTCGTTTTTGTTTCATTTCCACATCAAAAAAAGAAAAACTGGAAGTGAAGTAAGGGATTAAAGGAAAAACAATAACTATGGAGTTTTTACACTTACGAGGTAGAAAATGTATATTCTCATGTTGTTCCTACTACTTATGATTATGAGCCCACAGTCAGAGACTCATTCCATGGAGGCTGGCTTGACGTATGGCGGTGGAGAGAGAGAGAGACAGTGAGTGAGCAAGAAGAGAGTTCTTTTAATTATCAGATTTTCTATACAAGTACACTAGCAGTTAATAAATTAAATACTGATAATTACTGTTCAGATTTTTTTCCCTTTTTCATTTATTTGATCCTTGAGTAAAGCTGTGTTTATGTTGGTAAATAATAATTTGGAGACAGTATTAAAATGTAGTCTGAGTATTTTCACACACTCCAAGTTGCCCATATTTACACCATCATCACTACTTATATATCCCCTTTTAATAAAGTGATAAAGCTATCAAATATAACTGTTGCTATGCCTAGCCAGTACTACACAGCTTACAGATTGGTTGTCTACTGGACCTCTGGAAGTCCTTACCCTCATGTAAGTTCGGTCTCGTGGGTGACAATAATAAAAATGAATCACAATCACAAAGTGTCTGTTTATATTACTGTATAAAAACATTTTATGCAGTTCAAATCAGATAAATATTACAGATATACAGATACTGAATTAATGCATGCATGCAGCAGCAGTTTATGACTAATAACATTTTGAAATGCTACATGGTCCTCCCATCCTAGCTTCAACATCCCATCCTGATATCCATCATATCACTATGAAAACAATCCTCTTGTCCTTAATGTAGCGTTACATGTCCGGCAGCAGTGAATTCCCCCTGGAAAAACACACCCAGGCATGGAAGCTAGCTCCGGTCTTTCCTCAAAGTCCTGACAGGCTGGAGTTTGTGCATCCTGCATGAATAATTCACCATGGTGACAATTGATGAAATGCAGTGTAAAACTATAGAAAAAAAAAAATCAAAACTCACTCAATTATGATTCCTGAAACCCACTAACACCCACTACCAGGGGTTGCATTGACCAAATATTTACCATATATTTTTTTTAAATAATGCTGTCTGTCATTGTGACAATTAGAAAACTGGGGTGATTTGCCATAATTCAAGTAATCCACACTCCTGTCCAGCAGGTAGCATGTGCATAATAATTATCTATTGTATAGTCTTGACCTGATCTCACAAGCAAAACCTTGTTGTCCAGCTGGCTTCAGTGAATACATTAGAGAGCCCTGCACGCTCGTAAATATTCACTGCGAGCGCCGGAGGGCTGCTGGAATAAACAGTTATACAGTCATATACAGGGCTAAAGATGGTAACGTTACTGTAACGTTGATGTGGGCTCTTCTGAACAGCTGGGGCTGCAGCGCTAACAAACAGCTGACACTGCAGCCAAATACCGTTGATAATCGAGGTGAAAAAGGGACGAGGAACGAGGACTTGTTTCACCTCTTTTCTGTTTATCATTTGTAGGCAAACCCAACTAAATATGTTTTATAATCTAAAAAAAAAGACTGATAATAATAGATTATGACATCATTTTTATGGACCCGTCTGTCAAAATGACAGACAACCGAAAGGTCAAACAAGTTCTGCCCACTACTGCCCATTGCAATAAAGCCAAGTCAACTCCTTTAGCTTGTATGATGTTGGGGTGGAATAGCTTTTGAACAAGAATTTCTCAAATTGGCTACTTTTCCCTGTGAATTTCTGTCCTTATGTCTTGTAAAAAACACAAAATCCTGCAGAATCTTATCAAATGGTAATTTTCAGGAAAGGACAAGTATCAGTTCATTCAAGTTGCTGAGTTACCTCTTTCTAGAAGCAACATTCCCACTTTTAAGTGCCTGAGAAATTCCATTACATGTCTGCTGCCACGGGTTGTTGCGAAGGGCACGGCTGCCTGCTTGTGATGAGTCAAAGACATATTACTTGTCCTTTTTGCCCTCCTCCTGTGAGAGTGTCTCAGGTGTTAATCCATGAAGCACTAGCAGTCCACACAAGGTGAGAAAGATTCCTGTCCACCATAGAGCTGCATGGCTCTCTCCGAAAATGACCCTCCCAAGGACAGCCTGGGCACACAAACAAAAGACACACAGACACAACTTAACCAGAATGCTGTCACAAAAAAGGTTTTCTGTCAAGTATTTTTTATTTTACAGACTCATAACTGTACAAAGTAAAAATCAAAGGTGAATATTTGAGCACCATAGGGATATTCTTACAGAGGAGATGAAGTTGGATGCAGTGGCGGTGACTGTAGCTCTGGCTGAAGAAGAGCACTGTCGAAGGGCCTTGGAGAAGAACGTCCACATAACAGCATTACAGGCGAACAGCAGACCTCCACACAGCAGCCGCAGAGGGATGTGGAGCTGCAGAAACACAGAAAAAAAAGAGAATTTAGCCATGCAACCAAAGATGAGTGACATGAATGAAAGAAGAAATCTTCTATTGCTGTTCTGTTGGGTTGAGGTCTGGTTTATCAGACTAAGGCTATACGTACTATATTTTTGCCTTTTCTGTTATAATGACATGATTAATGCAGTTGTTTAAAAAGACCAGCACCACTTATGTTCTGTCTCCCCAGTGTAGTTCACGTGGACCACATGAGTTTCTGATTTTGACTGTTGTGTGAGTCAATTGAACTGTAAGACTGTAACAGTAAAACATTATATTCATCCCTTTTTGGTTAATTCTTTCTCCTTTTTATTCAGTTAATGCCGGTCAGCCTAATTTGAGCCACTAAAGCGCAACAGCTAACACAAATGTCTACAGTGTTAGCTTCCACCTGTGTAAAGCTTGTGTAATATTGTTAAGATAACGGAGATACTACAGCTCCAATGTTCACGAAACATTGTGAGATAGAAAAAAACAAACAAAGTGAGAGTTCTGACTATGAGTTTCAAGCATACTTAAATAAAGAGAGGGTGTCTGTCTCCTGGCTTGATAACTGAAGGCTCTGGCTCCCAATCTACTTTTGGAGACCCTAGGAGCTCTTCGGGATGTGATGTTGCCTGTCTGGTAAGAGTTTAGTAGGTGAGGAGAAGTATTTTAAATTAAATTCTGGATTTTACAAGGAGTCAGTGTATTGAGGCTGATTTTGGAGAAATATTATCTCTTGTCCTTGTTCTCATCAGTACATATTCTGCAATGTTATGTAGGCGAACACTACATTACGTAGGGGTTTTTATACAGGAGTTTTAGCACAAATCTGGGGGCCAAATACAATCACTTCAATTTTGTTTAAGTTTACCATTAGGAAATTGCAGGTCATCCAGAATTTTTATGTGTTTAAGGCATGCATGAAGTATAGCTAGCTAGCTGATCAGATTCATTGGGCTTGACCAATAGATATAATTGTTTGTCGACAGTTTAACAATTAAAGTTTATAGAGTTTCCTAATATTATTTCCTAGGTTAACAAAATTGGTCCAAACACAGAACCTTGTGTAACACCAGAGTGGCATGCATGTATGTATGATTCATTGTCAATTTAAACCAACTGGAATCGATCCGATAAACTGCACTTCAACCAGCTCAGTGCAGTTCCTCTAATGCCAATTATCTTCCAGTCTCTGTAACAAGATGTGATGGTCGTTGGTGTCAGATGTAGCATTCAGATCTAACAAGACAAGTACAGAGGCAAGTCCTTTGTCTGAAGCAATCAAAAGGTTGTTTGTAATTTTCACAAGTGCTGTTTCAGTCAGTTTACCCTACGACTGATTTGAGTGGGTGGCGTATATCCACAATAGCCTCCAAAAAGCCCCCCTTCCTTCATGAGGGTGGTGCTGTCCACCCTGCCTGTGTGTCTTTCAGCATGTTAAATTGAACACAATACAATACATTTTAAAAAACAACCTGTCAATCATACTGTAACCCCGCCCCGAAGCATACCTTCTGTTTGACTCTAAATGGGACCATTGTTTGAAAATAAACATCATGTTCTATTGAAAAAGACTTGAAACTAATGGCTGAGACCATAAACTTATTATGAGAGTGTTAGCTCTCATAATAACACATATTCAAATTGACCTATTTTTGTGGGGACGTCACCCCCTGCTGGCCATGAGAAGGAATGCAGGTTTAAGGCACTTCCGTATTGGTTTGCCTGCTCAGACCAGAGCAAGAAGTTACCATTTTAATTCAAAAGCACATTAAAGAAACCCAGACAACAGATCGTCTTCTGCATTACACGGCCACAAAGGGAGGTGTTATATCTAAATCCTTACCCAGTCACAGGTTGTAGTCCAGTCGTGTGTTGTAGTCCAGTCGCTGAGTCCTGACTCACACATCTCTCTCAGGTAGTCTGCACCGAATGACAGCTTGGCAGACAGAGATGCAGCGGCTCCCAAAACGCCCGCTAACAACGCGTAAACAGGCCCTTGAATCATACTTAAACGACACACTACTGGGAGAGCAGTTCATGCAACTATCCGCTGACAGCAGCGTGTCCTCCTCCTTCTGCTCTCCTTCTTCCAGCATTGACAAAACTGTATACATGAATCATGATGGACGGAGCAGCTCACTGAAAACTTCCGCCGGCCGAGCAGGCTGCTTCCGGTTTAGAGCCAAGAATTTATAATAATAATAATAATTATTATTATTATTATTATTACTTATTTATTTATTTAAATATTTTGTATATTTTAATTTTATTATTATTATTTTAAGATGTTATTTATTTATTTTATTATTATCATTTATTTAAATTTTTATTTCGTTATAATTATTTTTTACATTATTATTATTATTTTATTGTTATTATTATTATTATTATTTATTTTATCATTTTGTATATTTTAATTTTATTATTATTTTAAGCTGTTATTTATTTATTTTATTATCATTTATTTTTATTTTTATTTCATTATAATTCTTTTTTTACATTATTCTTATTATTATTTAATTATTATTATTATTATTACTATTTTATTATTTGATTATTATTATTATTATTATTATGGAGGATTATAGGAGGAGAAGACATGGGATCAAATTACGTCATATACAGTCTATGGTTGGGGTTGGGGTCAAATTGTTCACACTAATTTCTATTAGTAAATTACTGTGCAGAAATTTTTTTTTGTAATTAATACAGCTGGGGCCCAGTTGGTAGAGCTTTCATCCAGTAACCGGATATTAGTCAATATAATATAATTTCACTACATTGTTTTATTGTATATGCAACAAATAAACGTTGTTTGATTTGATTTCACATCACTCCTGTAGGAACTACTAACTTTCTTTGTTTTTGCTTCATTTCAAAATATTCATAGTTTCAACAGATTTATTTGTAATATTCTGCTTGTTTACTGGTGTACTGAAAGTACTGTTACAGTCACCCAAAGCCAGATGAGCATCAGAGGGGTTTATGTAACGCCAGTGTGCAACAAGTTCTTCTATGCAGCTTCCTGCAGATGGCAGCAAAGATTAACAATTCTGGAACTAACTCAATAGCAGACAACATTTTTCTTGGTTTCATTTATTTTGATGGGTGTTTTGTTTTCTCTCCTAACAAGGCAAAATGAGCCCAGATGAGCCAACTGTGAGTTATGTCCTATTGCTGTTATGTTCTCCTCTTGCCATCCCTTGCCTTCTGTTGCATTCTACCTCTTTTTCTCCCTCTTCTTTGTCACTCTACCCATTTCTTCATCTCTTTGTGTAGATCCAGCACAGGGGCAGATAATTATTATTTCAAAACCATTTGCCAGATCATTACCAGCTAATCCCATGTTTGGTCTGATGAGTCACGCGCCTCATTTACCACGGTGCAGGACAGCTTGGGGCCCTTTCACAAACACTGGCCAAGGACCAGCGGCCTGCTCTGTGGGGCCACCAGACCGCTCTGGATGGGGGTGGGGTTGAGGTGTTCCTCTGGGACAAGCAGGGATCATAAGACACAGCAGAGTGGAAATAAGAGGACAGAGTGTTAAGTGTGAATCTAAACAAGTTTTATACTTGTGTTCGCTGTAAGAGACTGTGTCCACTAATTGTGATCATTATATTGTCTAAAGCATTGTACTTAAGCAGTCCTGCAGAAGTAATTAAGACCATTTCTGTCTTTTTTTCTCTTTCAAGCATGTTCTTCATATAATCACTTTACCAACTTTTCCTTCATTCTATCTCTGTTGAGCAATAAAAAGGAGATGAATAAAGTAGTAAATAATAATAAAGAGTACTGCAGTTTGTGGTACATTGTAAAAAATCTTCATCCTCATTATTTTAACTCATAATGTGCTAAAACAATAAATAAAATAAAAACCCCGAATTAAATGTCTTTCTAATCCAAATCTTAACTGGAGAATATTTCCAAATCATTATTTTTTTTATAGTTTCTACATATATACATAAGCCCATTTCTATTCATTCTTCAACTGCTTTTGGTTCAAAACCTGGTAATAGTGAGCCCTAATCAATATTTCTTTATTAAGAATTGATTAACTACCTGTTTGCAGGTATACAGTATACATGTGGAATAAAATTGCATTATAGAAGTTTCAATTCAACTCAATTTTGATTATACAGCCCACAATGACAAATCACATATTTACCTCGGAGAGCTTTACAATTTGTACAACATACACCCTCCGTCATTTGACCCTCACAATCGATAAAGAAAAAATCCTCGATAATAAAAAAACCCCAACAGGGAAAACAATGAGGGAGGGATCACACTCCCAGGACAGATGTACAATAGATGTTGTTTGTACTGAACAGACCAGCAAATAAGACATTAGTCGAGTGTTTCTCCTGATTTTTAATTCCAATCAAAGTCATGTTTAACATGTTTTTTTGTGTAGTATACTAGTATATTAACAATGGTTTCCTGTGACGTCCTGCTGGGCTTACCATCTGGGCCAGAAAGTTACATTGTAGTTGTGAAGACAGGCAGCATGAGAAACACTTGGGTCTTACTAAAAGCAACCCATTAGACCTTAATGTCCATCTGTTTCCTCCTCTAAATGTTCAAGTCTTATTGCCAGTGTCTTCTCATAAACAATCACACCCAATGGACTGTTTGCTGTTGTTGTTGACAGTGGCACACTAGATGACGTGTACACATTGCCATATGGTGTGTGTTTCCTTTTCTTGGTCAGTTGACCAGACAGATCGTGGTACCACAGCACATGGAGTTTCCATGGCAACAGATGAGGCTGAGGCCAGTCGATCAACAAATGGCTTTGGCAACCGTTTTAGTCATTGTAATGCAAACTTGCCGTTGTTACTCCAACACTGTCAATAATATTGGCCAAACACATCAGTCGTTACAGTTTGTGTGCACAAGTGTTTAAATTCATCTGTCATATCAAAGTCTCGACTGCTGCACAAGCCAAGTTATTTTCATCTATATGTCATCCTTGTTTTAAAAAAATTAAAACTGAAAAAGAGTGTTTGCAATGATGAACCATTATGCAGTGTAATGTAATTGTGTGTTTACTGGAAACATCTAATCTTTGACTTTTTGTATCTGACTCTTTACTCTTTTTGTATTTAAATAAAATGTAACACAAAGTTTTACAGTGATTCCTTAAATGATTTAAGGCTGCTTGATCCATTTATGTATCTGTAAAAAGCTGATAATTTCAGCCATTACAGCAGTTTAGCTTGTAGTTTATCAGAGACATGGAATGTTGTATTTCTGGCTTCATCAATCAAACTGCATCTAAAGGTCAAGAATGTGTCTGCTCGTGTCTCCCCAGACTCAGAGTTGTCATTACAACCTAACTTCCGTGTCAATCCCCTGTTCAGCACGATGGGTCATCAGGAAGGGGAGGAAGTGCAGGAATAGCCCTCTTCAGTGTAAAGCAGCTCTCAGCAGGACAAAACCAACTGAGAGCCCATTCGACCTGCTGTGGGACTGCAGAGCCTGCCTGTCAAAGTAGTTTTATGTTTCAGAAAATGTCTCAGTAGTAGTGCAGGCTGACACTGTAAAAATATCCAGAGGTCAAAGTGTTTGGCTGTAGCACTTCCAATTCCAACAGAACCTAAAATGATACTACAATTTATTTATTCAGCACTTCTGAAATCTAGACTTAAGAACGTACAAGTGAAAAAAAAAGTGCAGAACAAAAGAATATACATAGATGCACAACAAGGCTATGGTTAGCACTTTCACCTCACAGCAAGATGGGCTCGACTCTTCTGTGTGGAGTTTTCATGTTATCTCTGTGCCAGTGTTGGTTTTCTCCTCCCACTGTCCAAAGACAAGGAGCTTAGGTTAAGTGGTGACTCTAAAGCCGTGTTTCCATTAGGGGAAAGAGTCTTAGGCCACGCCCTCTCAAATGGCCGCACACTCAGCTTCTCCATTACAAAAAAAAGGCCCCATAGGGATTTATGAGACTTCGGCGGTGACGTATAGTTTTCGATTGTAGTGTAATCGCTTAGCAACAGTTTAGACCGTGACGTCACATGCCCTACAGATTAAATACGGGAGACGCAACTGTGGCTGCCTTAGCTAACTGTGCACAATGTCCTCGGCTGATCATAAACAAACCAGCATGGCTAATTATGCACAGTGTCTCCGCTGATCATAAAAAAACGGGCATGCTAACTGTACACAAAGTGTCCTCTGCTGATCTGAATTAACTGCTCCTGACTCACACCAGTGCATTAGTTCATTAGGATTAAGTTTTAAAAGAATTTGTCATGTCCAAGAAATTGTGTTAAGTTATATGTTTTGTCCTGTGTCCATGTTGTCTAGTGGCTTCCTGTTTTATTTTGGAAATTAACTCTCCTCTCGTTTCAGGTCACTTGCCCTTCCTCGTGTGTCACCAGTCTGATTGTCTGCCCCGCCCTGATTGTTCCCACCTGTTCCCCATTACCTTGTGTGTGTATATATAGCCTGTGTTTCCCCTTGTCCTGTGCCAGTTCGTCTTGTCTTGTGAAACAGTAAGACCCACGCCAGCCATTTCCTTGTATCTCGTCCACGTCAGGTTTTGTATTTTTGGCACTTTGCTTCTTGTTATTTTGATACTTTGTAGCCTTCGTGTTTTTCCTCTCTTGAGTGATTTTTTGTTGTTGTTCCTCTCAGTGAGTGATCTTTGTTTTCTCGTGTAGTTTTTGATTTTCCTCAGCAAGAGTGATTTTTCTTTGTTACTTTTTCCTAAATAAAGGATAGTCTATTTTGTAAACTTTGTCTGAGTCGTGCATTTGGGTTCGGGTCCTCGTTCAGTTGTGACAGAATTTAAATCCATATACACCCACTTATTGCAGCTTGCGGGTATATCTCAACAAATAATAAATATTAAATAAAAAAAGTTCACTATCAATGTTTGTCCTGACAGGGTTCATTCGTCTTGAGCACCAACAAAATGCAGGAGACAATGGAGCTGACAGTAAATACAGTCCTCCATAATGAGTCTAACCTTTGATAGCTTCTTAAATGTTCTGCACTTGTGGTAATTAATGGAAGTAACATGCTCGTACTAATTGCTCCGTGCTTTGTCGCTGACAGTCTTAATAAAGCAGAACAAGTTTTATTAATTACTGCTTACTGGGTGATAATGATATCACATACAGCCCTGGGAGGTCAGGGCGGAGGGACTAATCACTGTAGGGCAGGTAAAGGTCTACTTTTGGCAGAGACAACTTTCACATGGAACAGCTCTGTTTAGTTGAAAAAAAATCCATGATGATTTTGTGAGCTTTTTCTTTATAATTTCCCCAGAAATTATGAAGTTACTACCCAACTTTATCACATGCTGATATACCCAATGTTAACTTTTGCTTATTTTTTTGTATAATGCTGTAATTATTATATGCTAACAATGTCCTTATGATTTGAAATATAAAATGACATAGTAAGTGTGACTTACTACTTAGTTGTAGTTGATGGACGGATGGACAGACAGACAGACAGACAGACAGACAGACAGATAGATAGATAGATAGATAGACAGGCACTTTTGTTAAAGATACCTCATACCACAGGTTACAGCAAGGCATTTGTTTCCAACAAGTAATGATGAAATTTCTCACCTCTCAAAGGTAAATATGTACTCTCCCACACACTATCACAGAGAGAGATAAAGAGGGGCAAGGAGAGACTGTTAATGACTTAAAGAGAGAAAGGGAGGCCAGATTAGGGGTGTAAACAGTGGTTGAATAAGCTGACAGTGTGAGCACAGCTGATAGTGTTTAAGTCACACTGTTTCCCTTCGTAGGTCCTGCATTGTTCTCTGCTGCCTCTGGCTGTGTTTTACAGCATAATTAGAGCTTATTTCACTTGAAAACACCCACGTGCTATACATTCCCATTTGCTTGGCTCTCACTTCCTCTCTTATCCACAACCTAGAAGAGCTGTGGTGGTTTTCATGTCATTTTTACTTCATGATGCCATAAATCAGTAGTTCTACGGGTTCATATACCATTAAGGACTGTCTGTTAGTCTATAGTGGTGTTTTAGCTGTTTGTGCAGTTCTAAACATCCACTGGCCATACTTTCAATTTACACATCTGGTTTGTCTGGAATAAACACAAGTGAGTGGTTGGCATTTTAACTGATCTATGGGAAGTTTGGGGTACATCAACTTTTTTTTCTCAATTGGCTGCCTAAGTTGGTACCAAACCAAATTTCAGAAAAAATATATAACAATGATATCACCTGGTGCTATCATCTTTTCAAACTCTCACTTAGTCCATTAGTCACCAAATACATTAAAGCTAAGGACATTCCCATCAGCCCACAACTATACTGACAGTGGTCACAGTTAAACCAACTTGACCCTCGGGTTTAGACACCTAAAACGTCTTGGTTAAGGTAAGGAAAGATTATAGTCATGGTTAAAAGAAACCAAGTCGACTATTGTTCAGTGACACACTTTGTTGATTCTATCCTCCTAAAAGATATAACCTCTTATTGTTTAAAGACCTTTTTGGTGGTTGTGGGCAGTGGATATTTAGGGGGAGATAGCAGGTCAACAATAAATGACACATAGAAGTGGTGAACATCATCTGAAAGCACTGTGTGTCAGATTGTTCTGGTCAAAAATATCATATATATCAATATAATATAGTAATTAAAATGACTTAATCAATTAATTATGTATTTATTTATTGAAGCCTATTATGGTGAATAAAGGGTCATAACATTAGGGAACGCTTTCTAAAGTGCAGTCCATGTTCAAGTGTGTCCCATAAGTTTTTGCAGCAATTTTTGGGTTGATACCATTTGCTACACACATTTGGTGCTCAATAATGCAATTTTATTCATATCAAGAATGGATAAAAATGGTCAGAAAAAACCTCCAGAATAATTCATCAATATATCAAGACCTTTGGAACAACATAGAACAATCCATGCTGTGATTTGGGTTCAAAAACTTTTGTCATTTTGGAGATTTCTGTATTTTTAGTGATTGGATGACAAGCACTTCTGTTCTACAAACTGCTGAGAAACCCTCTTATTGTCTATATACCTAGACAACATGCACATGCTCTAGGTCTCTAGTTTGTGGTTGTAAAGTTTCATGAGGCTGTGATTATCCTAGAGGTCACAGCAGCTCAAGAAATGCCCTCACTGCAATGACCTGGCTACTACTGATGACTAACATCATCCTACATGAAGAAAACTGGACTCATTGAATCCAAAAGAGTCTCAGCTTTCCAGTGATACCCAGTTTATGATATTCAAAGCCTGTTTAGGGATCTCCGTCTGCACAAATATTTAAATACAGTTGGCGGATATTGCAAATTTGTACTACATGAGAAAAACTATGTGGTTTTTGCCTTACTGCGTGTTATCAGCATAAAGAGGAGACCTGTGGGAACACAGAGAGCCTAATTTCATTCAGATAGCATGACATCAGAGTTCACATGACTGCTTTGAAAATTGCCAAAATCGCCTAAATTTGCAGCGTTTTTTTCTTATCTTTAGTGTACTTCTAAAATTGATCCCGCTACGCCCTCCGGGGGAAAAAAATGTGGTGTATCATTCAGAACAGTAACCAGATAACTGTACAAATATGTTGTTTTTTAATACGTACTTTTAACAAAAATCTATTTGGAACAGTTTCATAAGAACACGAGTATATCCACCATTACTTACAGACAACAGTTATTATGTGTAAAACCACAGAAGGGCAAGAACATCGGCTGCCTAGAGAATGTATCTGTCCTATGTGAGTTTTCCTCCACCAATCTGTCACTAGTCTCATAATCACAACACAAACATGGCCTCAGAGGTCAGCAAATTGGATGACGTGTCTTTGAGCAACTTTTTAGAGGCAAGCAAATGAGAGCAGCCTGTCCTTGTAGAAGTGCATTAGCTGGATGAGTTGAGACTATTATCCCTTGATAAAGTGTACACAAAACATTATAACATCATCACCTCAGAGTTCCACAGCCTTCTCACAGGGCTGCAGTGAGAGTGTATTAGCCAGATCACCTGAAACTATATTTTTAAGACAAAAATGAAGGAGCAACTCTGTCATGACCAGCATTTTGCTAATAAACACAGCTGCAAAACTAGCAAAACAGTAAAGTTATTGTAGAATGTAGGTCATACAGGTATTCCTCACTACCCTCAACACAATAAATCATGCCTCATTCTGACAGCTACTACCACAAAAAAAGATGGGCTTTTGGTTTAGTTTGTCTGTTAGTTAGCAGTATTATGAAAAAAAGACTACTGGCCATTTTTTATGAGACAAGAAAGAACCCTTCAAAATTGATAGTGGATCCAGATCACAGGGATGATACAATAATTATTTTTCACTTGCATTAATATGGTGCAATAGGCCATAGCCTTGACAGAGGTCTGTGCACTCCAAATTCTTATGGGTTCAAGTTAAATAAGTTATCAATCAATGTCAAGAAATCTAACATTATTATTTTTTAGGAATAAGAACAAGATTTACAATGCAGACAGAGCCAAAATTTATATAAATTACGATGCACTTGCACAAGTTTAATCAGTAAAGTTCTTAGATGTCTACATAATAATCATTGTGAATTTGTTAGTAAGAAGGTTTCAAAATAGTTGGGCATTATAAAAAGGGTTAAACACCATTTGAAAAAGAGCACACTTTTAACATTGTATTACAGTTTAATGTATCCTTACATCTCTTACTGTTATATAATTTGGGCAAACACCTACCATTCTTATTTACAAGCAATTCATAGATTTCAGAAATCCTTTGTAAGAACTGCCACCAACTCTTCTAAACCATTATTTAAACAACTGCAACTACTTTATGAGGTCAATAAGTATAAAACAGGAGTTCTTATGTATAAAGTCACTTGCCTTCCTGTCAAAGTTTAATTCTCATTATCATGCACATCTTACAAAAAAAAAGACTTACATATTCTTTTCTGTAGGACTTCTTTTGCCAAATTCTCATTTGTCTATCAAGGTGCTGTGGAATAAAAAATCTAACAGAATCATGTTCCTCTTTAAATACTTTTAAGACCAAGCTCAAAAAAATCCCTAGAGATGTTCTAATCACCTTTGTATTATTGTTTTGTTTGTATTTTATTTATTTTTTCCATCTAGCTATGTAGGTTAAATATAGTTATTTATAGGTTTAAGAGGGAGGGTCGCGTATAAGCCCTTTGGGCTTTTTGATCATTTGCAATTTTTGATGCAATTTTTTTTATCTGTTTCTTGTACTGTTCTTTCTTTATGGTTGTATGTTTTTTAAGTGCAAATAAAAATAATAAGAAAAATAGAATAAAAAAGAACCTTTTATTTTTGAGCATTTGTTGGAAGGCATGCAGGCAGTGCATTTTGTGAGAGAAGAAGAACAGATAAAGTGGACGAGGTAAATTTGCCTAGATGTGCTGATCCAGAGAGCTGCAGATATATTACCTTAAATGGTAATGAATCATTATTATGACCAATGCTGTGTGCAACCTGCAATTAAAGCATCAGATTAGTCAAAAGGAAAATGGTTAAATTTAAAAACGTATCACCAATTTCAATTCCAAATAGATTTGCATTGGATTGGTACTAGAGGCTACATACTGGTTGCTGCCTAGTTGATAAGCACCTGTAACTGAGTATTTAAGGCTGGTCTGGAAACATTGCTCTGATGTGGCAGATTGCCAACATGCCAAACGAACCATCTGGCATATTTCAGAGAAAGACTTAATCTTCATCATCCAACATCACCACCCTCTTTGCTTTTCTCCATTATGTTCAATGCTGTAAATGTCAATATCAAGGAAGGCTGACAGATTTCAGCTATACCCCAACACACACACACACACACACACACACACACACACACACACACACACACACACACACGCACCTCACCTCGACCACCCCAACACACACAAATACACACTTAGCATTCTCTCGCTCCGTCTCTCACCCCACTTGTAGTGTAGGATTGATATCTTATTATGTCGTGTCACTCATCCAGATGGACCCATGTTTAGACACACACCAGCCCCACCCTAGAACACACCTGACCTCTGACCTCTTGTAGTGTTGCCTTGGAAACCTGTTCTTTGGAGATGAGAAGGGCCGGGATGGAGAGGTGGGGAGAACCCATGAGGAGGAGGAATAGGAGGAGAGGGTAGGGGGAGGTATCTGTGTTTGGTATTCTGGCCCAATCTCACGGCTGGTTAAGATCCATGAATAGAGAGTGAGCTGGCTGTGAACGTCCCCGTCCCCCCCATCCCTCACTGTCTCTTCTCTGTGTCTTTTCCTAGGTACTCCACCTCTCTCATACTCCTCTGTCTGTTCTCTTTCTCTCCTTGTTTTCTCTACTTTGGTGCCAGACAGATGGTTCAGGACACAAACATTCCTCACACCCTCATAAATAAACTGGAGAAAACCAGAGATCATAGTCTTAGTGACTATAGATGAACGTATCTATTGCATGTGATGTCATAATGATATCAGCTCCTTGCCAGTTTTTAGAATGGCACGCTTACACTCACATGTATTATTGGACATTTTGAGGATGTTAGCGTGACAGCAAAAACAAGAATGTTGCTTAAAGGAAAGAATTAATGGTCTGATGTTATGTAATTTGGGTCATCATTCCTTTTGTCAGTGGTGGAAGAAGTATTCAGATCCTTTACTTAAGTAAAAGGACTAATAACACACTGTGAAATTACTCCACTACAAGTAAAAGTCCTGCATTCAAAACTTACTGAAGTAAAAGTACAAAAGTATCAGGATCAAAATGTACTTAAAGAATCAAAAGTAAAAGTAGTAGTTATGCAGAATGGACCCACTCAGATTGGTTTATATATTCTAAATATATTATTGGATTATTATTATTGATGCATTTATAAGCAGCATTTTACTGTTGTCCAGATAGGGCTCATTAAACTACTAAATATACTGTTATGAGGTTTAATTAAAGAAATGTCTAATCACCTTAAATTGATCATGTTTTTTATGTTAAATCTTGACCTGAAAAGTAACTAAAGCTGTCAGCTAAATGTAGTGGAGTAAAAAAGTTCAATATTTGCCTAGAAATGTAGTGAAGTAGAAGTATAAAGTTGCATAAAATGGAAATACTCAAGTAAAGTACAATAACCTCAAAATTGTACTAAAGTACAGTACTTGAGTAAATTTACTTAGTTTCATTCCATCGCTGCCTTTTGGTTATAATAGCACCGCACTTCCAAAAGTAATGGATCAGACATCAGATCTAGGAAAACGGTAAAATATCCACCTTTGCCTATTAGGGGAAAGAAACATGAGTCAGATAATCATACTGGTTGTAAACAAGTCAACAGGTCATTGACATTCAAAATCCACTCTGTCTTGTATAAAAAAACTAAATTAATATTACACAGCCAAATTCGATGTGTGTACCAAATTTGATGGCATCTCATACGATAGTTGTTGAAACATTGAACTCAAAATGACATACAGGTGCATCTCAATATATTAGAATATGATGGAAAAGTCCATTTCCAGTAGTTCAAGTCAAACAGCCCCATACATGTATTGAGTCAAATAGATACTTTTCAGAGGCCAACATTTCCATATTAAACATACTTTTTAAAATTGGTCTTTTGTAATATAACATTCTTTTGGAGACACTGAATTTTAGGTCTTCATTAAATGTAAGCCATAGTCATTATAATTAGAAGAAATTAAATACATTAAGACATGAAATGTTTCATTCTGTGTGTAATGGATCTATATAATGTGTTACTTCCACTTTTTTTTTATTGAATCACTGACATAAATAAACTTTTCTATGATATTCTAATTTATTGAGATGCACCTGTATGTGGACATCATGGTGGTGCTAGATGAAAAGTCAAGGGATCACCAAAGTGATTAAGATTCATTCTCAGGGCACCAAGAATATCGTTATTAATGTCATGGCAGTCTATGCAATAATTGACTTAAATGTTGCAAAAGGCCAAAAAATTGAGGAATGTCAATGTTTTTAATAGCCTGACAACAAAAAAAACTATGGAAATGAGTCAGCTGAGCCCTGGAATGTGATCAGGAAACTTTTTCCCCATATATTGCAACAGCACACGAATGCAGCACAGATGCCCGTTCTGGAAATTTTAATAAGTGAAAATTAATTTGTGTATCTGTAATGTGTTCTTCCTTGTTTCTTCGGTACTTCACTCTTCCACCAAGTTTCATGAACATCAGGCCAGTAGTTCTGCTATAGTCCTGCTGACTGAGAGACAGATAAACTGCAAAGAAAACACAACCTCTTTTGCAGATAAAAGCCTCATTGTACAAGAACACTAGTGGCATGCTACAATAAGCACAGGCAGCATTTCCACCTCCACATTACCCTCAGTAATTTTTTATACTTTTTTATTTATTTCAACACATACAGTTACATTTGGTGATGCATGTATAATTACACTTGTTTAAAAAGTTATTTCATGTTTGTTCTGAGTAAAAAACAAGAGGTACAACATAATACAAAACCTACGTATCATATACAAAATCATATCTCCTCTCCTATTATTAGAGAATGGCAGTGGTGGTATGTAACTAAGTGTATATATATACTCATTATTTTGTTTGTCTGTCATTTTGTTTAGTTATGAAGTAAGTGGATGTTGTCTGGTATAGTTGCTCAGTGCTAACTGTTGCAAGTTGCAAGCCTTGAAATTAATATCACTCAGACTGATAGGACTGATGGCTTAAACTACAAAAACAAGACCCATTCAAAAACGTTCTCTATAGCCAGTGTTGTAAGAAGTATTCAGATCCTTTACTTAAGTAAAAGTACTAATACCACACTGTGAAATTACTCCACTACAAGTAAAAGTCCTGTATTCAAAACTTACTAAAGTAAAAGTACGTATCAGCATCAAAATGTACTTAAAGTATCACAAGTAAAAGTACTCGTTATGCAGAATGGCCCCACTCAGACTGTTTTAAATATTCTAAATATATTATTGGATTACTTGTATTGACACATTTATGAAAGCAGTGTTTTAATTATCTCAAGCCAGGGCTCATTTAAACTACTTAATATGCGTTTTATGAGGTTTAATAAAAAAAAAAAGTCTTATCACTTTAAATGTATCATACTTTTTTATGTTAAATCTTGATGTTTTTGCTTTGAACACCTGATTCTTTCATTATTGAATAGTGTTCCTCTTATTGTTTTTTTTTGTTCTCTGTAGCTCTTTGAGATTGTTGAAATGCAAAGTGCAATACAAATAAAATCTATTATTATTATTATTATTATTATTATTATTATGTGGAAAAAATGTAGTGGAGTAGAAGTATAAAGTTACAAATATGGAAATACTCAAGTAAAGTACCTCAAAATGATACTTAAGTACAGTACTTGAGTAAATGTACTTAGTTACTTTAAACCACTGTCTATAGCATCAAAAAACAAAGAACCATTTAAAAATACTCTATCTGATTCAAATAGGATTATTAAAACCACAATGGCCCCTTTATTTTGTTTCCCAGTGCTGTTTTGTTGTATGTGAACACGCCACTCTCACCAACCCCCCTCCCTCTGTGATGACTTTCAGATGTGTTGGTGATCTGTTCCAAAACTCTCTGAAACTAATAAGGTTTACTCACAAATAATTTAGCACTCTTATGGGATACAGAAACAGTCAAGTACTAAAGACCAGTGACCATTAATCATATGTAATCAATTACACCCCCACTACTCACACACACCCACCTTCAAATGTAAATACTTAACTAACATGTGGTGTCTTCATAGCTACACAAAAACTCTTTGATCAGTGTTGCATAAACTCAATGGTGAATTTAATAAAAAATAAAAAATATATGTCTCGCCTTTTTACATTTACCAATAAACATCACCCATAATACACATTTTCTTGCCAAAAAACCTCCACAGACAGATCTTCTCTTTTTTTCCCATGCAGTGGACACACATGCACACATGGAGGCTAACAGTAACAGAGAAGTGTTGACAGCGGTCTCCTTGGTAAATATTTAGCCAAGCAGGCTCACTCTAATCTCCCAGCATGCACTGGGCTGAGTTCTCAGTTATCCAGATGGATAGCTTTGCTGGGAGTCATTTTGGTAAACAGCTCTCATATGTTCTGCTATGTTGCAATCCAGACAAATACATGAACAACTCAAGTGGCGCCAACAAGTTCTTCTTTCTAAAGTGTTATGAAACGTATCTTGATTCTGTCTATTTGTAATAATACAGAATAGTTAAATACAGTACTGCTATGGAATTTTTATACTTGAAAACAACTGAGACTGGGCCTGAGATCATGACAGATCATCATCTCCAGTAGGTACGCTTCAGTATCACTACAGCAGCATAAAATACTGGACACAAAGACAGAACACCTGCAGGTAGAGGTGGTAGCTTAGATCTGACAGAGGAACTGCATTACATTCAGTTACCTATACTGCCCTACAAAGTCTAACTACACAAATGGTAAAACTGAGAAAAACTGCTTTAAAGTTTTTTAATATGTTTTAACTGGCCAGCCAAACGGGTTATAGGTAGGTAAGTAATATGACACTTATTTCTACCTGTAGTGATGATGTCATTTTTATGCTAAAAAATCATGACGATTTATTTGACCCTTGACCCCAAAAATGTAGTTACCAAAACCAGAGTGCACAATGTTGTAGCAATGTTTTCAGTGAAAAAACATTTTCAAATTGATTTTGTAATAAGTGTGTTTAAAAGTGTGGAATATATTCAAAGCAGACCGTGATAAGTGCAGTTACTGCTGTCTGCTCTGGTTTTGAGTTGGATTTTGTGGTTTATGCAATTTGTATATCATTATTTCTCTGAAATAAAGCAAAATTGAAATCTAAAACTTCATTTTTAGTTATAACTCAATTTCTCCCAAAAATGTAGTTACTGCAATCAGGCTTTGTAGGGCAGTGTGGATATATAGTTTTCATTGGGTCCGTTGGTCCTTTCTGTCATCACTTTGCCGTTATCTTGCCATTAGACAATTTATTCTACATATATCGCACTGTGGTCTCACTATTATTGTGTCATGGTTTATGATGTTTTTCTTTTTTTGTATGATTGTATTGCATTGTGTTTCTTTCTTTAGTACTTATAATTTTATTGACATAAATATTCCATGTATTAGGTTTGGGAGTGCTGTGTATTGTGTGCTGCAAGTGGCTTAATGACTTCCTGATATATACCCTTATTATTTTTGGTCTGCTAATTAGCTACTTTAATAACTTTTCGTTTTAATCTGATGCGTCTTTTGTGAGATGTGGGTAGTGATGTAACATGTATCTAGCAACTCCAGGTGAAAGACGTTATGGTTTTAAGTTCTCCATCTGTCCATTTTCTTCCACTTATCCGGCTATTTCAGACGTCCGTCTTCACAGCAAACAAATCAGGATCTATGTTACTATTTTTAAAAGTCTGGGTCACAAAGGATGTAAATCAGTTCAAAGATGTCACCTGGAAAAACTTAAATATATATATATATACATAACCACTGTCAACCACAGACTTGAAACAGCTTCTCTGTAGTTTATGTTCTTTTCATTTAAGGAAGCTTCTTGTTTATTCCTAAAATGTGTTTCTTTTGGTTTCAGATGTCTTCCATTGAGCATGTAAATGTGTGTTATTGTGAATTTGACAATAAAATATATTGAACACTAAAATTATATTTATGCAACCACTTTTGCTCATTTCAGTCTTCAGCTTCCCCCATATTGTCCAGGAAGAAACGTAATTTCTACTATTTCCTACTAAGTAGGCTAACTGGAGGAAAGAGATGTTAACTTGATGGATAAAAAAGCAGTAATTATGGTGAGATTTTCTCACATTGTCTTTCACAAGACTTCAAAACACAGCTTGCTCAGAGATGACAGAAATGTAGATTGTACAGCTTCATTCCTGCCAAGGTTGAAATTTCCATTGCTAATATGAACTTTGCATAAGTGCTTATAATGGTAGCGTCGATTCAGCCTGGTTATTGTTTTTCCACTAAAGTAAAGCAAAGCTGAGAAAATTCCTGGGTAAATATAAACTTTGCTTAAGTACTTATATGGCTGTTTTCTCTCTCCCATATGGCGGCCAAAGGCACAAAGCCTCGGGGGGAATACCAAGCAGCTCAGCTAAGCCCCGTCCCTATCCACTAGACAAAGAGACAGCTCTTCAAAGCAGCGCTGGGCCTTTAAACAGTTAACAGCAGCGAACACTTTTAAACGTGACAGTGTTTGAGAATAATTTGCACCACTAAACCCTTGAAGATCTCCCACACTGCTCAGAAAACTGACAAGATGAACTCATGGCTATATGAGCTTAGTTGCATTTTCTTTATTCTTTACCAGCCTCTCTCTTATTGTTTGTCTAATTAGTAGTCTTGCTTTTAATTACATGTCTTGCTCCCCTGTAACCCCAAAAGCATGTATGCAACATATACCATTTATATATCAATATGCTTGTATTAATGTGCAATTTGGTAAATTTTTATATGTATGCTTATATGCACAAAAAAATGTTGTTGTGCATATTTATTTACAGATGAGGACTATGATTCTCTAAAGGGTTTGCTTTGTACAATGCTGTACGGTGGTTCAGCCAGACTGACGACTGGAAGGGCAAGAAATAAAGAAAAACAAGAAATAAAGAAAAACAAGACAAGAAAAAACTGAAATCAAAATATGTGCACATTTAAATAAAAACAGGTTCTTGTTCCAGTATCAACTGAACAATAATGCCTTCTCGGAGTTAACAGGCAGCACGTTGCTTTAGAAGTGCCGTTCTTCAAACTTCACAATAGAAGATTAGTCGATGGGGCAGCACTATTGGAATTGGAATCAGCTGAATACAATGGGGGGACAAATCACAGTTTAAACCTACTTCAACTAACTAACTAACTAACTAACTAACTAACTAACTAACTAACTAACTAACTAACTGTATCTCTGTTAAAAGTGATATTGTATAAACTAAAGACATTTTTGAAATAAAATAATTAAAAATAATTTATAAGAAATAAATTATTTTTAAAGAAAAAGTTTTGTGGGGATATATTGGTGTTGGAAAACCAGAGTCAGCCTCGGGCAGCACCCTTACCACCACATTTGGTAAATTAATTTTGCTGTACTGACTTGCATGATGTGTTTTGAGTGACTGGATTTGATGTTAAAATCAAGAACTGCATAACTGTTGACTGTGCCAAAAATGTGTGTGTATGGAGAGTGGAGACACACACAGCCAGTCAGCAGACATTGCTGTTTATGTGTAAGAATAATTGCAGTGAGCTGCAGGGAGATTTAAGAGTCCGGGCCCTGCTGTTGCACGACTTTATGGCAGGAGTGTGAAGTGTTATCATTAGTAATGTGATTAACACCTTCTCTACAAGGGCAATAGGTGGCAGCGCTTTGTGTGAGTGTGTGGGTTTTGTGTTTAAGACCGAAAAGAGACAATTATGTGGTGGGTTTTGGAGGAGGGGGATGTGTATTTTATCATTCTCACCCAAGCCTATAATATCTTAGAATGATGGTGTGTTGCATTTGTTGCAGCAGGACCACCTCTTCCACAGCGCTATAATTACCTTGTTAATATATTAGCGACCAGCATTGATTACCTGGCTAATCCGATCAGAGAGCCTCCAATTGATCCTTCTGCAAGCAGCCCGACAATAAGCACTTTGTGCAAAGAGATGGTCAATAGCACATCTACAATTGGCTCTCTCACAGCTTAATTGGCTAAAATACGGCAAACATTTTGGTTTCCTTCTCAACAGTCAGATCAATAGAGGGATTGAGGCCTGAATTCAGATGACTTTCTTAACAAGCTCAGCTGAGTTTTATTCCCCCCCTCTCTGCCTCCAACATCTTTCCTTTGTGCCTTTTATTTGTTTTTCAGAAATGAGATTCTGGGCATTTCCACTTCACAGAAGAGAAGGACAGGAATGATAGAAAAAAACATCATAGGTCTAACAAAATGTGACATGTTGTGGGGAGAAACTCTGACACACAGATGTAGTTGTGTGGATATGGTACCGTCGTCCTCATAACGTTTGTCACGTGATGAAGCTGAAGTAACAGCTTGGCTTAGACAATCAAAGCAACTTTGGCTAAGTCAACCTTTTGTTTTCTTTTGATTATGTTTTTCCTAACCTGTTAAGCGACACAGTAACACACAACAGATTGTCATAAATTAAATTAATAATGGCTAAAATGATGACTATGAAACCTCAGAAATAAAAACAAAAAATATTAGACTTAACATCATTCTACAATCAGCAGTTAAAGCTTATTTATATTGCTCTGCATTACTAGCATTCAGTCTTTACTATCAATTTTATTAAACCAATATGGAATATGTTCCATTTTAAGATTAAACCCAGTCAATTTTTGTTTGGATCATAAGCTGCACATGTATATGAAGACAGTTTCCTCATCACAAAGTAGCCTGGGTATACCCATACTGCCTGAGCCTAAGCTTGAGGTTTTCTTTCGGATCCAACATGGCTGCAGCAGACGCGAAACTCTCTTTAGCTGTAGACGGCGTTTTAAATAATTTAGAGCGAAAGTTGATTTTAAAAGAATACCGAATACGAAAAAGGATGTTTTAGCCTTGCTTCCGACAGGATTCGGCCAAAGCCTAATCTACCAACTAGCCCCACTAACGCTCACTGCTGTAACGCCGGTGATCTCGCTACGAGCCGGGGGACAGCGGAGCCGCCCAGAGACCCCCAGCAGCTCGTCTATTGCCCATAAAATCAGTGGATGTGTGTGGCTGAATGACATGAGGGGGAAATAAGGTGTAAAATAATCTTGCAGAAAGCGAGAACTGGAGAAGCAAAGCAGCAAGCAACACTCTCTCACTGACACACACACACACACATACACACACACACACCAACACTGCCGGTAGACGGTGAGCTGAAACTACAGAGCAGCCAGAGCCAGAACATGCTGCAGAAAAACATTGCAGAAGCAGAATTGAGCATTTTAGTTTCAAAGTAGAGATGGGCTAGTCCGGCTATGTAAACATCAATTTCTGTCGTTTTACATATGTCATCTGGTATAATTGATATGATTGGCTAAGAGCTACCTACAGACGCTTTTGATAGACATTCGTAGCGCCCAATAAACGGTTCTGGACGATCGTAAACCACACCTCCTCTACGGAGAAATGAATGGCTGGTTTCCAGACTAATCTCATTTGTGATTAGTCTGGTGTTAGCCAGGCTATATCACAAGGAGTAGTATATAAAAACAGTTGATATCTTCTGTGACTAACTGATGTTTGCTACATTCTCACAAAATGACTCTGATGACATCATCTTGGTTATTTAGGATATGATTTCAGATAAACACAAAGCCTGCATTACAAACTGGGGACAGGGAAAGACCAGTGTTTCACAGGCAGGGACAGTTTTTGGAGCTTGAACCGTACTAAAGGTCAGGATATCTCAATCTCTGCTCAACACTATTATGTAAATATGTCTTTCTTAATTTCCCCAAACTATATGGACCTGCAAAATTAAACAAATTTAATATTGCTGGTTTACTTAAAAATCAGGGGAGTACTACTGCATATTTGAAAAAAGTGAAAAGCTTTTCTGGCTCCAGAGGGATTTGAAAAAAGTAATTTAGTGATGTCACTTGAGTCTGTGTGGGGGCTGGAGCTGAACATCACGAGTCTGAATATAAAAAAGATCTGGGGTTGTGAAGTTAGAAAGAAGTTAACGTGTTCTTCATTGCTTCATCTCTCCCACAGACTCTATATTAAGATGGACGACCTGACAGCCAAACATCTCAATCGCCCCCTGGAGGCGGGTTGCAGTACAGGTTATAAACCTAAATGACCCTCATTTATCAAATGAGTGTAGAAACGAGTGCAGATCTGAGCTTATATTTCGTCTTACGTCACGGTTCATGTGTGATTTATCTAACATTTGTATCTCTCCAATCACAGTGTAAGAATGATCAGCTGTTGATAAATGTGGCGGCTCGAAACAAGCGTCATTTAAATACCACGCCCTAATATATACCTGATTCAGATGACTCGCCTCGAGAGTTTAGGACACCGAAGGGCGCAATATGGTGAAAAAGAGGATTTTTCCCCTCTAAAGTCAGCTTTATTAGCAAAGTGCTCCGTTACAAATAACAGTAGCGATATAGACATTTTATAGAAGTACACAGCGACGGAGGTTTATGAAATAAAAGTACTTATAGTCATAAACTCAAACAAGTTCAGTGAATATTTTACATTTGGAGCACAGACTTGGTTGCAGGAGGTAAGCAATGTTTTAACCCATAGACGCTGTGAAAGCATTACCGCATTTCTACCATTAAAACCGGGAGCGATGTTGCGTCACTCTACCATTAAGGCCGGGACAGCGGATATGTCATTTTGTAGTATTTGTATTTTTTTCCACCTATTTTCGGTCTCTTGGCCAATGAAATGCATCAGAATACATGCGGGAGTGTCACAATGCAACATCGGACTTTTCCAGAACTTTGAAATCATGGTGAAGGCGACTATAGCGGAGGAGCGCAGCAGTAAGTGACGGAAGCGATCTGATGAAAACAGTGCCGATCATTTAATTGCTGATCCGGACTTTGAACCCTCGGAACCAATCGACCGGCATTTATGGATGAGGAATATGTTTTATAGGCGACATATTTTCAACAAAGAACAGACAGATTTGTGGCCATCTGGAGATAATAATAATAATATTAATAATAGGCCTATATTAATGTTATTAATAATAATAATAGGCTAATTGATTGTGATGATGAAGAAATCATGACTGTTTATGTCTTATATTACTTTATGCGTCGTTGAGTACCCTGAAAAGTGCAATATATAAAATGTATTATTATTATTTATTATTATTATTATTATGATAATTTTTTTTTTAATTACAGTAGGCTATTAAGAACTATGTCTTGTTTTTAAGGTGGTCATATCATGTTTGCATCTTGCTAATGGGCATGTATTATGCATAGGATTTTTTATTCAGTCAAATGTAACATTTGCTGAGTTTGTTGATTTTTAAAAAAAACTTTATTGAAAGTTTGGACAAATAAACTCAACTTCGTATGAAAGCCACGGGTATAAGTTCTCAAATACTTTTTGAATTTCATTTTTATCTGCTACAGAGGCTGAAAAATTGAAATTGAAAATTGAATTTCCAGAAAAACTTCAGGTTTTAGGGGGTCATTTGAAAATCGCCCATAGGTTTTCAAGGCATTTTTTTCCAGGCGCTTTAGGCCTTAATGGGTTAAAGTAAGATTTAATCCAAAAGAAGAGGAATTTCTCAGAGGCAGAAAGTGAAATGCTGACGTCCAAACTGGTTTGTTTGCTGTTTGGCAGCATAAAAAGTGAAAAGAAAGGAAATCAGTGGTGCTGTCAGCAGAGTAGCAGTGGAGCATTCAACTCTCGGTGAGGTTGGAATATTTCATTTATACATCGTGATATATAAAAGCCTAATAGCCTATATAATATGCAAATATTGTTGTTATTATTATGATGGAGAGATATTATTCACTTCTTTACATTTAGTCAGAATTCTGTCCCAGTCAGAGGAGCCTGTGGCTGAATGGGAATGTTTCTATTGGGTCAGAGCCGCTGGTGGAGGTGTCCAGCAGGATAACGGTAAACAGCAGAAGACAACAACTTTTAATAGTCTCAGCTAGTATTCTGGTAAAAGAATGTCACGGTTGCATCATTTATTAGTTTTAAATGATGTTTTGATGATAAATTATGTAATAAAAATGCTTTGGTTTGTCACCATTAAAAAACAAAACACCAAAGAGTTTTATCAGCTCCAGGCATCGTTACAATAGTCTAAGATCAATTCTCAGACTCACACGTGTGGACTTCACGCTGA
The DNA here is from genome assembly GCF_030273125.1 of Centropristis striata. NCBI lineage: Eukaryota > Metazoa > Chordata > Actinopteri > Perciformes > Serranidae > Centropristis > Centropristis striata. The sequence goes on along the minus strand of NC_081524.1, from coordinate 25,419,015 downwards.
CTCAAACCCACATACAAGCTGAGAGAAGACGTGAGATCTGATCGTACCCTCCACTCACGTCCAGATTAATAAATGCCGAGCCTTGTAGAAATGATCGTATGCCCACTTTACCCTCACTTTCTGTCGTCGCTCGTTTCGCTCGGGTTTCTGATTTGTTGTACAATGTTGGGAGGAACGCATCGTCCATTCTTTATGCAGTTTATGGTCTGTACAGAAGACTAGAAGACTCAAATCTATATGGAGGAGTTCGAGGAATGTGTGTAATTTCTCTTTTAACCCGCCCATCATTAGTTATTTTATGTTGTTGCTTATGACCAGATTGCAGAGGAACATTAATGAATATGTAGCTGATGCAGGAAAGCCATCATTAGACCTTGTTTCTTCTCGATTGTTTTTTTCTTCCTTTGTTTTTCGTATTACACCACTTTTGCCCAACTTGTGTGCCTTCTCTCCATCTGTCTGTCTGTTTGTCTGTCTTTCTGCTTCCCTCTGAGGCCCATCTAAAGGCCAGCTGGTGGCTGACAGCAGCTGAGGACCATAAATCAGAGCGGAGGCAGAATTCCTTACGCCGCGTTGGCATTCACTTTGTCAGCCATGAAATAAAGATGTAGCGGAGCAGGAGGTCAAAGCATACAGAACCCACCCCCCACCCAAAGAAACAACAACCTAACATGCACCCTTCTAAAATCTTTATCCTTCCTCAGTGACTTTCTCTCCACAGGTAGCTGCTCTCATCACCTCTTCATTTGTGTGGTCTGCCTTGTCTGGCCATAATTTACGATTGCGTTGGACTGTTATGGGTTTCTGACGGTGAAAAGCAATGTCTCTGGGTCTCTGTTGAACATGGAAGAATTATTTGCAGGCATGTTAACTCAAGATCTTTTTCATATACATGTTTGCTCTTTGGTGATGCTTATATTTATATTTATAAAGATCTAATTATCTTGTTTCTTCAAGAAGTCAAATCTTTATGTCATCATCACAACTTTTTAAGCTCAAATTAACAAATTCTGTTTGCAACTGTATTGTCCAATGAAGGGTGTCTTTCTTTCTTTTCTGTCATTGTTGATATTTTCTCCTGTCGGTAACAATTCAAGAAGAAGAAATCCAAAATGAATACTTTGGACTTTGATAGTCCATGAAGTACAGAAATCTGTTACCCTGTTCTTGTCAAAGACAATAATACACAGTGATGTAAGAAGTATTCAGATCCTTTACTTTAGTAAAAGTACTAATACCACACTGTGTAATTACTCCACTACAAGTAAAAGTCCTGCATTCAAACCTTACTGAAGTAAAAGTACAAAAGTATCAGCATCAAAATGTACTTAAAGTATCAAAAGTACTTGTACTGCAGAATGACCCACTCAGATTGTTTTATATTTTCTAAATATATTATTGGATTATTATTATTGATGCATTTATGTGAGCAGCATTTTACTGTTGTCCAGATAGGGCTAATTAAATTACTTAATATACTCTTATGAGGTTTAATCAAATAAATATCAAATCACTTTAAATTGATCATATATTTAATGTTAAATCTGGACCTGAAAAGTAACTAAAGCTGTCAGCTAAATGTAGTGGAGTAAAAATTACAATATTTGCCTCAAATGTAGTGAAGTAGAAGTATAAAGCTAAATAAAATGGAATTACTCAAGTAAAGTACAAGTACCTCAAAATGATACTAAAGTACAGTACTTGAGTAAATGTACTTAGTTGCTTTCCACCACTGATAATACATTTAATTCATGGTCAAAACAGAACATCTTAGAATTTGTCATCTTTATACACATTCCATAAAAACTAAATATGAACATCGGCTGTGTGAAGATAATGATAATTAATAACTTTAGATGAAAGAAAATAAATGATCCTTCTAAATTGAATTTGTTCAGCAAAGTTTTTTTTGTGGAAGACGCACACAATTTTTTTAAAAGGCTGCACTGATCGATATTTTCATATTGACGATGGATCAAATGACTAGGTTTAATGTCACTCATAGTGATGAACCCACAGATATTTATCACCAGCAGCAGCACAGCAGCTCCCCTCAGCTCTACAGAAAGTGTCAGCATCTTTCAGTGCATTGTGTTAGTTTTATGACTGCAGCTTGTGTTGGTTCAGACTCTGCAGTTGTCTCTCTGAGTTGGTTGAGAAAAATATTCATTCAAGGTGAACAATGGACTTACATTTGTTAAGTGGCCAGAAACAACCCTAACTCTAAATGATTTTCTCTCCATGTCTGTTTAATCTGTAAACCACTATCATTTCTCCAAAATATTCACTGCATATAAATTAATGTGTCAGTGTTATCTGCTAAACCCAAGCAGAAAAATAAATCTATTTATTACTGCTTTAAATATAGTACTACATGTACTATAAACACACACACACAAACATGCACGCATGCACGAACGAAAGCACGCACGCACGCACGCACACACACACACACACACGCTCCCACTTGTACATTTGAAAGAGTTCATTGTTGCGGCACACCTGGCTTGTCTCCATCATGACCGCAGTAACATAATGGAATCTCATGTAGGATTTTTGCTTAATCCATGTCCTGCTTGTTCCTGCATTAGTCTGCGTGTCAGGGTGACATGTAGCCCTGCTTCTGCCAGGCCGGCCGGGGGGATTGTGTTCTCCAGCATATATGTCAATGTATATAACACATGTACAGCATCCACCAGCAGGAATGATCAACTGGACAAGGGAGAGAAAATATTGGATGTCCAGTGTGTGTAATTACATTTTGTGTTCCCATCTGATATGTTTGGCCAACGGTTGATTGATAATAATAAGCACCAATATTAATCATCTGATCCGTCACATAATATGGTGTTTTTCTGTCATTTCTGGCCAAATTATGCTCCAAAATGTATCAACAGAGTAAAATTGACCCATTTGAAGCATTTTAGGCATTCTAAAATTTGACCAATTTTGACAAAAATCGACATACTATAGTATGACTTTTTTTTATTTAAAGCTTTTGGACATTCCATAATATTGTGTTAATCTGTCATTTCTGGCCAAATTTTGCTCTAATATGTATCAATAAGGTATAATTGACCCATTTGAAGCATTTTTAGGCATTCTAAAATTTGACCATTTTTTTTTTATAGCTATATTAATAGAGATATTCAGAATGAAAGGGGGAGAGAGAGGGGAAGACATGAAGGAAAGGGCTCCGAGCTGGATTCGAACCCAGGTCGTATGCTTGTGAGGGCTGAGCCTCTGTGGTATGCACCCTACCAGGTGTGCCACTGGGACAGCCTAAAATTTGAGCATTTTTGACAAAAATCGACATACTATTCAGAATCTATTTCATGCTAGAAAGTACAGTATAAGAAATTAATTAATATGTTTTTCCACATTTTACTATATTTAGGATAGAAAAGCTGGTGAAAACAAAGTAGCTACAGTGGATGTTACACTATTACTGAATGTTTTATATGTCTATTTATATAATAACATTGTACCTCTCAATTTCATGTGAGAAAAGGGTTTGACAATAATAACATATAAATTAGTAAATTAAAAAAAATGTTTTTTTGTCTACTTATTTATGTGACAAAATGAGCATTGAAACACAATTCCAATCCCAAAAAAGTTGTGACGTTGTGTAAAATGAAAATAAAACAGAATGCAATCGCTCCCTACTTATTGACATGTATTCTATTGAAGACTGTACAAGGACAGTGTACATTATGCTCAGACAAAACAAATATATTTTAAATATAAACACACACTGTGAATTCTGAAAGTTGATACATTCTGTTCTTATTTTATACACCGTCCCAAATTCTTTGGAATCAGGGTTGTCGCAGTTAATGACTATTTACAATGTAAATATATAGTGCAGTAATGATGTCCTGACAAGACAATTAAGTCCCACTCTGTGTGTTTTAATCCTAGCTTCTTTGTTCTTAGCTGCCAACAAACTGAGGTAGCCAGTTTTACAGCACATGCATGTGAGTCCCTGTGGGGGTCCCACTCGGCCCCGCTCTGTACTGCTCTCATCCGTAGAGTGTTGTCACAATAGCGTAAGGGCCACCTGTCGGTTCCCCCTCAAGTTGCACTGTTAGCTCTGTCCTCACTGTTGTGTTTTGAGGAGTGTTTGTTGAGAGCTGTGTGCAGGCAATCCATTTGCTCTGCATTCCGTGAACAGACACCTGAATTACCATACCGTCAGAAGATGTTAAACCGAATATTGGAAAATTGGAAAATTCATTAAAAAATATTTTAACTCAGGGTCCCAAAGAGATATGTACACAAGTGAAGCATCTTACATTACAGACAATCATTATGACCTAGGGCTGGGCGATGTGAACCAAAAGTTGATATATTTAGGCTGAATATCAATATACGATATATATCACAATATTTTTATTGCAAAGTGAGAGCAAATGTTCAGTCAAAGTCAAATATGTCATGTCACAAGTAGTTTAATTGAAACCGTTTATTTAAGTGAACATAAATACTGTAACAACAGGAGGACCTTTTTTTAGAAAAAAAAAAAACAGCTCCATAAAGTGCACATTTAAATAAAAAAGTATCTTAAATAAAAATAGACTATGAAATAAAATAGGCCAATCTTTTTCTGAAATAAATATATTTATATGAGAAAAGAATAACGAACATTACAAAAGAACTGAATATGACAAACCCTAGTAAGGGCAGCATTTATATATAAAGAAAGAAAAGAAAATTGAACTGTATTGATATCTGCGATATGGTCTAATTCCATATCACATTTAAGAATATATCGATATATTTTTTATATTGATAAATCACCCAGCCCTATAATGACCCACTGTAAATATAAAAAAAATATTGACTAGTTAAGCTTTCAAGTTAACATTCAAGTTTTTTTTTTATTCTGATGAGTTCTATCAAAATAGCATATATTTTCTCCTAACAAATTTTTGTAAATTAATCAAATGATTTCTGTAATTTCCTTTTATCTCACACAGGTTGAATAGCTTCATGAGAAGTTGCTCTTAACTTAGTTAATTTATTTTTCACTATCACTATGCCAATTAGCCCCATTTAACATTGTAGCACAAAGCAGTAAATTCAATAGAAAATGCTTTTTTGTCTTTTAACTTCTTCACAGCAGCATCCATCAATTCTCCTCCCAAATTTCTTCTTCTTCTTTCTTCTTCTGTCCTTCTTTCATCTCTCTGTTTCTGCTGGTGTCAGTGGTCTGTGTTGGGGGCCGGGGGGCAGGGTCGAAGGTTAAAAAGATAGGTTGGACGTGTTTGTCTAGTTGTATTGTCATGGCCTTGGTCCGTGTCACTTCCAATGTGCTGTGTTCAGATGGGGGCACAAGGTGAAACTATCCCTTATGCACATGCATATCTATATATAGATGCATATCTATCCATATATATTTGTATACATACAAATGGAGCCACATGACTGTCTGAGTTAAGTAGAAAGAGAAAAAACAAAAAAAATGAAAGATGAAATTTTAGGATTTAGGCAAAGATGAAAAACATGGTTAAAAGAAAATCACGTTTTTTGACATGAAATAGGAAATATCGCCCATGTTGAACAAGCTCATGCTTGATAATTGCTCTTAACTTAGTTAGTTTACCTTTTATTTCCACTATCACTATGCCAATTAGCCTCATTTAACCTTGTAGCACGAAGCAGTAAATTCAATAGAAAATATTTTTTTCAAAGGTTAAAATGAGGTTAGAAGGTTGGACGTGTTTGTCTAGTTGTATTGTCATGGCCTTGGTCAGTCTCACTTCCAATGTGCTGTGTTCAGATAAGGGCACAAGGTGAAACGATCCCTTATGCACATGCATATCTATGCATATATGTATTTGTATGCATACAAATGGAGCCACATGACTGTCTGAGTTAAGTAAAAAGAAAAAAGAAAAAAAGTGAAACTGTCATCCGGCCATGGAGCACCTTTAATGGACTGTGGATACTGGTCTCTGGTGAGAGGGCTGCTCTGTCTGAGGGGTTAACTCTGGTTGTAAAACCTGAGGTGGATATTTCCCTTTCAAAGATCCTTTGAAGAGGAACAAAGGGCTGAGCCTGTCGTGGAGATTACCGTGTTAAGCTGTGGCCAGCCTCGCCCACCCAGGATGGCTGCAGACTGTACGGAGCTGTCATATCAGTGGCAACATCTACTCCGTGCTGGCCTGCAGACGGAGGAACCATTCACATTAAGGGTATTTACACAGCACCACAGTTAGATCACTCTCAGACTGTCCATGCTCCATGTATCATGTTACCGGAGTGGAAACAGGTTCAGACAGCAATAAAGGAAGATGACAGTACAAAGGCAGAAAACAAGAACATAAGGCGAGAGCTAACAATGATCATTATGTCAAACAATGTCAAAAATGTTGAAATGGACAAACTATTCAATCACCATTTCACAAATGGAGTAGAGAGGAAGATTGAAATTGTCAGTAAGGTCATCAAAATGTAACAGGATTAACGCCCTGGGAGCACAGACTTCCTGACTAAATTTTACATCTATCTGTCTGCTAGTGAAATATTTTGTGAGCAGCATAGACATTTTGCCTGATGGTGGCACTAAAGGAAAGGTCCGTTTCACAGCTGGTGTGAACAGGGCAACAGGGATAGGACTCAAATGTAGACATCAGAGGCAGATTGATACCATTCAGGGATATATTGATCAAACTGGTGGAACATATGACTTAGTGAATAATGAGGCAGGCAACGGCAAAAAACAAAATGCAGCCACAGGCCAACAAATTCAAAGGGGTGACAAGAAATCCAACCGAGGTTCAAAACCAGCTGGTACCAAGTTACAGGGGTCAAGACTCAGATAACAGAGGCTGGAATACAAAGACAAAAATGATCATTGATGATCTGGCAACTGATTGGAAAGGGGGATGGTTAATGAACTGCAGGGCTGATGAGAAAAAGTGGAAACAGTTGAGATAGTACGGTGGGAACATCAGGGTAGGAGGGAGTGGCTGAATATGACAGTCAGGTGAGTGGGACAAAAAGAGGTCAACTGGTGGAAGGAAGAAGAATGGCAATGGAGTGATGTAAGTGTAAAAGTTGATGGGAAAGTTTAGGGAAAGATGAAAATCATGGTTAAAAAATAATAACGTTTTTTGGCATGAAATAGGAAATATCGCCCATGTTGAACAAGCTCATGCTTGATAATTAATGTCCAATTCCAGCATTCACAGATATCACAGGAAATTGAATTTGAAAAGCTTTGTCATTGAAAATAATACAGGGCTTTGCAGAAATATGTTATACTTATATTTTTGCAATAGGGGGAGACTATTTCCTGAACACTGGGTTGGGACATAGGCAATCCATGAAAACTGTAACATGTGAAATGGTCAATGACACATGTTTTGGTGAGCCATCCAACATTATTATTATTATTATTGTTGTTGTTGTTTTATTACATATATGTTTTATTTATTATAATTTATCATATATGGCAAGCCGTTAAATTATTATATACAGTATATGGACTGAAAACCTGAGATTATAAATTCATTTGTTGTAAACAAACCGGCATCCTAACTGTACAGAAAGTGTCCGGTGCTTGTTGTAAACAAACAGACGTCGCTAACTGTGCACAGGGTCCACCGCTGATTGTAAACCGAACACATAATGCTGCAGATATATATATATATATTCTCAGGTTTTTAATCCATATTCTCAAACTTTCATTCCATATATATATAATTTCCCGAACAGCATGCCATAATCATATTATTCATTTATTTTTAATTGAAGCTTGTTCATTTTGTCTAGTATTGTGTGTCACTACCTGTGTTTTTATTTATGCCCCTTGCATAACCACCCCATAGGCTCAATGAAAATCCAAACTAAAATTCATAGTATCTGTCTAGTTTGTCAAGAGTTGTGGTGTGACGCAAACAGAATGATCCTGCTGTGGTGAGGCCTCATTGCTACTACTGTAAAAGGTGCCAGAGGTGTCAGAACACTTTCATTTAAGTTACTGCCATTAAAAGAGATAATGAAAGTCCAGAGAGGAGTAAAATATGTGCGAGCGGATGTACAGTATGCAACTTGGCAAGATGAGAATATGTCCATCTTGCTGCTCGTCTCATGGAAATTTAAGATGTGTGGAAATGTCCTGAGCGGAGAATGCAGATGATAAAATGTCTGTGACAGTTTTATTGTGATCCAGGAGCATCCTTAGCCAAGACATCAGTCAGTCCGACTCGACAGGCTCTCACAGCTGCTGTTATTTAGATGACGATTCACGACCACCGCACCGCCAGAGACATTTGATCTGACTGGCTCTGTTACTGTGTGGGGGTTTAGATGAACATAAATAACTGAGCTTAATGAGGCCTATGATTTTAATATCTCCAGGCTTTAAAACTTCACATCTGTGCAGCCACAGTGTGCCTGAAACAACACAGCTTAGCTTTCCAGCAACATGAACAGCAGTTTATGGTCTGATCGAAGTGGCAGTAGACACACCATTGGACGAAATTGTACTTGCCAAGTCTCTGATGAAAACTAGTACGCCTGGCCGTGGGTCAGACCCTGCTTAAGGTCTTATTCATGTCAGTCTGTTTTCATGAAACTTCGTATTGTTGTTTCCATGAATAAATCATATACAGAATATACTTCCCCTGTTAAACTGAGGAACACGAGCCTGTTGTGACGACTTCATTTGAACCATGTCTCTTCTCAGCAACTCCGTCACTACTCAAGAAAATGGCCTGCAGCCACAGAGCCTGTTGCTCTGAAACGGTCGTGATCCTGTCGGGATCCTATAAAACTTCACCAGTGGAATAGCGATTCGTACACCCGTATACGCAACAACCAGACATGTTGATGCTGGGAACAGTTTGTAAATGCTTATAAATGCTTCTTTGTCACTCAGAATGACTGGAGAACAACAACGCTTCCGTTGCCAGAATGCGCGCGCAACATTTTGTGACGTTGGCGGAGAAAGGGTCTATGGTGTTCATCCCACCCATGGCACTGATTGGCTGATCATTAGCCCCTTGTAGAAACTTGAGCTAGCAGATCCATAGGTCTAGAGACTCATGCAAGGGAATCACTACTGTATTGTGTGAAAAAAGTAGTAGGCTGTAGTTCAGGCTCCAGAAGTGCGAATAAACCTGATTAATGTCCTTATGTGATGTCACTTGAGTCAGATTCAATTGGGGCTGAAGAAAACCAGCTTGAAGCTTCATTCTCTGCATTGAAAAAAATAAGGAATGATGCTGGCACAAAAAGATTAGCCACTGATCATAGTGTAGTTGGCATGTGCTACTCTCATCAAGCCCCCATTGGCAACCGTTTCAAACAAACAAACAAACAAACTAAAAAAAAACCTTTTAAACCCGCTGTATGCCAGCTTGCCAGAAACAAAAAGCAGACAGACACAGTTGCAAACTGTAGAAAATCTTGTACATGCAGCAGCTTGATGCAGATACTGCATTCTCTTCAGGAGTTACTGAAGACAAAACCAGAGCCAAAAGGAGAGAAATATTAGACTAACATTCATAAAGTGCACAGAAACATGATTCCAACAGGCTGATAATGTTGCTCTCTGGCTACTGGGAATTGTTTGTTACCATGTTACAACTTGGATACAATACAGTATGGTAGTGGCCAAAAAACAGTTAGTGCAGCTTTAAAGTGTGGTATTTACTGGTATTTTACTCCAGGTAGCCAGAGGTCTCTATTAATTCTGTTTTTTGGGAAACTATCATTGTTGGTGTATGGAGCTGAATCCTGATTTGTGCAAGATGAAACTCGGTATCATCCGAAAAATCAAGCCACAAATGTTTTAGTACAGACTGTATTCTGAGCTTACCAGAAAATGTATATGTATGTAATGAAAATGTACCCATGCCTCCGTACAGTTGTATTTACTGTAAAAACAAAATGAAAGCATGCCATGCTGATGTCACAGTGATTATTTGTAAGAAAAGGCACACATCACGACCAGGCCTCTTATGGTTTATCTAAAACAAGTCGTGTTCGAAGAGAATAGTGTGTGCATGTAAACGCAGCATTGATACAATGACAGATGGCTGAGAGTCTGACAGTGTAGGAGACATGTAATCTCAACTAGCCTAGAATAGACACCCAGTAGCACTAAATTAGTGCCTCCTTTCTCCACCTGACCATCCACACACCACATGTGTCAATCCCCTCACCCTTCGGCATCTCCTGCCCTCTGGTAACCTAAGGCCAGGGAGAAATAAACAGGTTCTAAGGTAAAATATCAAGTTACACTTCCCACTCCTACAGGGCAAATATGAAAACTAGACATGGATTAGCCTCACCAGAATTCCAATCAATCAGAAACTGAAGCTCAAAGTGGAGCTTCAGTTTCATTTGAGAAAACTAAAGCAGGCCGAAGTTGAGAAATGGTGAAAGGAGTAATGTGTGCAACAGTTGGAGGGGTGTGATCGATGCAGTTGAACCAGAGCCTAAATTAGACTGGTGTGTCTGGGTCTGAGAGAACAAATAGCAAAGTGAAAGTGGTGAGCAGAGTCTGACCTTTAAATGTGTTATTACATCTTCATTGCAGTTGCTGTGATTATAAGGTCGCTTGAGTGTCTCTGAATTTGCAAGGATGCTACTAGCTGGATTTGGCAACTTAGGTCTTCTATGATATAGTGTACGATGGTTCAATGTCTCATAGTCAGGGCGTATTTGAGTCAACATCCCTCAAAAATGCACCAAAAACTTACTTCAACCCTATGCACATTACCTCATGCAACCCTCTATGGTACGCATTATGATACCAGTTAACACAGAGTAAATAAACATAATCTGAAGATTATTTTTTTACATTGGGGTTTCGTTGCCGGTAGGCAACATTGTACCATAATGATGCACAAGTGAAAAAGAGAGTTTTTAAAATCAATCTTAACATAATTTATTTAAGAAACATGTGTAAAAGATTCAGTAGCTTCAACAGGGTACAATACATAGCATTTTGAATTTAAAAACATTATAAAACGGATTTTTTAAACCGGTTTCTTGTCTGAATGTTGGCAACATTGTACCATTAGACCAATGACCCATTGAAATGATTGTCTTGAACAGTCTAAGTGTATGAAACTATGAAAAATTAAGGTTTACTCACCTATCAGTAGGAATATATTTTTTTCCAGATAGAAAAGGGCCATAAAATGACGTTTTGAGTGATTATTTTGTGGCACAAAATGGCAAAGCTGTTTCCTTTGGAAAAGTCTGCAAAAAAGGGGGTTCAATGTTGCCTCCTGGAGGTCATGTGACAAATTAAAGCATTGCTATTGGTTCCCTATACTCTTCCCTCTTTTTTTAAAGTATTGCATCACTCAAAAATATGCATTGTAGAAATTTGACAGACCAAAAATGGGTATGTTGCCTGAGGGCAACACCGTACCATAGAGGGTTAAATATGTGCAATAGCACAGGGACACCAAGACGATATTTTCTTGGCAGCGCAGTTAGAAGTGCATTTCACCCTTTCTGCATGCATGTCTTTGCACACATTTAAGGGTTGCAAAAGCCACAAAGTCCTTTTAGGAATTCGACCCTCAGTATACAAAGATTTCTTATGTAATAATGGGACTAGACTATTATTTACTGTTCCCAAATTGGGACAATTATATTTTGTTGCTTTGCCAACCTTGTTCTCAAAACTTACATGGCAATAAAGCCATTGGAATAAAAATTAAATTGAGCCCTAAAGACTTTCACAAATTTTAGAAATGTAAAAACCATTAAACTTGCCACTTCCATACTGAGCTGGTATGGTTCATTAGTGTGCCATATTGAACATTTTGCAATTTAAATAAAGTGTGTGGGACTCCACATGATTTAATACATCATGTAACTCATTCTAACTGATGGATTGTGCATGTCATCAGAATTGACAGTAGGTAGAGTAGGCCCCTACTGATAACCAATGATTAATGACCATTCAATAGTGTGATACATTGGCTGAATTCATGAATTCTGAAAGTTTTTCTTCTAAAAAATCTGCAAGAGAGACCTGCAAGCTTTAGACGGAGTGATAGCAATATATGTTAAAAAAGTTTAAAAAGTTCAGGCTGGTCACTTCCTGAGTACCTTTTGAGTATTCGCCATCTTTAAAGCTTGTACTTCATTACATTTCTTTTTTTTAAAGATTTTTTTTGCTATTATTGCAAGTGATAGATAGAAAGGGTAGACAGAGGGGAGGACCCGGATTCGAACCCGGGTCTGCCGCAGGAAGGACTCAGCCTTAATGATACACGCTCTACCAGTGTGAGCCACCGGGACACCCTACTTCATTACATTTCAGGGGGAAATATTGTACTTTCTTCCTTTAGTAAAGGATTTAAATACATGATACATTGACAAGTATATAACAAAGATATTTTTTAATTAAGGAAAAACATGCATCCACGCTTTTAAAATCTTAAAACTCTTAAAATAAAAATGTTTTGGGGTATAAATATCATATATAAATATAAAGGATTTTACAGCACTGGCTTGTAGATCAGAGTCTCCATGATAAAATAACCACATGTTGATATGTGAAAGTAAGCAAGAGTCACTTGGGCTTTATGTTTGTCCATATCACTGGCTTTAACACTCAGTAAGACATTAGCGCCTGACTCTCTGAGTGGCAAATGGACAAGAAATTGACAGTGACAGTGGCAGTAGCAATGTCAAGGAGCTGAGGAGAGGTAGTTATGAGAGTGTGAGAACTGTTGTTGATTGTTGAAGGGCAGACGGCGCAGTGGTGGCCTGTACAGATATTTTGTGAGATGTAGATAAGTGGGGTGTCAATGACAGAGTGATGTCTCTATCCACAGCCAAGAATTTGTCAAGTTCGTCACCCAAAAGAGGAACGTGGAGTAGCAAGCAGGTCCTGCCATTTCAATGTCAGCCTCCCAGCACACACACACTCACACAGCTGTGTAGTCAAATACAGCAGGCTATCAGAGAGGGCAAAGACTAATGGAGTGTGTGAATGTCATTTTCCTCCGTTTCTTTATTTACTCTGTTATTCTGGTTTAAATATTTCTTTTGCACACCAACTGCATTCGTGCCATGCTTGTCCAGTGTTTCCTCATATTTATGTATGCATATGTGGATATGTTTGTTATTTTAAACTGCAACAGGTGTATAAGTGTGTGCACACATATGTGTATGGTGTGTGTCTGTGTGCGTGTGTGTGTGTGTGCGTGTGTGTGTGTGTGTGTGTGTGTGTGTGGGTCAATCAAAACGACTCCTGGCTCCTAACCCCTCCACCGCCCCAGTAATGCAGACAGGCAGTCTAAAGGCGGCCCACTGTCCCGCGTCAGTGGGCCAGCACCCCACAGTGACCTTTTTAACACCTTCAGGGCCCCGGCCAAAAGTCACTTTTGACAGCTTGCAGGAGCATGATCCTACTGAGCAAGTGACGGAAGTAATTTTCAGGATGGCAATGTCAGTTTGGTCCAACATTTCTCTACAATTACTAACCAGAATGCAATTAAATTTCGAAATTGTGCATATTGCATGAACTTTTGTGGCATTGTATTTGTATATTTGATGTTGTAAACATTTACATTTACAATAAGTCATTTAGCAGACGCTTTTATCCAAAGCCACTTACAGGAAAAAAAGGGAAACAATCAAGGTATAGTGCAATAAGAGCCATTAGTGCAGCAATTAAGCTACAAATTAAGAGCCCCAGCACTGAGCCCTGGGGGACCCCTGTGATGAGGCAATGCGAAGTTGACAACTATCCATGCCAGGATACACTGAATGAGTGTCCTGTCAGGTAGGATTCAAACCAAGACAGAGCCAAGCCAGAGATGCCAATTTTAGAGAGAGTATCGGTAGTTCTGTAAACATACCTCTAGCCGATGCTTTCAGTGGTGTAATTTAGTAATCACAATCAGAGTTGTGCAGCTCTAGTTGAAGTTAGAAAGGAAGAAAGGAGTCCAGCAAGCCTTTGAGATAACCACTGAATCATTAACTAATGAATTGATTCAATTAAAAAATAAATAAATAAATAAATAAATATATATATATATATATATATATATATATATATATATATATATATATATATATATATATATATATAAATAAAAATGTACAAATAATTAGTGAATCCAGTATTACCGCCTTGTCGTTGTATACCTCCGCCAACAAGCCAAGTTGGAGTTTGCATCAACTCAAATTACATGTCCGTCTTAACTCATTTGACCATCACAGCAGATAATGTTTAAAATTTTGAATTCTAATAATTGGATGCTTCTCACAGTTTCAAGGTGGGCCCCCAATATTATCAGTTTGTCCATGAGCCCAAGTAATGATTGTGCCAAATCTGAAAAAATTCCCTCAATATCTCATTCCCCCCTGAGATATTGTGTTCACAAGAATGGGATGGGCATTATGTAGGGAAGGGACAATGAAGCTTCGCGAACCATTTGCTTTATTTTTTGACCGCACTAGATGGAGGTCTTGGCTTTAAAAAAAAAAAAGGCTTTAGCAATGGTAATTGAGTGTGTTTTCAGCCCATTGTTGAACAAAGAGCACCATTTAGTGGACTCCATAAATAAAGCAAATGGGTCATGAAGCTTTGTTGTCCCTTCACTAGCATTATGTTACAGTGACCTCGATGTTTGATTTATAATACTACAATTCTACAATGTCATTTAGCAGATTCTTTTATCCAAAGCGACGTACAAATGAGAGTAAATACAACACAAGAGAGAGTCCATTAGGACGTCAGTGCTTTTAGGTCACGCGAGCGGTCAGTGAGATACTCATCGTTGTCATCTGTGTAGATCAAGTGTGAAGGTGTTCAGTAAAGAGTTGGTCTTCAGTCTCTTCTTAAAGATTGAGAAGGACTCAGCAGATCGGATGGAGTTTGGAAGTTAGTTCCACCACCGGGACACTACAGAGGAGAAGAGTCTGGTTTGAGACGTAGAGGCCTTCAGTGGCGGAGGAGCCAGACGTCTTTCACTAGAGGAGCGTAGTGAACAGGAGGGTTTGTGGACCTGAACAAAGGAGTTCAGATAAGCAGGAGCTGTGCCCGTTGCTATTTTGTAGGCAAGAGACAAGGCTTTGAATTTGATGTGGGCTGTGACCGGGAGCCAGTGCAGAGAGATGAGGAGTGGAGTGCCATGTGCTCTCCTGGTTGAAGACCAGACGTGAAGACAAGAGTGCATGATGCCAACATTGTGGCCTATGCAATGCACTTCAAAATCCTTCAACCCTCTGATATTGATACAGTAAATTGGTTGACATTGTTAAGTTAAGATAACTAATATAATGATAAAAACTTTTAATAAAAAACTGATTCTGTTGAATACTTAAGCTGACCTATGTATCCCCGAGCTTGAGCATACCATAGCTGTCATGTGTAGATTTCATAGAAGGCAAGAATTATTATGTAAAAGACAACTAGGATTCTGCAGAATCATCCAATAGCTATGTAAAATTGTTTGGTAATCCTAAACCATATGGAACTAGAGAATAACTAATAAAAACAAACCTAGGTTCTCTTTTGAAACCCAGTTAGTAGTTCTAACAGTGGATGACAACCAAAGCCAGTAACAACGTCTTTACATTTCCCTTCTGCCTGACTGCTAACCTGCAGACATTCTGGCTTTGATGGTTTATGACAGAAAAACATCTGTTTTACTTGATTTAGTGGTTTCTATGAACATGCAACATTTGCACTGTAAACTGTGTGGTGTGTAGGTAGGTGGGGTCACTTTTCACTGAACTGCTCTTACTTTTTGGTTGCATGAAGATCTATCAACCTCAAAATTAAATGATGTTTAAGGTAAAGCATTGTGTGTGTGTGTGTGTGTGTGTGTGTGTGTGTGGTTTTAGAGTTTTGCAGGTCGTGGAGAGGTTGTGTCCAGGGAGCTGCTTCAGGTCTTGTTAGCACAATGAGTAGCAGTCAGGGACAGTGTTTGTGCAGGTGGAAGCCCCTGCTGTCAGAGCACACATAAATCTGCCAGGGGTGGGAGTCCATGTGTAACCTGCACCTCAGACAGGACAGACATGTTTACTACCACAGTGTAGCACAGCCACTGACCACACTGGTTCAATCACTGTGCTGTATCTGAGGTGGGACTTATGTTACCTCTGATTAACCTGTAACTTTCTCAATAGATTACAGTCACCAAGTTATTCTACCTCCTTCATGTAATATCCCTTTATAGCTTTTTTGTACTACATTACAGTTAAACTATCAAACAGTGATACATTGGCTACATTGAAGTCAATTCTTCATTTAATGGTTTGAAAAAGCATAAAAGGTGAATTTTTGTCTCTCTTTTGCTGCCGTTAATTGGCATTTCTTTTTACCTTCTTTCTTATGTGTAACATTGATTTTATATATCAGTGGCTAGTAGGTTTGTGGTTTGTACACAGCACTTTGTTATATTTATATAATATATATATATATATATATATATATATATATATGTGTGTGTATATATACACATATATATATATACATATATATATGTATATATATAGGAGTGATGAGCCAACAGTCAATGTAGCTATAAAACAAAACAATATATATATCTGAGAATATAAAGTGAAAATCTGAGAATATATAAAAACCTTCGGTTAAAACCTTAAATAAGTATTCTCATATTCTCATTTCAAAATATATTTTTCAGACTTTTAAGATATATTTACAGGTTTTGAATCCATATATATAATTATTTCTTGAACGGCTTGCCACAATATGTATGTGTATGTGTGTGTGTGTGTGTATGTGTGTGTGTGTGTGTGTGTGTGTGTCTGTGTGTGTGTGTCTGTGTGTGTGTATATATATATATATATATAAATATACACATATACATTGTGAAATGGAACTACTTGATTAGGTTTAGGCAGCAAAACTACTTGGAAAACCAGAACATACATCAAGGTTTGGCTTTAAATATCTCTTTCCATATTTAACTAGATGATGTAGTTTTAGGTGAAGCAGAATGTCACTCTTTATACCGACTTCCTCCTTTGCCCCCTAATAAATACTACTTGAGGTCAGTGCCCAAAAACAAACCTCCATATGGGTGTTAATTGGCTTTGCCTTATGGGTTATAATTACTCAAATGATATTCTAATTATAGTACATTACTTTCCGTGGGTATAAGTACAAAGGGTGAATGAGAAAAGCGTGAACTGATACTGCTGGTTGAAAAGTTAGGTCAGTCTTTTAGGTTTAATGCCACACTGATCCACAGTAACACCCACACTCAAACACTATAGGACAACATACAAAATATTATATTCAACAAGCAGGTTAAATGTTTTAATGCAGATCTATGCATTTGCAAAATCTATCTAAATTACTTCAGAAAGCTTGTACTGTAAATTACAAAATGTAGGATAACAAAAACATAGAAATAAAGTTAATTCTGGATTATACAATCTGGTCATAAACTCTGTAAAATACAACATTTATTTCACATGGTAATCCTCACTTTCTGAAACCAAAGTTAAGTTTCTTAACCACGCTCTTTCCTGAACCTTAACCTTAAAGTGCTCTGAGTGCCAAAATAATCACCGTGTGTCATCATCCTGTACTATAGTTAACTGATACATTGAGTTTCAACATTTTGGGACTGCTGATATGTTCATTAAAAAGATCTCCTCAGTAGGTTAATGAAAAAATGTGATCCCAGCAGCACTGGGTTATTCAAGAGAGACAGAGTTTCCTTATGCTACCTAAACATCAGAAGACTCTGAAAAGATTTGGAAAAGACTCCCAGAAAACTACCAGCTGCCACCTGCTCACAGGTGTCAGTCTTTAGTCCCAGTCTAGTCTCACACTGAGATTTTAGACAGACGGTGAATCATGCAGGGTAACTATTTACAGGACTACAACTAGATTCTTTTAACATTTTTTTCCCTACCATTCATTTTTTTCCCCATCATACTCTTAGTAAAAACTTATGAAATGGAGGAGAAACAGCTTTTGGCTCCAGCTGCTCTAATGTGTGCAGTGGTTTGTGTTGAAAAAAAAAACAAAACAACAACAACAAGAAGAGGAGGAGGAGATGCCACAAAATGCCCCCTCACAAAGCTGAAAAAGTTTTTCCTGTTTTCTTGACATGAAAAGTTGACCATTTTACAGTAAAAATAGATATAAGGAAGTATAAAGGAAAGGAAAATTTAGAAATATATTCATGATATACATTTTTGTCTTATTTAATTATAATTTGTTTAATTGAATAATTATATTTATTAGCTCTATCAACTTTCATTTAGTTAATTATACATAAATCATCGATTACTTAGTACTTATTTATGTATACATTTTAACTGTTCTCTTTACTAAGAAAGAGCGCCCCCAAAAATCTAAATATATGACATCTCTATATATCATCATCGATTTTTTATTTAGGACTGAGCTTACTAGCATTATTGTGATGTTACTTTTTCCTGTCGAAGTGGTTTTACTGGCCAGTCTGGAACCGGGGCCCTTTCCCTCACTCATCTATTGGTTGTTAATTGTGTTACGTCACTGCGACAAACCCAAGACTAGGAAAAGACTGATATGAAACAGTGCAGATTACTACCTTAAACTTAACGATGGAGATGACGGGAGCGCTGTGACTCCAGTAAAACTCCTAGATTTACTAAAGACTTGAGTTTTTAGTCTGGGACTGTGAAAATATTTTGGTGTAAGCCCAGCATTAGTCAAACAGTAAATCTTAAAATTCATCAATAAACACCATAAAGGAGTGTGTGGCAAGAAGAGAGCTGGAATGTGAAATATATAGGTAACTAGTTCAGCACATGTTGATTGGTTTCATGAAGAGAACCTAGAGGAGAAGGTGTGGATTACTGACATGAACAGATCACTAAGACTTGTTGCTCACGTATGTTACCACAAATATCTGTCCTGTCCTGTCCTGTCCTGTCCTGTCCTGTCCTGTCCTGTCCTGTCCTGTCCTGTCCTGTCCTGTCCTGTCCTGTCCTGTATGTGAGCTGATTGTGTATGGTGGAGGGAAAGGAGAGAGTGGCTCCTCGGCTTGTCCCCATGAGAACCACCTGCTTCAGAGGATGTGTCCCCACAGCTCCACAAAGAAAGCAGTGTGGAGTAATCTCCAGCCTAATCTCTAACCTTAATCACTGGAACACTGTGGAGAAAAAAAGGCCATGGTCTTTTTGAACAAGCACCGCCAAATGGTCTTTGCAATTAATCTTCAATTCAGCCACACAAAACAGCCAATTTGTATGTTAAAGAAGGATGTTGGAGGTAGAAAGGGCCAGTTGTCGTTGGACATTAAGATTAGTGTGTATGTAGTCTCCTTCAACAGCAATCTGCTGCCTGGTGAATAGTGATGTTTTGATGCTGTGCCATGTGGTGGGACGTAGAGGGGATGTATGCTGCACGGGGGCAGACAGAGCAAGGAGGAGGCTCAGAGTGTGGGCTGGACATACGTAGAGGTTGGAGGTCAGGGTAAAGCATCAGACATGGTGGTTTCTCCTTTATTCCCCATTATCTCCTGAAACACACAACTTGTTGTGGCACACTGCTGTTACACACTCTGCCAAAGAGCTCCAAACAGCAGACAGATGGCCAAGAGCCCTTACTGTGCTTCAATCACACACATTATTGGATTGTTCTCTGAAATGTGCAACACATGCTGTACACGAGGCAATTAGCAGAATCATTACTTCATTTTACAACATTTTAAGAAGGGTCATTTTTAAGAAATGTTTTGCGACCAGAAAAAACAAGAGTGGTGCGCTTCAATTTGGCCTTCTGTTTGATTTATAAATAGCTAGTGAGTAAAATGTTTATATATTATCTTATAAAAGAAAGTTAGAGCCAACTCTATATACTCTAAAAGCTTTAAGACACAAGTTGTAATGACCTGTAAGTGGAGAATGCATATTAAACTTTCCTACAGCCTAAATCATTCCTTTTGTGTCTTTAGTGACATTGTCCCCTGTGGACCTAAAGTTGTTACAGTGGCAAAATGTGGAGCCACATCAGATGAAATTGTTCCTGTGTGTTTGATAATTGGCTGCCTGGCAGTCTAACAGAGACCTACTGTCTAGTCCCTGAGTCTGCTGACCACCAAAACACGGTTGAGCCAGACATAACCATGCCCTGAGCACACTGCCGGCCTCGCCTCCAAGGTCTCATAAAGATGCAGCCCACAGACCAGGAGGGGCTTTTCATACCTCGTTCTGCCTTGAGCCCAGCTTTGATGAGGGAAATCAGAGATAAAGCTGTCCTTGCATGGAGAAAACAGAGACACACATGCAGCAGGGAGGAGGAGGAGGAGGAGGAGGAGGAGGAGCAGGAGGAGGAGGAGGAGCAGGAGGAGGAGGAGGAGGAGGAGGAGGAGAGAGAGAGGAGAGAGAGAAGGAGGACAGGGAGGAGGAGAAAGGGCAGAGAGAGGAGAAGGAAGAGGAGGAAGAGGAGGAGAGAGGAGATAGAGAGGAGGAGAAGGAAGAGGAGGATGAGGAGGAGGAGGAGGAGGAGAGAGAGGAGAGGAGGAGGAGGAGAGAGGAGGAGGAGGAGAGAGAGAGGAGGAGGAAAAGGAGGAGGAGAGAGAGAGAGAGGAGAAGGAGGAGGAGGAAGGGGAAGGTGTTCTGTTTCAGGATTCACAGGAATTAGTGGTGAAAGGTTGTGAAAATAACACCGGGACCCAAGCTGTGCGTGAAATTGTGAACAGAGGGATTAATGGGACTGTAAAATGAGCATTAAAGCCCATCCCAACCCCCACCCACCCCACACACCCAAACCACTTCACAAAGGTTTGTCTGAGTATGGGACAACACATTGTTCTACAAGGTCTCTTCAAGTGTGTGTGTGTGTGCGCGTGTGTGTAAGATGACTTGAAACCATCCACTCTTTCTCCATGATGACATTAATCGTATTAGAAATGACTGATACAACGTCAAACCAGTTTGTGACAGCTTTTACATTCAGTGGTCTGGTGAGTGGCAGAAAGCAAATATCTTCTAGTTCGATGGTTTAGAATTCTATTATGTTCTCCAGTTTGTTACTTGTAGTAACTGTGTGATTTGGGCCATTTCTTGCTTTACAAATGTTGCTTCTCAGTCACTGAATGTGAAAGTGTAGATGTCAGGGCAGTTTTTGAACACACACATAAGGCAGCTTAAAATGGTCACTGCTTCCAGCTGCATTAGCATTCATCTCCACAGCTCTACTAACGTATGCTGTGCTTCACCCCCACTATTCCTTAGTATTTTTCAAAGAAAATGAATGAGGCAAAACTGTGATCTGGGACAGTAGTCACAGAGTGAGCAACAAAAGATGATTCAACAAAGATACACACAGCACAGTTACTATAATAAACCTTAAGGAATTTCAAGTTGTGCATCAAATGCGTAACAACCCCAAAATGGGAATACAATATAAGAAACGACTAAAGATAATAATCTAGGGCTGTTGTCATTAAAGTTTTTATCTTTTTTCGCAGTCAACTAGGACGACTCATAAAAAGTACTAAAAGTTTGTAGGTAAGATTTTCCTCATAGGTTTCTGGGAAAGCCAGTGTTTTGGCAACACTGACATGTGTTTATTGCTTTTATTGTCAAACTCTCCTTTATACATATTTGGGTTAGTCTGGTCTCCTTTTTTCTAGGAAAAAGTCAAGAATTAAGTCAAGAAAAATGTTGAAATGTCAAGAATAAAGTCAGCCTTTTGAGTAAAGTAGACTGCAAGCTGCAACCTGATTTTCCTCAGTAACGTCTAAAATATGTCTAAAAAATTCACATAAATTACATAAAAGCAGATTTTCCCAAAACAATAGTTATGGTAACCTACTACCAACAATAGCTCATTTATGTGTAGGAGGATTGTAGTTCTGCTACACCCTTAAATATTGGGGTTATTTCTCATTTTATGACCTTGATGAAAATCAGGTTGTAGCTGCCGTCTACCTGACTACGTCTCTCTGAAACAATGTTCCTCTAATGGCTTATTGACACAGGAACAACAATCTGTGAATATCTGTCTAACTTTAATAAGTTTACTTTATTATCGTCATTTTGACTTTTTTCTTGAACTGCATAATGAAAAAAAAATCCTCCTCTTTGGAGAAGGAGCAGAAGTCTCCTTTTCTCACAGTATGCTATTGTGGATTTTTTTGCCGAATGAAGTGCAAAGAAAAGAAAAGAGTAATAAATAATAAATCCAATACTCTTGTATTCAAACTGCAGATAACACATGTGTTCTGCATCTTCTAAGGGATTGCATCTGGTCAACAGTGCAGTGTTTGTGTTGTTTAACCTTTTTTTACAGCAAGTGCATGATGCGTTTCTGTGTTGATTGCAGTGACATTTTCTGACATTTGAGCATATACCACACATCTGAAATGGGATGGGAATACCTAGTGTGGAACAAGAACTGAGATAATCCCAAAAACTAACACTGAAGTCTGTTGTCTGCTTTTCAGGGTCAATACCACAGACAGCTCCAGCTGCACAGACACAGAAATAAATCTGGCATCTATCTATCTATCTATCTATCTATCTATCTATCTATCTATCTATCTATCTATCTATCTATCTATCTATCTATCTATCTATCTATCTATCTATCTATCTATCTATCTATCTATCTATCTATCTATCTATCTATCTATCTATCATCCACCATCCATCCATCCATCCATCCATCCATCCATCCATCCATGTTGTATATCTTATAACAGTGTTGTATATATAGTCAAGGGACATTGACAAAAGGAAAAAAATGTCATTGGCAACATTTAAGAAACAAACATCTCTGATGCTGCATCGCTGCTAACAAATCCACAAAATCATATCAGCTGTCCTAAACAGCAGGACAGTCTTGTGTGTTTTGTGTGTGAAAACGCTGTCAGGTATGTGAAAGTTTAACTTTGTTTTCACAAAACGGACTGAGAAACCAGTAGAGGCTGACTTTTAAAATATTTGATCAAAGTGTATGCCTTTACAGTTTTTCTCAGTCGCTTTGGTGCATTTCTCACATCGCTCTTTACATTTGCACAACAGTTAATGCATTTCTCAAAACAATTAGTACAAACTGCAAAACCTAGTTGATAACCTGCAGAAGCCTGTCACTTGATCAAAATGGATAGTTCATTCCTCAAAAGCAAGGATTCATGTCAATGAAAGTGTCAGTGACATCAAGATGAAAAGTCCTGACACCATGTTTATGAACGAGATAGTCAAATGTCTCTGTCATGTTTTCATTATGACAGTTTACTCTGGAAATGTTTCCCAATGCAAAAAAGTCAGATCTTGGTGACGCTACCTGAAAATGCTCAAGACAGCACTATATACTATTTACACAGCCATTTGAAAACTACAGTAAAGTTACACATTACTGTATTTAGTGAGGTAACTGAGTACAACACACTGAATATGTATGTTTCACATTTTTACTGCATATGCTCTTTTCAATTCTAATTTGTTTACAGCATTGTGCAAAAGGAAAAAACACCCTTATTTACAACAAACATAAACTCCCTTTGCGTAGAGTTGTGCACAACTGTAAACAATATTGCAACACATAACAGAACTGAACATACAACATACATAGTACTGTAAATCATTCATGCAGATCCAGATGTTCCTCTCTGTCTGGCCACATAGTTTCATCTACATCACAGCCAATATCATCTCTGGCAATGCAGCGAGGAAAGTATCTCCACCCTCTGCAGGACTCTGCTGTGATGTCATCACATGTCACACACACCTCTCTCTCCCCCCCCACCCCCCGTACCCTCACCCCTGTTCCACGAGGCTGACCGTCCATTTCAGTGTCACAGTGTTGTAGAAATGGTCCACAATATGTCCTGCTTGGTTCATATATGTTGTAAAGTGTTTCTGGGTTTATGGATTCAGCTCTGAGTGATTGTAGAGAAGTCGCTTATCATTGGTTCAACTACGTAATGCTTCACACAGCCCTTCTCATCAGTGAAAGCTGAGCTTCACCTGAGAGAAATTATTCAATTTAGGAGACATATTCAGGAACAAAAAGATTTTGAAAAAAATATATAAAATTTGGTTGACAGATTTTGACAACTAGTTCAACATTTTTGTATGTAATGACTCAAGCAATGAAATGAGGACTATTAGTTTTATATGGAATGACTATTCAGCATTCACAATTATAGTTAATTTTTACTGACATGACATAAGATATGATAATGTTATAAAACAGCAGAGAATTGTATGAAAGCACTTGATGACTGTCCAAAAGTATTTGCAATTTGTTGAAAGGAATGAGAAACTGCTACTATGATGAGCACCAATGACTAAATGTTGTGGAGGTTGAACTAACTGTTGTGCAAATGCAAAGAGCGATGTGAGAAATGCACCAAAGCGACTGAGAAAAGAAGAGAATGTATGATAATGCGTGTGTGTGTGTGTGTGTGTGTGTGTGTGTGTGTGTGTGTATGAGGGGCATTTTATGTCAGCGAACTATATTAAAACATGTGTACAGCATCTATGTGATGACATCAAACATGCGTGTGCAAATTCCATTCACTTTCAATGGACAGACGATCGTCACGTAGGTGTCGCGCAGATGCTGCACACGTGTTGTTGCGCATACACTTATGTGACGGGTGAACTACGGCTCAAATACGTGACATGAAGACCCGCATGACTGTTAAGAACAATTCTACATGAGCGTACAGACACACGCTGTATAGTGTTTGTGGAAATCAAATAGCTAGGGGCCTGATGCACGCTGATCCTGAAAGCTCTGTTGGGGCTTATGGTTCATCTATAAGTTCTGCTTTCTTATAAACAATCCTGTATGAAGCTGAGACTCTGTGTAACAGCTTATCTGTGTAGATCTGCTGCAGAACACAGAACATGAATAACTGTCAGGTCCTGATGATCCAGTGGACCTCGTGCTTGAATGTGCACACCCTCTTCCTCAGTTTGGCGCCTGGGCAATGGTCCAGTCCTGATATACTGTTATACTGTTAACTGTTAACGCGTGTGTCACCGTTGTACTAAACCAACACTTCAGACACCTTAACGTGTCACGTGTAGACTGAACAGCCTAAACTGCCCCATCAGTCTCTCTTGGTGATACATGAACTGCTTGAATTGTGAAGCGAAGCAGCTGTTAAACTCAAAATTTGTCATCATAAAGTAAATAATTATTTGTACATTGAGACGAGCGTGGACATAGGCGTGTGTGTGTGCGTGTGTGCATCCTAACCAGAACATACTTTGACCCAGCAGCTAGCCCTTCACCTGTCTGGGCTTGGCTACAATGACGAGCTCAGGTTTCCTCAGTGGTCGTTAACAGTACAAGATTAGCCAACCAGCAGTTCTGCTTCCTGTTGTTTCTGCAGGAGGGGCTCCACCAAAATGTCCAACTTTTGTTTCGATGTTCGTGTTACTCTCAGCAACTGAAGAATCTAAGGTTGATGATATACTTAGTATGTCAAAAATATGTCAATGCAATTATCAGAAGGGAATTCATGGTGGATGTTGGTTCCAAACTCTGAACTGAACTGAAGCAAAACGTTGCCATGCAGAGTACATGTTGATCACAAATTCTCCCTGTAATGAATTATGTGGCAGTTATCATCATAAAGTTCAAGTTTTTTGGCCATTATCTAGGTTTGAGCGATTAATTATTACATTATTTGATTGATATCATTATAGTAATAACAGATATTAATGTGACTTTTCATACACAAAGCAGTACAAATACATGAGCAAATACACAAGCCACATTTATTAAAAAGTAATGTGTCAATGTAGTAATTTCAGCCTCACACTGACATTTTGACATGTGCTTGTATGGCAAACGTACAGTTAATGGGTCAAACAATTCTATGAATTAGAAGCTTTCTTGCATTTTCAGCTTGACACTTGTTTTTTGTTGGTTGCCTGCATGCAAAAAATAAATAAATGCAGCGCTTACTTTTAGTCATCCAATTGTTGTGTGGGCTTGGTAACAGTAAACTGGTGCAGCTGTAGTTCTCTCTGTTTACTTCATTTTGGCATCTTCTCCATCACTGCATACCATTCTATTCAATATAAACTTACCAATTACATTTACTTTTATGTGTTAACATAAATGAGAATTCTGCTCCCTGTAATTTGTCATTATTGATCATTATTTCCTAATTAAAACTATGAACTAATTATGACTTAATTATTATTTATTGTATCTCAAAGCCTGTTATTCTCTGCTAATTTCCCTCAGCGTTGTTTATACCATTCTGTATTAAGTGTTTCTAGATTTTGATGAGTAAATACTTAAACAGGCTTTTTTTTGACATATATTTGATAAAGACAGAGGAAACAGGAGGACGACTAACACAGGAACACAGTATTATAACTGCAGATATGTGCCGATAGGTACTGTACTTATGTCTGAGTTTAGGTTTAAACTTTAGTTAAATTGGTTATGGTCATGGTTAAAAGAGAAAAATGTTCTCTAAAAACCATCAGTCAAAGTCTCTGCTTTGATTTGGGGGTTGAACTCGGGTCAGAGCTTTCAGTATCTGTGCAGACCTCAACACTCTTACTTTCCACTGTGGAAGTCAAACTACTGCCTGACTCTGTCTAATCCAGTCCTGCTGGGGAAACCTCTTCCACAGAGTGTTTGCATTTGAAGACATCATGCTCATTTTACAAAGTTTCCTGAGCACAGGCTGCTGTTACATGGTTGTTAGGTGGGTGTGCTGAGCTGAAAAGCATCTGTAAATGATTTGTCAGTGAGATGTCCTGGATGTATGGACATGAGTGGAGAGCCACGGAAAAAAGGCTTGCAAAACAAATGAGTGTAGAAGTTAACCTCATGGAGCCTCCATTAGACATGCACTGCCACCTCTGACTGCAGAGAGGCTGGAGGGAGCACTATCAGGAAAGACTCGACAAGTTAATCCAATTAGAGAAACCAGTCGCTACCAATAATCGCTGTAAATTCAGACTAAAGTAAAGACAAAAGGCTCAAGTGTTTCTGTTCTTAACAGAGTCAGAGATCACTTGTTTATGGTGCCACTGAACACTTTACAAGACATAAGCGCCTGTTTTACAGGGTCAGCCCTGCAAATCATTTTAACTCGTACAGTCTATTTCAGCTTACACCCAAATATAATGCTGGAGAATTGATTTTTTTTGTGTTATAACTGTTACTAGCTGCCTTTTTCCAGTGGAATTTCATGTGTCATATTAGTGGGCTCAAGCTGACAGAGCAGTCAAAAAGTTTTGCCTGCTTTACTGGGTTTGTAGTTCAGTCCTGGTTGTGAGAACACGTTGCTCACTGTTGAGGAGCACTCCAATATAAAAATAGTCCTGGTGTTCCATGGTGTTTGGTCGGTCTGTGTATGAAAAGTCTTTATTTAAATAAAACACTATACACATTACACTACACACTGTATTTTTCTCTCAGCAGGCTAATGCTGCAGGTCACCCAATCAGGCCAGCTGACAAGTGGCTCTCAGTGTGAACGTCCACACTCTGAGACAAGCTCCTATCTCAGACGAGCAGAGTAGAATCTGCTCAGAAAATAAGACCCTGAAATTCAAGATCAACAGCATGAGGATCAGTGTGGACAGTGAGCTCTATGAGAATAAGAGCTTACAGAGAACACTGGGTAGAAAGGACTTCCACCAGAGCTGCCTTCTGAAAGTTTACTTATTCTGGTGTAGCGATAGAGTCTGAGCCTGGTGGCAGTAGGGAAAAACAAAGGGGCAGAAGCTGCCAACATATTCACTTGTATTATATGGTAAATGCTACAGGGACTGCATTATGCAAAGGCACTTCACACACATTCTGACACCAGATACGGTAAAGTTGCCATTAAAGGTAATGGGCTGAATGGGACCAGGTGTGCAGCATCTTATTTTATAATATCACTTTTTGTTTTCACTTTCCAGTTGCTTGATTTACTTGTACATGCATGAGAGTTAATTAGGGCCCGAGCACTAACATCGTGAGGACCCTATTGAAATTGGTCTGTTTATTACAACAGCAAATTAATCGCGCTTTTGAGGGCTTTATCATATTCCAAAACTCACCAACCTTGGGGCAAAATTCAAACCTGCTGAAAATGTACAGATTTAATTGGCAAAATGACCTACTCGCACCCCCTAGAATTGAGCCCCTAAAACAGGTTTGTCGTAGATACACAAAATTTGGTACATACGTGTATCATGGGAAGACGCACCAAAAAGTCTCATGAAGCCATACCCAAAAATGAACAGGAAGTCAGCCATCTTGGATCGAAAATGGCGTTTTAGACGTTCTTTTAGACATTTTTGCCATTTCCACACCGCATACTTTAACAAATTCCTCCGACAGATTTAATCCAATCAACTTCGGACTTGCATCATGGAGACTCGCATGAGGTGTCAGTGTACTTGGCAGAGAGTCCTTGATTAACTCGCCCACTCAACGATCGGTGGACCTGGCGTGGCCGGCTCCCCTGGCCCGAGCAGAGTGGAGCTATAAACTCAATATGACCACATACAATTAGGTGTGAAGGAGCAGTAGCCCACTGTCATCAAGAAATCCACTATTTATAGAAAAGGGTTATTCAGTTAGATTCCCCATTTAACAAACATGCAGATAAACATGAATCTTAGTTAAATCAATATGAAATACGGTAAAGAAGTGTTAATGAAGGTGGAACTGCAGCAGCATAATGCAAACAGCTGATTCCGGGTAGACAATACAATTAGTGACTTAAATGGTCTGTATGAACTAATGCTTTGCTTCAGGAGTATCACTTGTCTTGTGAACAAACCAGAATGAGCACATTTTCTGTAAGAAAACAGTCTAAAGCTGTTATCTTCCATCATCCATATTTAAAGATAGATTGTGATATTTTTGCACTTGAATGTATGTACCACAGCATGTAGGATAATTTGTAACCAAAGTATGCATTTCTTAGATTCTTTACATACCTCTCTGTTACAGAGCTGCATCTCCCCTCAATTTGTATCAACAGGAAAAAACATTTTGCTTTAGGTCTTGTGTTTTTTATTAGATTATTACCAGATTATTGTGACCTAACCCAGGGCCCTACACAGCCTGTCTTGCTGTTGACATTGCTTCTTGCTTCCTTGCTGGTTTCTTAGCAACAATGAGCAGACTTACATTGACAGTGGGTGAAAAAGCTGTTGGAGAGGACAGAAGCTGCTAAAAGAAGAGCTAAAAGTGAGGAATAAGTAGCAGGATGAAGGGCTTTCAGTACGGAGGTAAAAGACAAGGCAGAGGCGAGGGAGAGTCCAGCAGCAGAGCACACTGACAATACTAAAGCAAACAGTAAATGTCCATCAGGCTGGAGAGAAAACTGGCCTTCATCTCTGACCTACACACCCACACGTCTACACACTTAATTGGAGTTTCTGCTGTGTTGCTTTCCATCAGCGGTCTTTATTTGCCAGTGCAGCCACACGTAACCTGTGCAAATTTTAATGTGCCAACAGCAAAATAAAGAAAATATATCTAAAATTTCTCAAATTAAATAATAACCAGACTGCTGTAATGGAAATCCACACAGCCATCCTTTAGGAGGAAAAGCTGGTGTGGAAGTTTTATGGTGACAAACATGAAATGTTTTATAACAAACAATCCTCACAGAAATGTAAATGACAAATCTGTGAGGTTAAGAATTTCTTGCTTGTTGTCTCAACAAAAGTATGTGAATCCGTCATCTGTGATTTTAAATGTATAATGTTTTTATTTGTTGTGTAAAAATTATCATGTGAAATTTCTGAATTTCACAGGTGAAGCGTATGCACCACATGCATACAATATTATTTTATGTTTCCTCTGTGCTACAACAAAGGGTGTATGTGTGAATTCAGAATATTTGATGCTTTTACACACATGTGAATGTACGTTGATGATTTCACAAAGAATTCCTTATGTTTTACATACAATATGTTTTTTGTTTTTTTTAATCGTTGGTCTAGTAAAAACACTAGATTATATTAAAAACATTGAACATCAAAAAAACAAATAACATGACACATCGCTGCAAAATGATTTTATTTTGTCCTCTTTTAGAATTTGCTTCAGTCAAAAACACACTCAATATACAGGCAGACTGGATTTGATATTTCAAAAATCATAAAGAAACATTTACTCAATAAATACAGTTTTTGCCCATGTGCTTAAATGTGGTGAGATTTTCCTTTCTGAGCATATTTACATTACACCATAAATAACTTTAAGAGATGGAGCACATTTCAGGCTTTGACAAAAATAAAAAATAAATCAAACTTGTATAAATATAAGTTCATCTAAGGACTGAGGAGGACATGGAGAATAAGATCCAAGAGAAAACCTGGAGCCTGTTGATCAAACATGCCCACATAACAATAGTTAACAGCTGCTTCATGGATTCGTCATAATGAACACAATCGAGCTGCTTTACCTGACTTTCCAACGGGTTAAATTGCATATGGTCTGTCAGTCTTCCTATGGTCAGATATCAGGATTCAAAAACAATACAATTTGTCCCATATCTTCTGTTATTTCCTTTGACGATACTTAAGGTTCTGATTTTTGAAAAAAAAAAATGCTGTTAAATGTATACGTGATCAGGTAATTTTATTGTCTTGCCCAACAAATAATAGATCAAATATCAAAGCAGCAGGTGTCCTGAGTCACCCATTAAAATATATCCAACAATCCTTTCAGTTTCCATGCTTCTGACCTCATCAATTAATCTTTCTTCACTGCATTTACTGTCCTGCATGATACCAAAACTGAGAGAAAAGAAACTTTTCGAGAATGGCTTTGCATATTAGTCTGTGAACATGACATAGACTTTATTTCAGGGCCAGCCTGTGCTCTGCATCACTGCAAAGCGACCATACCCAATCCTCTCATTTTTCCTCATCTAAATGCTTTAAAAACAAGGAGACCTCTTCACAAAATCTCCATCTCTTATAGTGCAAAAAGTTACACACACTGGCTTGGATGTTAAAGCAAAACTCAGACAACTCTACTCAGCTGTTTTCCATTTTTTCCATCATACCGATCGATTCTGACCTGAAGTATTTTTTTTACTTAAATGTGTCTTAGATTTCCCCTCTAAACATAAAGCCCTCTGTATCTATAACCAAATATTTGCAGAAAAAGGTTGAATTTAAGCCTGTCACGATTTCTATTTTTGACAATATACTGTCCCAGAAATTATTGCGATAAACAATATTATTGTAATTTTAAGAACAATTTATGTCGCTGATTTGATGACAATATATGGGTTGATAATGCAAGTACACCCTTACAAAGAGCAATAAACTATTCATTCTTAAGAATTTTCACAAAAAGATGTAAATTTAAAAAATAAAATAAATTAAAGCTGCAAGCAGCGATAAACAGGCCCGAGCAGTGTGGAGCTGTCAGGGGAGCCAGCCACACCGGTCCAGCGATCGCTGAAGAGGCGAGGCAATCTAGGACTCTCTGCTGAGTACACTGACAAACGGTTCATTAGTTGGGGAAAGGGGGCGTGGCTAATCAAAAGGGGTGGGACTTTATGAAATATTGTTATGTAGAACTGTTCAGTGATAGCATCATGCTTGACAAGTTTGAGGCAGATCGGACAATGTATGGTCAAGTTATTCAGTTATACTGGTCTGGCCTCGCTCCTCACTGCAGCATATGTTGTTGTTATGGTTGTCATTGTCATGATGTGTTGGTTTATGTTGGGTTGATCATGTTTATGATCTTGCACCGTGTTATTGTGTAAGATGTTGTGCTGTATCGCATCAAGCTTTATTGCGTTGTGATGTCTCGTGTCCCCCTGTGTTATTATATTATATATTGTTTATTTTCTTATTTTATCTTTTTTATTTATTAATTCTTTTTATTTCTTTTTTCTTTTTTCTTTCCTCTTCCCTCTCTTCTCGCATTTGTGCTTCTTGCTTTGTTTGCCTATTTATTTTTATTGTGTTATATACTGTCTTTACTTGTGGTCCACATGGTGTATTGTATTTGTCCCTCGTGTCACCTTGTTTGTTTCATCATTTCACCAATAAAACATAATTTTTAAAAAATAAAAAAAGTTATACAGTCTCGTGTTTTATGCCAAAACGCTATATTTTGCCGCCATGCCAGGGCCACATAATGTGACAGTCCTCAAGCTTTAAATCATTTTTTATCTCAAAGGCCTTGTGATTGTACTGAACAAGTTCGAAGTTGATCAGATTAAATCTGTAGGAGGAGTTCATTTAAGTATGTGGCGTGGGATAGCCGACTTCCTGTTCATTTTTGGGTATGGCTTCTTGAAACTTTTTGGTGCATCTTCTACATGTATGTACCAAATTTGGTGTCTCTACGACAAACCTGTTTTAGGGGCTCAATTCTAGGGGGCGCTAGTAGGTCATTTTGCCACACCCATTTCTGAAACCGATGCAATACGTAAATTTTGGGCGAGATTGAATTTTGTCCCAAGTTTGGTGAGTTTTGGAATATGATAAAGCCCTCAAAAACGTGATTCATTTGCCGTTATAATATAAGGACCAATTTCAATAGGGTCCTTGCACTGTTAGTGCTCGGGCCCTAAATATCCTTAATAAATAAAATAACAGAAAAAACACTGAGTGATATCATTAAGATAACATACCTGCACGGAAATGAACAGGAGCGACAGCATCAGCTTTTTCATCAGAGTGCCCCAAAACTACGAAGTCTGTGTTTAAGTAACAAAGCCCTTTAGCAGCTGTAATAATGTTATAATGACATTTATGACAAGCAGAGGAGGAAGTAAGGTGATGTTATTATTGAGGGACAACAATTTAAGCTGTCACAACAACAAATTTCACAACAGCGCTCTGTCAGTACAGTGTTTCTGTTTCAAACGGACATCCTAACTACAGGGTTATTACTGTATTCTGACCATAATGTGAAGGTCCTCTTACCTTAATATAGAAGTAATTTGAACCCAAACCGCGAAGGTCCCCTAATCTTAAAGAAGTACTTATTGTAGTCCAATGAGGTCCAACTATGTTTAGGTCCCTTTCTAATTGGGTCTCTAACATAAAGTCAATCTTAGATGAAAGCTGCATTACAACAGCAATATTTACCAGAATTACAGGCATTGCTATAATTATGTAATTCTCTTGTTTTCAAGAATATTCTCATAGTATCCATTCAGAGATACATGCACTAACATGTTCTTTTGCAGACTTCAGGAACTTTTTTTGTGACTATTTTTCATTCTATAATGAAGCAACAACTTTTCAAGTTGAAGAAAGCGATTTGTATGATGGAAAAACAGGATCCAGAATAATGATGGCTTCATGTTGTAACTGAGTTAACCAGCTCAAGCTGTATGATGGGTCCACTGTGTGTTAGTTAAGTGTTAGCTGCCATTGCTGATAATGACAGAAGTACCTTTATGTCCAGGGGTCTGCTCTGCTGGCATGCGGAGGTGAGGGGTGACATCATAGTGGGTGGGGCCCGTGCTGGCGGAGGTGCAGTAGCCCCGGAGGCTCTCTGGGTCATAGAGGTGCTCCAGAGCGTAGCCTGTCAGGGAGTAAGCTTTATGCTTATCCAAGTAGGGTCGTGGGCTGGTATGGGAGGGGTAGAGGGCTGGGGCCGAGGTAGGTGAAACTGAGCATGGACCTGGCCGAACAAACGGGTGGTATAATGGCAAAGTAAGGGGGGACAAGTCGGTTGGGAGGCAGTCTTTGGACTTGTGAAGGCGCTCAGTGCCTGGACTGCTGAGCCTGGACAAGGGGGCAGGGCTCGGTGCAGGACTGGCCCCCTGACTCAAACCTCGACACACCCCGGTCTGTAGTGGCAGGGATCCTTGAGTGTACTCAGGGGTGAAACATGGACCCTTGGGCAGCCCATTAGCGGGCCCCTGTGGGGCATCCAGAGGGCCCTTGCGCAGCTGAAGTCGACTTTCTTCTTCCTTGATCATCTGTTGCGTGGCTCTGATCAGCGTCTCGATCTTGCTGGGTTCCTGCGGGCTACATTGATAGTGGTCTGCTTGGTATCGATCCCCTGAGTCACTGGCTGAGCCTCCATCTGGAGAGCTGACCACGCTATCCTCCTCCCAGTGGCCCCGGCCTGCAGGACGACAGCATGAAAGCAGTCAGTAAGGTGGAAACAAGATTCAACGTTTTTTTGCCATAACAACCTGGTCGATAGGAAAAACAAGAACAAACTCTCCTCCACTTCACATACAGTAACCACCTACAGTGACAGGATATTTAAAACAAGCATTGCCAATGGGATGCAATCAGTACCACTGCAAGCTATAATTTAGATATGCCCTAACTGAACTGTTTCCTGTTGGAATGAGCTGACTGCAAGCAATGCAGCGCAATGTGGTACACCAGTTTGAGTTCAACTTTTTTTGTTGGACTACTCGTTTCTATTTATCCCTGTCGCTTGCAATGAAAGTGCCACAATGGATGAGGAAATGAAGAGTTATCTATACAATACCGGTTCAGGGATCCAAACAAACTAAGTGCTGTTGTCATTTCCAGTGAAAATCACAATATAAAACATTTTTATTTTGCATTCCTGTTAAAAAGTACAAATGTAGGCTATCACCCATCTTTTAAGTGGATATTTCCAGTCTGATCTTGAGGACACAGCTGATTGGTTTATTGACACGACGTAGAAGTGCAATTTTGTAAAGATTAAGAGAGTGAAAGATGGAGAAACAGTCTTCCTTGGGCGGAGACCGCTTGGTAAGGTTCCACTAACCCTGAGCTTCAGCCCATAAGACAAAGGTTTATTAAAAAGAAAAGAATATCAACTGTTCCTGTTCCACTTTAAAGTAGCCCCAAAGATCAAAGTTAGCACTCCACAGATATTGAGAGGAATCAGAAGAATATATATTTTCTTGTAAGCTGTCCAGTGTTGTGAAGGATAGGGATATTTAGCTTAGCTTCGCTGTAACTGAAGTGTTAAAACATAAAAAAACAAAAAAAAAACATTTAAAGTTTAGTTCCCCTATTGAACTGCAGGTCAAGGGGGCACATCACTTCACCACTCACTTCTTCTATTTGGCTTTGGGTTAAGAGACCACATCGTGCTCTCTTACTGAACCTTTCCTGAAAACCGGTTAGAACTAGGTCAGGGTGCAGCTAGTATGGGCTGTCTACTGCCGTCACCATCCTAAATTGACCAATCGCGAAAAAGTCCACCCTGTTGTTGGGGTGGGGCCCACACCCAGAAGATAACTGTGACTTGAGGAACTTGTTGGCACTCTGACTGGTGATCCCGGCATGGACACAGCTGAGTCCAGCTGCTCATTGCACTTGGCTATTATTCTTTCAATAAATGGTAAACTATATTCAGTTGTTTTGAGTCTTTTGTATAAACCAAGTCTAGAACAAAAGAACAGGGGCAGAGTGCAGGAGGATTTAAGAGCTCCAGCTCTAACAATCGTCACAAGTTCATTAACTGGTGGGAAAATATCCTTACAGTGACATCCTTAGTCAGAAGACAGTGATTCAACCTGTTTGTGTTGAATGAGGAGACCACTGTCGAAGCACAGGTTTTAGCCTGTGACGGTATTGAGGAATGATAAAGACTGCGTTGTGGTCCAACTCTACAAGAGGAGAAAGGGGGCATAAATTATCAGCATCAGTCAGTGTGTCTCTTATTCTGCAGGACAGGACTGTGTCAGAGTTGAGATGTCAGTAGACAACCTTGGTTAACATGGAAGCAGATGCCACTGCCTTGTTGTTTCTGCCTGGCTGGCGGAGGCGTACTGGAGTTAAGCCAGGTCTCTGTGAAGCACATGAGTAGTCAGTCCTTCCTTGATCTGTTTAAGATGGCCAACCTGCCCAGTTTTTTGGCTGAGGATTGCACATTTGCAGTGGTGGAATGTAACCTCGTACATTAACTCAAGTACTGTACTTAAGTACAATTTTGAGGTACTTTACTTGAGTATTTCCATTTTATGTAACTTTATACTACTCAACTACATTTTGAGACAAATATTCTACTTTTTACTCCTCTACATTTAGCTGACAGCTTAAGTTACTTTTAAAGTTGATATTTAACATAAAAACCATGATAAATTCAAAGTTATGCATATTGTCTTTTAATTAAACCACATAACAGTATATTAAGTAGGAAAAATCAGCCTTTATACTTAAGTACAATTTTGAGGCACATCTAGTTAACTTGCATATTTCCATTTATGTAACCTCATACTTCCACTTCACTACATTTTTAAGGCAAATATTGTATTTTTTTTAACTACATTTAGCTGCCAGCTTTAGTTACTTTCCACATCAAGATTTAACATGAAAAACATGATTAAACATATTTATGAATTGAAGCACATAAAAGTGTATTAAGTAGTTAAAATACCATGAAAACAGTAAAATGCTGCTTACATAAATGCATCAATAATAATAATAATAATAATAAACTCATAATATATTTAGAATATATATAACAATCTGAGTGGGTCCGTTCTGCATATCGAGTACTTTTACTTTTAATACTTTAAGTACATTTTGATGCTGATACTTTTGTACTTTTACCCAAGTAGAGTCATCTCACAGTGTGTTATTAGTACTTTTACTTAAGTAAAGGATCTGAGTACTTCTTCCACCACTGCACATTTGAGGGTATCAAATTTGAGGGTAACCCTCTGTGTTTCCTGCACATAGGTGTAGATTGTTTAGCAGAGTCACTGGAAATGTAGAGCAACTTAGGTTTGAGGTGTTTGCATCATGGAACATATCTATCCATTATTTCATACATTTGAAGAAAAAAGTATAGCATATTCTCAACAAAACATGTACAAAAGACACAGACACACAGAGAGCAACGCTATGTCGCTATAGCATGGCATGATCTTCAAGAAATACCTGTAAACACAAATACAAATTCCTATTATTTTAAGCAACCTGACTGGTAAGACATGGGAGTAACATGGCACAACAGCAGCACATAAAATGCTTAAAGAGAGTAAGTATTCTGTATTGACCGTCATTGATTGTGACAACACACCTTTTTTACAGCCCCAGCCTTACAGACAGCACCTTTAACCTATCCAACAGTGGCTCTGGATATTGTGCAGGTGGAATAACATCGGCTCATAATTTTTATATTCCATCTGTTAAAGATAGTGCTCATATAGTTCAGTCTCTATGCTGCCCTACAAAGTCTAACTGCAGTAACTACGCAAAGAGTAAAATTGAGAAAAACTGCTTTAAAGTTTTTTTTTTTTACATTTTTTAACTAGCCAGCCAAATGGGTCGTAGGTAAGTAAGTGATTTAACACCTATTTCTACATGTACTGATGATGTAATTTTTATGCTAAAAAAATCTACGATTTATTTGACGTTTGACCCCAAAAATGTAGTTTCTGCATTGCCGTAAAAGGTTCTAATAGTAATGAACAGAGTGCAGTAACTACAATGTTGTTGTCTTCTTTCAGCTTTTATATTATATTATAAAGTAATGTTATATTTTAGTCTTAATATAAATGTATCTCATTTTTTACTTAATCACTATCTAGATAACAATTTCCCTATCAAATAAACTTAATAATATTTTATATTATTCTTGTCTTCACTATTCAACACAATGAAGAAATACAAGGCTGCACTGTACCACAGTCAAAGAAGACGGTCTGCTTTGGTTTTATGTCTAAATCTGTGTATATGTCCAAAGCAGAATGTGGTAAGTGAAGTTACTGCTGTCTGCTTTGGTTTTGAGTTGGATTTTGTAGTTGCTGCAATTGTTGTATCAATATTTCTCTGAATTAAAGCAAAATTGAAATCTAAAATTGTGTCACAAGATAAAACAGACATCAAGGATTTAGACATCATTTTAAGTTATAACCCAGTTTCGACCAAAAATGTATTTGCTGCAGTTAGGCTTTGTAGGGCAGCATAGAGGAGTATGGCCCAGGTCTTAGTCCTCACCATTGTAGCTGTGGATGGCTGCGATGTGCGGCACACTGCTGTCATATCCCTCGTGGTTCTCCAACGAGTTCTTGCTCAGTGGCATGATGGACCGGGTGCCGCCCCACCACGAGTCCCTGCCAGGCGGAGGTGCTCCTAGAAAATATCGCCCTGCCTCACATCGCCCTCGCTCGCAACTCTGGCCTTGACCGTGTGCATGGAGGTGTGTGTAGCCGTTGCTGATAGTGTGATGGTGCTCTTCTGACAAGCTGTAACAGAGCGTGCGGGGATCAGTGAACTGCCTGTACACACAAGAGGCGTCCAGGCCTTCACTCTGCTCCAGCAGCTGAGGGGAGGCGGAGTCGGTGAGGGGGCTGCTGCCCCATGGACTGTCCTGGTCAGACTCTGACCGCTCCGTCTGGAAACTAGGATACTGTGTGAGAAATGTGGGTAGGGAGACAAGAAAATATATTATAGAAAGCCTTCAAATAAGGCGGCATACCCTCTTGGAGCCACATTTGAGATGCTCAGCCGACTGTATTTTCTGGAAGCTTGACATAATAGGGCGCAGGGCACACACATCCAAAGAACATCTACAAAAAAATCAGCCATATTCAGCCATGAATAAAAAATAAAAGACACCTTTATGTAAGTATACTGGTAAGTACTGTATACTTGTCGGCTTCATCAAGTCCCCAGGACTAATGACAGACTATGTACCAAAGTTGCCGTAGTGTCCACAGTCAAAATTGTGGGTTATGTGACACACTTGTTCCCAAAAATACATTTAACTGACAATAACGAAAAAAACAATAGTTAGCGTAACTGCTAGCTGTATCCGAAATCGGACACTTGGATCTCCTCGCTGTAAAACAATAAATCAATGGAGGCTGCTGGGTTTTTCAGGGGAAATTTGATGTTTCTGGGTAAGCTAAATAAATATCACCGTTATCAACCATCGTTATCAACACACCAGGACCATACTTCTGTCCTTCACAGTACAGTACAGTAAAAATACAGATGTACTTTTCAGAAGTTCTTACTGCTTTCTCTCATCAGAGTTACTTTCGTATTGTAATTAGACATGTAAATCATTTACATAAATTAAATTTCACAGATGTGTCAAATTTGGGATACAGTCTCTATATATAACAATGAATGCCGGAAACAAACACAATTTATTTGCGTTCACAACAGTCAAAAGTGAAGTAAAAAAACAAGTCACAAAGAGATTTCTCAAGAAGCATGAAAGGTCAGATGATCAGACAAACAAAGCCTCAGTTTGCCCATATTAGACATATTTGAAAGAGAAAATGAAGGCAAAGTAAAATTATTACACAACATACATCACAGATTACACACTTCTTTCTGGGTCTACTCTGTTGTGCAGTAGTTGTTTGCACATGGTTTTCTGTGAAATCAGGGATTATTACATAACACTATGAATGCTCCCTTCTGTGGTTTCAGGGTTGCGGTGGCAGCAAGCTCAGTAAGCTAGATGTCTCTCTACCCAGACATATCCTCCGGTGTCCTCTGGGCGATATGGGATAAATACACCCACCAGGAAACATGCTTACCAAATGCTCAAACCACCACTACTGACTCCCTTCAATGCCATGGAGGCAGCAGTTCTACTTCTTGAGCTTCTTTCAGATGTCCCCCCAGATGATGACCACAGTCTCCATGTATAGGAATTGTATTTTGGCTGCTTGTATCTGTGATCTCATTCTTTAAGTCATTACCTTTGCGTCATTATCTAAGTCAGCTTTGCCAAACTTTGTTGTAACGATGTCACCTGCTATACGTGTTCCTGGATCTCAGCAGTTTCTTTGTGAGTACAATTGTTATAAGAGATAAAAAGAAGGGACTGCTACTACAAAGACTGTATCCATTGGTGGAATGTAACTAAATTTTAATTAATTAATTAAAAACTACAATTTTGTGGTACTTGTATTTTACTTGAGTATTTCCATTTTATGAAACTTTATATTTCTACTTCACTACATTTTGAGGCAAATATTGTAATTTTGCTCCACAACATTTAGCTGGCAGCTTAAGGTACTTTTGACATGAAAATCATGATAAATTTAAAGTGATAAGAAATGTAACAGTGTGACAATAAGTTGTTTTTAATTGAGCCCTGTCTTTACAAAATCCAAACACTGCTTTCATAAATGCATCAATACAAAAAATCTAATTAGATATTTAGAATATATAAACCAATCCAATTGGGTCCATTCTGCATAACAAATACTTTTACTTTTTAAACTTTAAGTACATTTTGATGCTGATACTTTTATACTTTTACTTCAGTGATTTTTTTTAATGCAGGACTTGTAGTGGATTCATTTCACAGTGTGGTATTAGTACTTTTACTTAAGTAAAGGATCTGAATACTTCTTCCACCACTGACAATATCCAGGTTGCAACAAACTAGAACTGCCCTTTAAATAATACCTGGTGGTACCTCATCAAAGGAGTCACTGTATGCTCCATTAAAAAAAGCCAAGAAAAAAGACATGAATGAACTACACCACAAATGTTTAAAATCCCTACCAAGAAATGCAACCTACTATGAAACTGAATGACAGTTTAGTCTGATATGAAATCTCACCTGTGTGTATGGTGAGAGTCTAGCTTTGGTCTTGGGCCGGGACACTCTGCTCTTGGGAGTTCTGCAGTTCTCCGGAAGGCTGGCAGTGCTGCTGTTGTAGGGGAAAGAGACCTTGGACGTAGCCTGGTCCAGAGAAAGCTGGAGGCCTTTATACTCTGTCTCCCTAAAGACACAAGCATACATTCCATGTGGTGTTGTTTATTTTTTGCATTTGCATGTCATAGATTTAATACGGTCTATAATTACACAAGGAGAGATCCCAGTCCCCTGGAAAGGCTGTTTATTAAAGAACACAAACAAGTCCATGTGTACCTGCGTGTTTGGTTTTTCTCTAGGTGCAAAAACCCATTAACATCTGTTTAGCAATTAGAGCCTCATCATGGTGCTGACAGGGCCAGCATGCAGAGAAATGTGTGTTTGTGTGAGTGTGACTGCTGGGAGGGGTGGGGGTGTGCTAAGAGGGCTGGAACGGCTGTTGGGATGCTTGTTTTACCAGAAGGATTGCAGCAGGGCCTTTAACAAACACTCTACAGAGGGAAAGCTGTCCAATCAAATACACTGAGAGATTAAAGGCTATGTCTGGCTAAATCAGGCCCATAGGAGAAGCTTGGATGTCTCACTACTGGGAAATGGGAATTGATTTCTCGCTAAAGTGTTCCACAGATCTCACCATGGATGATAACTCAAGTTTGAGAACACAAAACCTGGACAGGGTTTACTTGAGACAAACAGGGATCCATCATCCATGCACATCTTCCCTCTGTCCCAATTGATCTCCACACAAACACAAATTTGTACATACCTGCAGACATTTGCATCAATTACAATGGGGACAATTGTATAAAGGGACAAAGGTAAGCTGTAAATCATTACAGGGAAGAAGCTGGATTTAGTAAATGTTTGGCATAACTGCCTGAATTAAAAATGGCAGTTGATTTATTATCCATAGTATTTGCTCAGGAATTTTCTGTCAAGTAACTACATCAGCTCTAGCCTATTATATATACCAGTGTTTCCCAACCTTTTTTGAGCCACGGCACATATTTTATGTTATAAAAATCACATGGCATACCATCAAAGAAAAATGTCAAAAAGAGAGTAAAAACACCCTAAATATGTTTAGGACTGCAAATGTACTGTCATCTGTCACAATTCTAACCCTCCTCCTTTATTCGGCCTCGGGACCGGCAAAAGCGACCCAAAACAGATAGCCGGTGGGGACTTCATGCATGCGCGATTAATTTGACTGGACACTGAGGGGTTAACATCCCCTGCTCTGACTGCAGCTGGGAGAGACTGCTGCAGGAGGACTGGGCTGCTTGTGAATGCTTTGGGACAGGTCGATAAGAAGAGTAGCGACTGGGAATCACTGATATATACATAAAAGTGACCATTGGTTAAGACATCCATTGAACACACAAAGACACACACACACACACACACACACACACACACAGGAAGGAAGATGCAAAAAACATCGGTGTGGGAGTGGATCATTGTTTTTAATTTATCAAATATAAATGGTTGCACTAGCCTTTATGTCATAAAACCTCTTGAAATGCAACAGTATGGTCCTGTGACTCTGTGACCCCAAACCAAGGAGGTGAAGTGATCAAGTACATTGCAACAAAAACGATTCGTTTTTACAAATCTGTTTTTCTTGCTTATCCTGTTAATCATCTTGCGTTGCTTCTGATCTATTTTGTGACCCCCTGAGGAGTGCCAACTCCCAGGTTGAGAACCAGCGCTCCAAAATCACTTCTATTATGAAAGCGACAAGGAGAGCTCTGTCATTTTTTTGCTCATGTATACATATAACTGACTAACCTGTGACAAACTGTAGATTTATCATTGAAAGTTTGTGTATCAGTTACTGCTGTCTGAGGGACCATTTTGCCCTAAACCAGAATAAAACCAAACAGCCTTGATTAAACAGCGTAACTGTGGTGAGAGCCAGACGAGTAAAACACGTGGTTCTGTGCTTTGCTGCAGACATGCCCTCATTCAAAGGATTGCTAAATCACTGTCAGGTTGTGGTAGCAGTGGCAAGTCCACAGACCTGGGACAGGAGGTGCACAGGTTATCAGAGCTGAACACACAGTGGGAGTTCACATGCAGGTGAAGTGGCCTTATCAGCTGTGTTATCCATGGCTATATACACTAAAGCTATTGGGCAAACAAACTCTACCCCTGACAACAACACTCCACAAAAGCATACCTCCTGCCCACATCCAACTGTCTGTCTTTTGTCCCCTGTCAGAAAGAAAAAGAAGCATACTGCCTCATTTCCACTGTGACTGTGTGGCTTACTCGATACAGTACAAAAGCAGATCATGGGAGGAAATAAGGCTTCATTCTTCTCACAGCAAGCTGGAGCCCATAAACACTCATCAAGTTTACAGCCAATCAATTAAAAGGCCATAAACACAAAGCTGTTATGGATTTGATGTAGGAGGTAGAGGAAATGTGTGTCAAGCTGTTCTCTGCCTCTGAAGGCAGCCAGCCGCGCCGCTTAATGGAGGGTTTTATGGGCCATATTCATTCACGAGCTCACTGTGAAATATGCACATTAGGGGTAATAAAATAACGCGATAATAGGCAGGTGAATGGTATCCTTCACTTACTAATATGCGTGGCTCATGCTCTGCTGTGATTAGACTTTGAATTCTTTGTAAGGGAGTGAAAAGTAGCAGCTTGTAATGAAGATTTTAGTGGTGCTAGTAAGTGCTGTTGGACTGTTTGCACAGGATTAAGGCCCAGCAAATGCAATCTAGTCCGATCAGATATACTTCAGTGCTTGCTGCTGTTATATAGTCTGCAGTCAGAGCTGCAAGTCTAAAATAAACTTTACCAGGTGACTGACGCCACCACAGAAAGGCCACCACAGGTAACAGCCAACACATGAGCACACTTAGTAACTAAGGGCTAAGACATACTGATAAACTGGCATACAAGAGAGCAGACACAGTGATAGAACATGAATGTCAACCAGCACTGAAGGTTGAAAGAGCAGGAAAGTTCTAGTTTTTCCTAACAGAAATCACAATCATCTTGTTTCTAACTCAGCCTACAACACTAAAGACTAAGAAAACAGACACTGACTTCAGAAGTCTTCTTCATCTGCAGATTCTGCAAACCAGGCTTCAACAAACACGTGTCATATTTCCAATTAACCTTCAGTTAATTGCTTCACAGCAACTGTTTGTGTAAATCTCTAGTACCAACACTCATTATCTTCTCAAAGTAGAGAGTGACAGAGATCTGATCTGCACTCTCTGCCCTGGAGCTGCCAGACTCTTCTGTCATTTCATACCAGACACATCTGACTGTCAGGTGTCCTCCCATCCATATGCGCGCACACACACACACACACACACACACACACACACACTCCGATTGAGATGTGTGACTGAGAGTAGGGCTGTGATATGTGATATGTGATATGCATATATGTATATATGTATATATGTGTGTATATATATATATATATATATATATATATATATGTACAAGTCATGACAATACATGTTTCACTCCTCTGTATCCCTTGGTGATATATAGAGTGTAAACCTATAGAGAATTTGTGTCAAAGGGTTTTACATTTGTTCCCAGTTTTAATTAAAAAGAAGAACACTCAAACTTTACATAACAGGACTGTTACATGTTGCTGTTAAGTCAAAATGGCTAGATGATCAGTAGTGGTGTAAGTAGTGATCTTCAATTCTTTTAACCACTCAGTCTTCTTTAATTAATTTAAATACGGGGTCACACCCATCAGCTGCTGCAGACATGCTTCCCTCACTGTACAGCCGAAGAAGACAATGTGGGAAAGTTAGGCTGTCTGTGACGCACACATCTTTAAAACGGACTCAGAATATAGTTTCGTTTGTATATGCTTATATGCTCAGTAATGTATGTAGACATTGTAGTGATTGAATTATGGTTGAAAAAAATGCATATCATGATATTGGCAACATTCCCACTTCTTTGCGTAGTGGTGTAAGTGTTT
Source organism: Centropristis striata (assembly GCF_030273125.1). Lineage (NCBI taxonomy): Eukaryota > Metazoa > Chordata > Actinopteri > Perciformes > Serranidae > Centropristis > Centropristis striata. The sequence goes on along the minus strand of NC_081524.1, from coordinate 25,374,566 downwards.
CCCATTAATTACCTAGACCGTGGCATCCCACCAGAGTCTCATGTGCTGCGCTAATGTCACATTTCAAGCTATTGAAAGTATATTTACACTATTCATAATATAAAGTTATTTTGCGTTGTGTTGCTGTTGCTCTGCAGAGTGTCTGTCACCCGTCAGTTAGTCAAACCCCCCGAATCCACCACAGAATTTACAAGACTGTCAAAATAAGAATAAGGCCCTTAAAAGGATATCACAATATTTCAGGGTATTTTTGCAATAACAATGTTCTTGATGATTATTACAACATACTGAAAAAAAATATAGAAAATATGAATTTTTTGTCTGTATAAATGAATTTAAAAAAAAAATTCCCACAGAGGCCCGAATTTGCTGGCCTCTTGCACACTCTAATGCCACTATTCTATCATATACACTGATCTTAATCATTGCATATTTTAATGAAATATTGTAAAGGAGAATAAGGGTCATTGTATGTTTTATTTAAGGCATCTTATTTTGACAGTCTTTTTGTAAATTCTGGGCCACCACAGCCTAGGTAATTAATGGAAGACCCTTTAAGCCACTACGTCAAGAAGTAGGAATGTTGCCATTATTGCAAAATATTCATTTTTTTATCATATATAAAAAAAAGAGTAAAGACACTGCACCCAATTTGTGAAACCAAATGGTATCAACCTTTAAAACTGCTGCAACAACTTATGGGACATACTTGAGCATGGGATATATACTCATATCATAATGTTCTAAACCCTTGTGCACTAATTATTCGAACTAATTCATTAATTTATTGATTATTTAATAAATACACATTTATGACTTGAACGTCTTGACACAGATTAATCTTCAGCTTTCAGATGATGCATCTATCTATCTATCTATCTATCTATCTATCTATCTATCTATCTATCTATCTATCTATCCATCTATCCATCTATCCATCTATCCATCTATATTACTTTAAGGCTGAAAATATTTTTTTGTGTGTACTCAAAAAGCAATCAAACATATAGAAATAAAATTACAACACTGTTTGTCTCAAGTAAACCATTTGGATATCTGTTTGATGGTCAAATTTATAAGCATCTTGATATCATAAAAGTAGATCAAGCATCATTTAGGAACAGAGACAGATACTCACGTGAGAACATAGTTGACACTGACGATGCAGTGAGGACGGGATGAGCGGCTGTTGTGTACAATAGTTGCATAACTCTGAACCCAGACCCAGCCGCCAGGCTTGGCCAAGAAACGGTAGTACTTAGTGGTGACCTGACCCTTTACCAGCACTGCATGACCAAGAGATGGGAAAGACATTACAGCAAACGATTACTGTAGGAAAAAAATACTAATTATAGCATGTACAAAATTACATTAACAGACCAAAATGCAGCACAACATAGTGCAAAAAGTCTGGTAAAATCCAGACAAATCTAAAATGGAAAAGTCTCACATAGCTGAACCTAGTGCTAAAGGTTATAGGTTAAAGGTTATAGGTAGGTAAGTGATATGACACTTATTTCTACATGTATTGATGATGTCATTTTTATGCAAAAAAGTCATGGTGATTTATGTGACCTTTGACCCCAAAAACGTAGTTACTGCATTGCTGTAAAAGGTTCTAATAGTGATGCAAAAACAGAGTGGAGTAACAACAATGTTGTTGTCTTCTTTCTTTTATATTTTGTTTTCAGTGAATAAACATTTTCAAATTGATTTTGTTATAAGTGTGTTAAAAAGTGTTTAACAACTATATTCAAAGACTTGTGTATTTTAGACATAATATAATAAAGAAATGTTATATTTTAGTCTTAATATCATTTTATCTCACTTAATAATAATAATAATAATAATAATAATAATTTCCCTTTCAAATAATCTTATAATTTCTATCATTTTTATGTTTAAATTAGTATATACGTATATCCAAAGCAGATGGTGGTAAGTGCAATTACTGCTTGGTTTTGAGTTGGATTTTATGGTTTTTATATAATTATTTCTCTGAAATTAAGCAAAATTGAAATCTAAAACTTTGTCACAAGATAAAACAGACATCAAGGAGTTCATTTTCTCAATTTTGACCAAAAATGTATTTACTGCAGTTAGGCTTTATAGGGCAGTATAGCCATGTGTCCTGTGCTGTTCTGGAACACTGTGTGTGTGTGTGTGTGTGTGTGTGTGTGTGTGTGTGTGTGTGTATCTGAGTGAGAGATTTTGTAGTAAGGTAAAACAAACCTAACTCACACAAGTGATGAGCACATCGCAAGTGGAAGGAGTCACAGCTGTGGACATGGTGATAGAGAGTCTTCTCAATTAGATCCTGAGGCTCATAGCCTGTCAGCTCTGCAACCCTGAGCAACACATGCACGTTTGCATGTCTCATTAAGCCTTATATTTATATACATACACATATAAAATATGTAACATACAAACATGCAGACAAAGTCACACCCACACAGTTACATACTGTACATGCATACAAACACAAAAGCATTTAGTGCAGGCAGATAAAGAACAATGTACCGTGAGTCTAGAAAGATGAGCTTCATGTCTAGGCTTGCTCTGAACATGAACATGTTGCTGTGCAGTTTGATCTCAGTGACGGCGCTAGGTGGTAACGAGTGACCAACAGCTACCAGCCCAACGTTCTGATAGCAGCCGTCAAATGGAGACATGTCCAGGCTGTACTGACGGATCTTCAGGTAGCCGCTACAGTGGATCACCTGGTAAAAGAGTTAATGAATACAGGAAGTATTAATATCAATTCATACATGTTCCAGTTGCTCTTTAGTCCTGTTCGGGGTCATGGGATCAGATACCAAATCTGGTCTGTCTCATCATTAGGAGATATGCTTGATATATGGGGTGTCTTGTTGATTGTGGCCAGTTTGGGAAACTTTTTTGCCTTTTCTTAACAATGACAATTAAGTTGTCACCTGTGTTCTACCTGATTATTGGTACGGCTCCAAACTAACTTAACAGCTTTGCAAATTAACTCAGCCATCCCATTCATTTGAGTCAAACAAACACGGTTCAACAACAAAAAAACTTCTGCTAGGCTGCAAAATCATCTGACAGGACTATTTCTACTTTTTGCCTCACCACTGTTATGATGATAAAATGGTTGAAGCCATGAAAACTCCAGAGTCTATCTGTATAATAAACCACTCTGCATTGTGTTCTCATTACACATATATACTTCACTTCACAACATGTTTACATAAGAGTTTCAGGCTAGTAGAAAAGAAATGGAGAAAGAAAGAGACAGATGTTGCATCTGAACCAAACATCAAATACATAAATAATTTAACTAATTTAATAAATAATAATAAACAGCTCTGTGTACTCTGATAATAACCTGCATCTTGTTTTGTGTTTGCTTCCCTGTAATGTAAACGTATCTTCCCAATGCCAACTCTTCAGGTATCAAGGTGAAAATTGTACCTGTACAAGACCATCTGTGTTTGAAACATTATCAAGTCCATATAGAAAAAGGGGAATTGGGAACGACATACTGTGTGAAGGTCTTTTTGATAATGGGAAATTTTAAATTTGGAAAACTAAACATGGATTCAGACAAAATATATCTACTTTAGTTAAACTATCTCAACTTAAGGACCACTTATTGAGCTTTACAAGTATATCACACAGTTCAACCTTTAAGCCATAGTGGATGAGAATTCCAAAAAATGCTCCAATAAATGGGATGTTTGAATCTACGGTACCATGACAACTGAGTTAACGCCACCAGCTGCTGAAGATCAGGCCAAAGGCTCAGGAACATGCAAGAAGGTGGACCTTGAAATGAGATTGTTGGGGTGGCTCAAACCCTGGCAGTTTAAATTTCAGAGTATCCTTGGGCAAGATATACTGAACCCGAAATTGTTCCCCATGTTGCGTCATCGGAGACTTAATAGTCGTGTTTCCACTACAGTCGAATACCCAGAATATGGGGGTCTCATTTGCCAAAATGCCCCTAATTTGAATATGAGCTATCCTGAGCAGCTGTTTGACCTGACTTTTTTTGGCCCTGTCAAAGAGCAGGGCCGTTTTTCTCCCATGAAAAAAGCCTGGTTGCTGATTGGATAGAATGCTAAGCAGGATGTGACGTAGTACTCGACGCCACAACAACACGCGCCATTTGTAGAAGCCGGCGAAGTAGCGAGTAGTCACAAGTGACAATAAACATAAGCCCCTTTCATAGTGTGGTCCCGCTATATTGCTGGAAAGATCTGTGCCAGCTGTTTACATTAGGGTGTTCATAGTGATCCCGTGAAGGCAAAATTATATTCTGTCCTTTCATAGTGCAGTCCGGCATTGAGGAACGAGGTGCACAGTAGCACAGTGCTAATAGGCTAACAGTTAGCTCTGTAACAGTGTGTATGTGCTGCTGCTACAGGAGGTGTTCACTTAGTGATCTGTTTGTTTACAACAAGCACCGGACACTCTGTGCACAGTTAGTGATGCCGGTTAATTCACCATCAGCAGCGGACACTTTGTGTACAGTTAGCATGCCGGTTTGTTTATGATCAGCGGCGGACGTTGTGCACAGTTAGCGACGGCGGCCACAGTTGCATCTCCCGTGTTCAATCGGTCGCGTATGTGACGTCATGGTCGAAACTGTCGCTAAGTGATTATGCGACGATCGAAAACCATACGTCACCTCCGGAGTCTCGTAAATCCCTCTGGGGCCTTTTTTTGTAATGGAGACATGCTGAGTGAGCGGACATTTGAGAGGGCGTGGCCTGAGACTTTCCCAGTGGCCACTCTTTCCCCTAATGGAAACACGGCTAATGGCTATTTATTACATTATGGTGACCAGTGGCACTTTGTAGAGTATATGTATGTGTGTGTCATCATCTGTAGTGTTAAAGCACTTTGGCAATACAATTCCAATACAATGCACACATGCAGGACAATCATCAGAAGTCTATTTGGAACATCAACCTAAAAATCACATTTGTGAGCTGTTTCTTTCTCAACCTAAAATACATCTTAGAATTTATGACACATTACCACAAATTCCCTTAGTATAAGTTTTGAATTGACTGAAATAACTTGATTTTGACCAGAAAATTCCATTTGTCATCTTCCAAATTGTGAATAAAAGAAAGTTGTGTTCATGCCAGTTTAACTGCACAGCCCTACTATACCTTGTAGCCTCCACAGGTAAGACCAGCATTTCTTTTAGCAAGGACACATTTCATTCGCAGAAAGAAGGAGCGTTCCATCTCATATTCTGCAAAGAATAAAAAAAGAAAACATGCAAAAAAGAAAGTTATGTATCCTGTATGATGGGTTCATTCCATACATAATACAATATGCCTGGGTTGTCGATTACCATGAACGAAGTGTGAATGGTAAGGCTGGTGTGCTGTGAGGACAGCTGTCATTTCATCATGGTCTGCTGGATGGATGTATTCATAAATGCTGTTTCCTGTCAACTCTACCTGTTGAAATAAACATTCATCTCAGAACTGTGACACATCCGAGCCAACATTCCAGAGAAGATCTCATCAAGTCTGTCAAACCAACCTGCGACAAGCCCAAGTGGACTGATGCTGTTTCTGATATGTACATTATTTTCCCATCTGGAGCAACCACAAAAATGAAGCCATCTAATGTCTGAAAAAAAAGAAGAATTTTATTATTTTAGATATCAACAAATTGTGTTTGTTTAAAATCAGTGTTATGTTCTTAAGTGTATTTAATTATATCATTAGATATGATATACATAAATCTGTAGATAGCTCTGTAGAGCTGCTATCACAGCAGATGGACTGATTGATTTAACAACATTATGACATATTTATGAAATAACAAACACAAATAACACTGACATGTAGCTTTAAAAGAAAAACTGAATAAAATATGGGGTTACCTGCTCAAAGCAATACAGTCTAATACAACACATAATACAAATACAATAACCCTAAAAATAAATCCTATCTTTCCACTTTTCATTGAAATTTAGGTATTTATTCAAAGAAATGGTTATTTTGGAAGCTGTAGTTTTTTGTCCACCCCATTTCATCCACTAAAAACCGAACATTAAATCTTTCACAAAGGAATGTTGTATTAGACTTCATTCAGCTTAGCTTGGTGTAACCTACCTAATACACTAGCAAATGAGTGGAAGACTATACTATTATTACGAGTTTGTTTAATGTTAACATTAATAACAGTAAAACTAATAATGAGAAATTTTGCCAGTCTGGAAGGTTGATTTCTGATTATTGTGAGACAACATGAATGCAGCAAAAATTCCCTCTCACAATGTTGGTGAAAGCAAAAAATAATTTGTGTATCAACCCAGTGATTCGGATCCTGTACGAAAAGTGGTGCTTCCTTGGCCAATGCTGCACCCTTCCACCAAGTTTCATATAAATCAGGCCAGATGTTTATCTTGCTGACTCACAAACGCACAAACCTAGCTCTGTTTGGCTCTCTTCTATGTTCGTCTGAGCAGAAGTAGCCAACCTGTGGTTCTCTCTCTGACCAGCCTGCAGCCTGCAGCCTGCAGCCCTGCTCCATTGTGTTGCTGCTGATGTGAGAGGGGCTGCAGGACAGACTGAGGCTCTGTGCGTGACCAGGAATGTGTTCAGCTCATTTCAGTCTTAAAGCATAAGAATGAAGGCAGCAGGAGGCAGACGGCACTAAACCATACACACACACACACACACACACACACACACACACACACACACACAAAGTCTAGCTATGGTTGAATAGTAGTAATAATAATATAAATACCAATGATTCCAAGGAGTTAAGCTATATATAGTGTTTAAATTGTTTATTTTAATGAACATTTAAGGGCCTGTTAAGGGGCCTTGTGTTATGTGGTTCCCTTGAAAAGCCCAAGGCCCACAGAATTTTTTCAATTGCTTTCCAAACATGTGAGGACTCATAGGCACTGCAGTAAGTACCTGTAAGAGATGAGAGCCTAATTCCTGGCTGACTCCATCCAAAGAAGTGCTGCAGCTCACATGACCCCAGGACTCCCCAAGACCTGGTAAACAAATCACACACACACACACACACACACACACACACACACACACACACACACACAGAGGAAAAATAGAATTAAAATGTCACATTTATAGATTCCGAATTGTCATAATTTTATTATAGGGCAACTACAACTTATTAGGCTTTAATTAGACAAATAGAAAAACAATTCATGGTAATATGTCTGGTACAGACTAATGGAGTAAAGACAATTGTATGTATTTTATCACTCAGTACACAATTATTGAATATGTTTTTAATGTTAAGACTGTAGGCTAAACACATTCAACTACATCAGACAAAAATAAGCATTGAGGTGACAATAGCAAGAATATAAAGTTAAACATGGATCATGGATGGACATATCCACCCATCCAAAATTTGTTTGTTTGTACTTTTTTATATTGTTTAGACTGCAAACTACAGAACACTTTTTTAATGCATGTTGCTGGTTACTATTTACATTTAGTGCAGCCTATACAGACTACACATACACATGTACATAAAAGCCCTATCTATATACTCCATACCCGTTTTTGTTCAGAGTCAAATTCCATATGTGCACACATAGTTGGCTATATGAAGCTTATTAAAAATACTTTTTTTCAGACATTCTCTGCTTTGACCATCATACGTTTAAATCTTACGGTTTGCGGCCAACAACTCTAAATTCACCAAAAATTATACACGGGCTTTTATTGAGTCGTTGCAAACGCTGTGGCGTGGAAATATATTCATAAACCCTCCACAACAGACGTAAAAAATAACACGAGGACAGAGCAAACAGCAGTCCGTGCGCAGCGGACACCATTCACATGCAAATCCCGCTGTGCAGAGCAAACAGCCCCGCGGCCTGCTGCAGACCACAGGAGCTCATATGGACTGCGCGTTTGAATCAAAAGACACAATCAAATCAGCCCCACAAAGTGCCACAAGTGAAAGAAATACTGGCTTCCACTTAAAAAAAAAAAGACTAAAAAAAGAAGATAAATAACTACAAAGAAAGCGTGTTTAACCACCGCTGTGAGAACATTCATTTAAGAATGCTTCCTTAGTTTTAATAGTGATTTTATCATTTGGCTCTCAGAGGCGGCGATCAATGCTGTTCATCTCATTTACTCCCCACAGTCGTCCTATAAACCCTCTATAATAATAATAATAATAATAATAATAATAATAATAATAATAATAATAATAATAGCTATTATTGTGATGATTATTATGATTATTATTTTAATATGGTCTATTTAAAACTAGGACTTCTATGCTTTTGGTAAAACAAGGAAAAACATTTTCACTGATGTAAATAAATAAAAATCACTCGGATATCAAGCTGCTTGTCTTATTCGATTGGTTTAAAACGTCTTACAATGAAGGGAAATGAAAGGAACTGTGTTAAAGAGAGCTGCAAATAACGCGGTAACAGCAGCATACAGAGGACTACTGAGGCTTTATGTGATGTCCACAGATAGGGTCCAGAGTGTGTGTGAGGGCTGCAGGCCGCCAGCGGCAGGTGAAAACCAACTCATCTGCTAACTCAGCGTTAACACAAAGTTAGTGAAAGCTCCTGAAATTAAGAAGCTCAGTTACTGTTTTATTTTCATCCAATTTGCTCTATCGTATCAATTCAAATTTATAAATGTAGTCTAAATAAACATTTGAAAAAGAAAAACTAAGATCAATTTGGAAGAAGCATTTTTATAAATTATATAAAATAAATACAGATAGGCTAAATTTAGTGAACCGATTTGGTGTTGCACAATATGCAATTTAACTGTACCACAAAACTAACGGCCACGATTAAGATGACACATAATTAACAGCAATAATAATAATTAAAATAATAAATACACGTTTTGCAGTGCCTATCAGCACTTTCATATTTAATGAAAATAAATCTTCGGTTTGTGACGTTAACGCTTTTAGTGTGTTGAGAATCAGAGCATAATAAAAAACTTGCTTATTTCGATACTTCATTTCGAACAAAAAACTTTAAGTCTATCTGCTGCTGAGAAACCAACATTATACATTATGTTGTCGCTTTTATTTTGTCACGACTTTGTGTTTCTGATGGTTGTCACAGTTAACAAGATATGAATAGTCATTTGACTTGAATCTGATAAAAGAGTGATTTTAGTTTCTGTGGTTAAATCTCTTCAAGGGCACAAGGCATTTGTGGTGTGGGGTGTCATGTAATTTAACCCAGGATGGACAACATGGCTCGGGTCAAAGGTCATCCCGGTGACCACTCTGAGTGTCATAAATAATCTCTCCCTTCCTTTTCTACACTCCAAATGAACAACACTTTTAGCTATATTCTTTCCCCCACTTATGCAAAAGCACTACAGTCCTCTCAGACGGGCTTCATCACATGTGGCTGCTGGTGAAGTGGACAAGGGGTTCTTGGGATACCGAAGGCGTGAGAAGACTGAGTGGAGGAGTCCAGCCTTTAAAACAACAGAGGGGCTTTAATGCCTGTAAAGGAGCCCGCAGACTGCATGAGCAACACTGTCCCTTCAGTGATCCAGAGAGCCTTACAGCTTAAAGTCATGCAAGCAACGCACCATAACGTGTTACTGAAAGTGTGTAGTTTGTTATGTGTTGTATGTATGTGAGCATTGATATCTCTTTGCAATTTATAATGTAATATGCAGGAAGAAGAACACAATATCCTGACTGAAGGAAGTGTCAGCTGTCTGACCTGCAGCCAATTCATTCTGATTCTTCAAGAACTATTTCCAGCTCATGTTGGATCCATAATAATAGGTTTCTTTCAACAACCATGCATTTTGCTTCAGATTTATCAGAACTGCAGTATTTGTCTGTAATTTTTTATTATAACTCTATCACAATTGACTGGATTAATGTAATAACCTCCACCTGTCTGGTAGTTTTCTTTGCATTTAGCATAACAACATACAATAAATACCTACCTCTTGGCTGACTTTTAATGCCTCCTTTTAATAGAAAATAGTTTTGCTGAGATGGACAGTATTATATATAAGGCTATGAGCGAAACCAAACAAAGTTTCGTCCTGGATTATTGGCATGGATTTTAGTAATAGGACCATGCTTTTTTCCTCTGCTTGTTACCTCAGTGATTGTGTAGTATGAGTATATTAATAATCAATAGGTTAGCATCACAGGCAGGTTTAGCTGCAGGCTCTCAGAGTGTGAGGAGCACCACAGCCTACTTTATGTTACAAGGAGCTCCATATGTTGAGGGATCACACGTGCAGATCATACTAATATCCGCAGCTCTGCTGCAGTCACGCAGGAAGGAGCCTCATCACAGCTAATCTGCTGCCAGGGGCCGCCAGGGGCCCCAGAGAGAAACCACATCCCTGCCGGCTCAGTGGGGACACAGGAAACTTCTGCTGCTGACTCGACGCACTCACTCAATTAATTTCATACATTTACGCATACTTTCTGACATTACAGAGAAAATAAACTGCGGAAAATATTGTATTAAAATTTCATTTCAATGCCACCGCGACTGGACGGATTTCAATAAAACTCCAGGGAAATATATTTTAATAGCACGCGATTAGGACAGTGACAAAACACGACCTTAATATACTGAAGATGTTATTAAAATATGCGCATATTTGAACTGCCTATAGCTCAAACAAAAGAAACGACGTCTACCGCTTTGGTTTTTGTATACAAATAATGTGTACAAATAGGCTATTTATTATGTTTTTATTTTTCTGAATAGCCTATAGGCCTATTTGAAACAAGAATAAACAGATTTTAATTGAATTAATTTAGAATTTGAAAAGAGTTGTTAGATGACTCCCCAGGAAATTACATTTAGTTAAAAAGGGACAACAGCGAAATATTAAAGAAATACCGATTATTAAGAATTAATATAGTTTATCAATTTTTAATAGAAAAACCTAATAAATAATTTAAAAACACGCTTATTACACAGCATAAACATAATCAAAAACAAAATATCAAAATATTACTACTACTACTACTACTAATATAATAGTATAATAATAATAGTAGCCTATAATAAAATTATCAACCGTAATTATGGTAGTCTAATAAGAAGATGAATGCCAGGAGAGTATTTTGTTATCTATAATTGTATCATATAGCCTATAAAATATAATTTATAACTATAATTATTCTTTAGTTGATTATATTGTTAGTGTAATTCATATGCGTTGCATTTTGATGTTTTGTGAGTCATGTCTCTTACCATCAGGAAAGACTATTCTCATCTTCAGGTAGCTTGTTGTGAGCCGGATGATTGAGGCTTTATCCAGTTGGGAGGTGATGGCGGAGGGAAGTGGCAATAGTTTGGCCAGTTCATAAAATTCACTATTTTCCTTTTCCCGTCGAGTCCGGGCAGCATTTTTAGATTTCTCCTTCATGTTGGTGTCTCTGTCTCTCTGTTAGTCCCGCGGCGGTCACTCAGTGTCCAGGTGTCTCATGGCACATGAAAGTAGATTTGTCCCTCTGGTCGGCCTAAAATCCACAACACATTCCCATATATCCAGGTGTTGGAGCAGGGGGCGGCTAATTCCTGGATTTCGGGGGATTATAGTGGCGCTTGGGTCAGCCCATTGGAGGGCTCAGCGCACCCTGGGGTCCATCACACCTGGTGTTCCGGGGAATGTTGGGCCCTACAGGACAAAACTAGCGTTATTTAAGTGTTGCGTCTATAAAAGACACTTGAAATGTAAAAAGTAAAGACAGAAATGTAGACTATTTGTAAACTCACATTGAACGCAAGGTCTTTGTTGTTTGCTTACCTCAGCGCAGAGTCAACAGTTGGCGGAACAGACGCCTGTTGGGCTTCAGAGTGTTGCGGCAGAATCTCCTAAAAGCTCCGCATATCTTTGATCCAGTGTGATTTTATGGATCTCAGCGCATCCACAACCTGCTCAGTGCTGCAGGCTCGAGGACCCGCCCCCAGCAGGCAACTCTGCTCCTATTGGGCGATTGGACCCCTTGTCCCCGTTTCTATTGGCTACTCTTTATGTTGACGCAGTACACGAGGAACGAGGATTGGCTGATGAAAATATTCACCTCTGGCAAAAACTGGATTGAAAAAACCCTCCAGTCTGTTCACTGTAATCTGGGAGAAATTAAGATTTCATAAAAATGCCTTTTATTTTTATGTATTCTCCCAACAAAAATACATATTTAGTAAAGATAGCTCGAGTGCCATTTAACAATCTGTGGAGATTTTTTTAAATATTTGATATAAATAAGATGTATTGGCCTATTCATAAATCTATTACTGAACTTAAAATTCAAGCTTCACAATTTGCTAAATTGCCATCGCCACATCCAAAAAAATAGTCCAATAGTGTAGTTATTGTAAGCGATGGTGTCTATTTATTTCAAACATTGTTCCATGATATATAATGTGCCGATGGTATGTTTTTAAATTGAGTTTGCGGAGACAGAAGATCCCAAACATATTCCAACATGCTGTTCAGCAGTGTATATGGCCTATGTATGGGACTACACTTTGTATATGAAGGCTTCAAATGGACATTGTTTTAAAAAAGTCAAATGTTTAATCTATTTATATTGTCTAAGGTTAATTCCCTCACCGGGATTGAAATAACACGAATGGAAGACTAAAGCATGATGGTATGCACAGAGGAGTAAACAAAGGATAATTTCTTAAACATAAACTGGGTTGATAATATCACATGCAGGTCTAATTCTTTCTGATGACGGATATTAGGCCACATGAAGACAACGTGGTGTTGTCACTCTTCCTACAGTAACCTAACTGTATTTTACTTATAGATGTGAGCATAAGGAATTATATCTTTAGGATTCACCACATCGTTGGAAGTGTTCAATAGTTTTCATGCTGTTGGAAACAAGCTGCTGTCCTTGCTGGTGATGGTAGAGCGGGCACACTCCACCATGGCTCTCTCTCCTCGCTGGCTGCGGCCGGCCGGTAATGGGATCCAGCCTGCGCTGAAAACATCATCCGGGCTGCTGGAGGCCACGGAGTGGTTGACGCTCGTTTAACCTTCATTTCAACTCCAAGTGTAGCTACTGGAAATTAGACTGCCACAGTAGAAAATAGGCCGTATGATGATGAGAAGGACTGAGCCCAGATATGATCACAACAGCATCACGGCTTCACTGCTCGTTTCTTCGTATGAAACAGGACACATCTTATGTAACTGAGATGCTAAATGACACGGATATCAAATTAGTATGAATTAAAATGCTTGTTAAGACCCAGAATGTTCCATTTGGAGCGCAGCATCAAACACACAATGTAACAGAAATTATATTTATTGTTCCACATTGTTTTTATGGCAGGTCCTTAGATGTGTGGGTTTGTAGTTTATTCTGATCTTACATCTAAGTAAACAAACCCTTTTGTACTTTTGGTTGGACAAATGACGTCACCTTGTAGAATGTGATGGGCATTTCGTTGGGTTTTTTTTTTTCAATCGATATTTAATTGAAAAAAATCGACAGATTAACTGTAATGAATTATTAGTGCTAGTGTTTGAAAATAGCCTATGCAACACTTCAGCACAATATGCAGTAAAACATTAAAGGTTTAATTTAACACAGCGCTCTTTACAAAACGCGCATTGAGATGAGGTAAAAACAAATAGCAGCGTTGGCCTATATGTTCACTTTATGTGTTTCAGCTTATTCATATCAACATTTGTAATTAATAAACTTCACACCAAGTTCTTGCCTCAGGGCCTCTAAGGCCCAGGGGCAGTTGTCTGCTATTTATTTGAAAATATGCAGCACTAAAACACATCAACTGACTTGAGGGTCCCTGTAACAAATTCCAGTTTCAAGACCCTCAGTCACAGTAAACCTGTTCTCATGTACTCCATTGAAAGTACATAATGCACTGAGAGTGAGAGGAATTGGGGGTTGACATTGTTGCATGAAAATTGCAACTGAATTTTGTTCTATAGTGGCAAAGGTCAAATACAGTCAGTTTAACAACATTTAAGCAGGGTAAAAAAACAGTAGCCTATAATGTGATAAGTTTAAGAAAGTATATCTCAATTCACTTCTGCTGCTATAAGGGCATAGCAAGGATTTAAGAAATGCAGACCATATTCTCCCCCAAGGGGACTCAACACCCGGAAAAAACCTGTTCTGGGAATTTAAAAAAACACACGTCAACAAATGTCACAATTTACCCTTTAACTTTCAATTCAACTGCTGTAATTAGAGTTATCTCCCAACATGGTTTATTTTCACATATACGCATGTGACTGTGGTAATAAAAACACTCAATCCTTTTATTATTATTATGTCATAGTTGGTTTAAACCTGTCAATTATTTAACATAAATTGTCTAAAAATACTACAAGAACCTGTCTTACAGAGAGAGAGAGAGAGAGAGAGAGAGAGAGAGAGAGAGAGAGAGAGCAGAGAGAGAGAGAGAAAGATCAGTCACAACATCAAAGCTGCATGAATTAAAAATAAAATACATAAAAGCGCACAATGATATAACAAAACATAGGAGGGATTAAAGAGACACATGGCCTGAGGTATCAATGACCCCCCTAAGTCTGTCTGTTGAGCAGGACAGGGACTGAATATGCTCCTCTGCCTGTGCAGAGTATTGCCCATAATGGACAGCAGTTTTTTAAGGGACCTTTTCTCTGCCACTGATCTTAGGGACTTTCTGAGCTTTCCTCATTAGCTTGTCCTGCTTCATAACATCCCTCCTCTTTCTGATCGTTGTTATTTTGATGTGTTCCTGCCCAGAGACCACAGATGCAAATAAGCTATATAGCTAACTCTGGCCAATGGTTGTTGTGTCCTGTTAAATAAACTTTGAAATGAAACGAATGAAAATGACGCTGCCTCCTGAGCACACTACACCATAGAAGAAGACGCTGGCAACGGCAGTTTAGTACAACATCTGCAGATGTTTCCTGAGCCTCCTCAGGAAGTCAGCTTGGCCCTTTCCTGTATAGGTTTTCTAATTCTCAAGGACCAGTCCAGTCTTCCATCCAGGTGCAGTCCTAAGTACCTGTGAGTCTGAACCAGAGAGTGGTTATGGGTGGAGCCTGGGCCTCCAAAAGTCAAGGTGTTGATCTGAAGATGGCTCGACCTTCACCAGGTGATGAAGATGTCCATGACCCTCCTGTCAATACTTAATACACCCCGCAAATAAAATAACCTACATAAGTGGGTTAGAGCCCAGAGATCAGGTTTAAACATGAGTCATGTAGTATAAACGTAGCCTTAGTGTGCCAATCAAATGTAATTGTATACAAGCACTAACTATCCTTTACTGTTGGCTTCTGTTTGATTATCAGGACTTTGTGATTTGAGATGATGTTATTTTTAAATTTGAAATTCAACTTGAATAATGATATTTTAATGTAAATTTGGTTGTTAATGCTCCTACATTTGAGATGATCCCAAAGGGATAAATAGAACTGATTCTGTATAACAAAAACACGGTGGGCTGAGCCATCAATTAAAAAATATAGTGAAAATATAGCATAAATCACATTCACAACAATCAAAACTTCTTTTGGCCTGGTCTCCTTGTGTAAGAACGCTTGTTAAACCTCAGCCCTGTGAGCTGCAATCAAGTATTTTACATCCTTTTTTCAAACATCACTATTTTTTACTGCTAAATTGAGAAAATCTACCACATTGTCGTGTTTATAATACTTAAATTTCATTATCAATAATTATGGTATTATATTGGGTGGGTTGTGGTGGCTGGTTGGGTTGCAAACCAACCATCCCCCCATAAATTACGCCTATGCTTACAGGGAGCATCACATTAGTGCACAGCCCAGAATCCAGCATCTGAAGATGCCATTGGCAATATTCAGTGCCAATAAGCCAGTTTGGCTGGTAGGATAAACACAGGTTAAGAATCAGGTGAATAATGGCTGAATTCCATTAGGCTGCTTCTAGGCCACTTCTTAGCCCACTTGAATAGAACAAGGGCATTGTTCATTTGATTAGTAATGCTTCTCTTACTTTACCAAGACATAATGTCTGAAAACAGGCCTTGCTGATGTAAGGGTGTGGGGGCAGGGGGTATTCTAAATCTGTGATGAGTTATAATCAGGATTTTTAATACTAGAGTACATTATTGGAAAGTTTAAAAATATGTAGGGACATTTTTTTCTAAGTCCAGCCCATGTTCATCTACAGGACTACTTGGCCGGTTGGAACCTGTATCTGAGATGTTACTCAGCCCAACTTTAGGAATACTGTTCAATATGGACAACAACTGAGATGTACAACCACAAGAAGGATCAGAAGTTCATTTTTAATTTTAATATTTATTTTATTTTATTTAGAATCTGATGAACACATTCAAATGATTTACCAGCAGTTGACCAACTCTCTGAAACACACTTCAAAATTTCAACCATTGCATATTTCTGTTGTCATAGCCTATTCAAATTAAATTAAAAACATCCCCTTCTAAATCAGTTATTATATCTGATCATATTGTGTTACTAAACCCTAACACCACCCCTAACACTATGACTAGTGTTGTGGTGAGGTGCTGTTACCATTTCAATTATCATCCATCAGCAACATTCACCCCTTGTTCTTTCTCCCATAAGGCCACAGTGGTGGTTATAGGTTGGTTTAGTTCATGGATGTATGTGGGGGTCTAATTCTATTTCTGTCTTCTCTTGTTTTTTTGTGTGTTTTTTTTAAAGAAATCCCTAAAACGCAAGTTTATCTTTTTCATACATTGCAACCATTCATTCATATTTGGTCAGGCTAACAACAGAACGCCGAGTCATACATAACTGCAATTGCTGCTGTATTATTCTCTGTCAAGTTAAATCTGTAAGGCATGTTTCTTTTCTGAACACATCTCAAGTTTGGATATATATTTTCCGCCTGTAGTGTCAGAGAAATGCTGGTGAAGCCCCAGTGGAAGCAAAGGTAGACTAACTGTCTAACGGCAGCAGAGAGGTTTGTGATTTGAAAGCATAGATCGGAAACACACTATAGTGAAAGTTTATTGACTATATTGCCAACTTGTGTATTTTATTGTCACATGAATATTTATTTTAAATAACTCTATAGTAGCCTCTGTTACATATTCTTAAGTAGATGTTGTGGAACTTTGTCCAGACAAACTATGGTGGCATTATAAATGGAAGTGAATGTTTCACTGGCATAAGCTCTTTCTCCTTCTGGAATGGATGTAGCTGATAGAAGTCTGCTCTTTGGAGGGCTAGAAGCTGAACCTTCTCCCACAATGTACCATCATTTCTGAAACTTGGATCATATACAGTAACAGTGTCTGAAACCCTCTTTCCAGTGGCAGCATCAGGGTAAAGGGGGTTTTAGACATATTTCTACACAGCAACTGCTGTCTGAAGCTCTTTTTATTTTCATTATTCACAGAGCTACTTCTTTCAGTTTTGTGTGTACAACCAAGTGCCACACAATCGATGGCTACAAGGAGAGACTGTGTGAAAGTGTGTGCTGAGCATACAGAGGCCTTTATTCTCACTGACAAAAGTGACCAGCTTTCATGGGATTTTCAGATACTGAGGACTGGTTGCATCCTTTTTGCAAAAGAATGTTATGTTGTATTTGTTTTAGAAAAACAGACTTTGAAACCTTCAGAAACTGGACATAACTCTAACTCTATAACTGTATCATTGATGGTATTTTGCACCACTCGTCAAAGAATAAATGACTCACTGATTGAGGTGAGGCCAGAAGTGCAGCACACTTCGTGATTTAAATCAGCGTTAAATTTGGTTGAATCAATCAAATAAAAAACATAAAATATATTTTGAGTGAACTAAAACTTTCCTTTTGAAATAATCAACTTATACTCTTCTACACCACCCAATTTCACATTGATGTTGAATAATCTGACAAATCCATATCCATACAAATGTATACAAAAACAAAAACAGTAGCTTCAGCTGACCAGAATGCAATATAGACGTGAGAGGCTAAGGTCACTGCCAGTGATAGAAATTATGAACTGAAGCAGAAGTAGATAAGAGAAGCTGATAAAAACTGGCAACCTGTCATTGGCTGATCGTCACAGGTCAGTGACACAACAGCATGAAGGTGCCAGAAAACATCCTATAACACATAATTTGTGCTCCAGATTCATCACATCATCTGCTGATCATTGACTTGTTGCGTCAGCGGTCCTCAGCTGACGGACAGGCTGCTCACTGAGTCAGACACCTCTGTGTTGACCTGAGCCGTGATGCTGGCAGGTGTCACATTCAGGTGGATGTCGTACTGCTGGTCAAGACCAAGATAGCTGTCACTCATCAGGTACAGTGTGTAGATACACCTGAAAGCAGAATGAATGTGGGTCAACAGGTGAAAGAAAGAAGCATGGAAACACAGGGTTTGTTGCTGCTATGGTCATTTCTGGCAGCAATGGTAAAACCAGTGGTGGAAGAAGTATTCAGATCCCTTACTTAAGTAAAAGCACTAATACCTCACTGTGAAATTACTCCACTACAAGTAAAAGTCCTGCATTCAAAACTTACTGAAGTTAAAGTACAAAAGTATCAGCATCAAAATGTACTTAAAGTACAAAAAGTAAAAGTACCCGTGATGCAGAATGGACCCACTCACATTGTTATATATATATATTTCAAATATACTATTAGATTATTTGTAATGATGCATTTTTGTAAGCAGCATTTTACTTTTATCCAGGTAGGGTTCATTTTAACTACTTAATTTGCTGATATGTGGTTTAATTAATAAAAATACATAATCATTTTGTATTGATCACATGTTTTTTTTGCATGTTAAATCTCGACTGGAAAAGTAACTAAAGCTGTCAGCTAAATGTAGTGGAGTAAAAGGTACAATATTTGCCTCTAAGTGTAGTGGAGTAGAAGTATAAAGTTACATAAAATGGAAATACTTAAGTAAAGTACAAGTACCTCAAAAACTTACTTAAGTAGAGTACTTGAGTAAATGTACTTAGTTACTTTCCACCATTGGGTAAAACCTCAATATCAAAAATGGGCTTGGTTGTTTTTCAAAATGTAAATAATCCTTTTTTTAGTTTTAAATTGGAAACTGTATAAAGCCAGTTTTGTTTATGTTTAAGCTAAGAACTTGTGAACCACTTTTCAAATATGACATCTTGAGTAGAAAACAGTCAGTGGGCTGTGGGCTGAGAGCCGCAGAGGGGGGAAGTTACTAACACATTGTTTTGGTCTTTTTATGGGATTGGCAGCATCAGGGAATCTGAAAGTAGCTGGAAGAAATGTATATTCTGGTGACATGACTGATTTATAGTGCTATGTATAAGTCTTGCTTTCAAGTCAGTCATATCTCTCCTTTTTTAATCTCTGAATAAATTTCAGCATGGACTTGATTTCCTTTATCTTCACAATACAAGTAACATATGACCAGGTGCTGCTGGTCAACACTCAAACTCTAGATATTTTCAAAGATTAAAAAATGATGTCTAAATATTGTGAAGAATTTAGTACAATTTGGATGTACTTGCATTACAATCATATCATAATACTATTAACTCATTAATATGTTTTAGAATTACAATAATATTGTTCATTATGATAATTTCCAGGACAATATATTGTCAAACAAAAATAGTTATTGTGACAGGCCTTTAATCCGTGTATCTTCCGTTCAATCCATATCCGTTTGGAAATCAAAACATGGATAACAAAAAGTGACCAGTTTTTTCATTAATTAACATTAACATTATACAAAAGTCCCACTTTAAACAATGCATGACCAGGATATCAAGTATGAGGATAAGGGCCCGAATGTTGATTTAGAAAATTTACATTTTGCAACTTAGTGGTCATGTGGTCATGGATTCTATGACCCAGAGGTTCCCGCAACCGCAACCGCAACCTCTTTCATCAGGTCGATGCAGTTCTGCACACCCATCTCGGCCAGATATGTCTGAATATGTAATTCTGTTTTGGAACAAATCAATAATATAATGTGAATCAGTGAACAGCTCAAGTGATGCCATAGCTCTATGTGCCACGGTTGTCAACAAATCTACGTTTATGCCGCATATATACCTTCCGGAGCACGGCGGGGGAGATGTAACAAATTGCCCATTTTTTAAATTTCTGTTTGTCTCATTCCCCATCTTCTTATGTAAAGGGGAAAAATGTAAAATAAAACGAGAAATGAAAATCAATTTGTATTTTACAGGCATATTTTGGATAAAACAATCTCTTTTTTTACTTGAAAATGTTTTTAATAAAAAAATTCAACACGAAATCAAACTTGTTTTTTCGTTTTTTGTGTTTTGATTTCCAAACGGATATGGATTGAACGGAAGATTCACAGATTGCCTTTGCATGGATTCATTCTTTTTATTCTGTATAGCTGCTTACTTTCCAGTCTTCTCTGGTGTGTAGAAGGCCACAGACACGGCTGTGTGGTGTCGCACGTATCCAACCCGTTTGACAGCCAGCAACTCCCTGCGGTCCACCTCTCCCAGGACCAGGAACCAGCCTTCATCCTTGGCCTTGGGGAACCTGGGAGCCTGGGCCTTACTGTCTTGCTTCCTCTGAAATGACACATAGAGGCTAATGTACCCAGCATATCAAGTTGCTTTCAGTATGAGATCTCAGCTGAGACGCCTTTCTGTCATTTCTGAACAAAATACAAGATATATAAGATACCATAAACTTCACACAGAGATAAAGCTACATGCAATACTACAGCTGACAGAGAGTTTGCGTTGTTTTGTGATATATCACTGTATCCCAGTTGTCAATTGAGATAATGGACTGGGACAATTGAAACAGAAAAAAGACCCAGCAGTGCATTCTCTTCCTTTTACAGGAATATTTATGCAGGGGTGTTCAGTTTAGTTAGCAAATGTATTGAAATCTGATCATCCTCTGTTTCATAGAGCACCCTATCCTTACTTTTAATTTACTGCTTATCAGGTTCATATGATAGAGAGAAAGTCACTTTCAGTTGGTGTCAATACCAAGGTCATCAAACAAAAAATCAAGTTATGAAATCTAAATCCAAGTGTTATTGTACAATAAAATAAATTAGTTGAACCAATGTTTTCTAAAATCTATTGTGAAGTGATTTCTTGAACATGTTTAATGATGTAGTGTGAAATAATGTTTGTGAGCCTTTTATACATTCAACTCTTTGCAGTCATAACATGAAAAATTATTTTGTACAAAACAAATGCCATGCTGCCCTTACATTACAGCATCAATGAACAATATACATATATACCAATGTATGTATACATGTATATATACACACACACACATATATATATACATGTGTATATATATATATATATACATATATATACGAATATATGTATATATGTATATATATATATACACACGTATATATATATACATGTATATATATATATATATATATACACACACATATATACGAATATATGTATATATATATACATGTATATACACACATATATATACATGTATATACACATATATATGTATATATATATATATATATATATATATATACACATATAAACACCTATATATATATACACACACGTATATATGTATATATGTATATATATATATATATATCAGTTATCAGTTATACATTCATCTAAATAAAATGTCTCCTGCAGCAGTATATTTGACATTTTACATATATAACTGAATATTCAAGAACTTAATTTTAACTTGTGCACTAATTGGTGTTCTATGTGTTATGTCTTGGACTGGAGTATTGGTATTGGGTATACTGACCCTCTGCTGGCCCATGTTGATGCGTCTCAGTGACACCTGGAGGACGTACTCCTGGTCAGCATGGACATCCAGCCAGCAGCGCTCCTCCTTGAGGTTTCCTCCTGCTGCTGGCAGGCGACGCTCAGTCTGCTCCTGGCTCGCCTCCCACCAGCCCTTCACACTCATCTGTACCTCCAGCACTGGGAGATGACTCAGGAAGAACCATGCCTGATGAGGTAGAAATAAAAAAAAAAAAATTGTATTAACCAGTTACTATTCAGAAATACCGCTGGCGAACTCCAACTTTTTTTTTCTTCCGGAGGGCGTAGCAGGCTCAATTTTAGGAGTATACTGGAGATACTGATATCATATGGAACTATAAGATCTACGGAAGCTATAGACTCCAAGCATGTCAGGAAATCAGGTCGAGGATGTGCAGCTTCCCTAGGTATTGACAATAAGAGGGTTTCTCAGCAGTTTGTAGAACAGAAGTGCTCGTCATCCAATCGCTGAAAATACGGAAATCTCCAAAATGACAAAAGTTTTTGAACCCAAATCTCATCATTGATTCTACTATGTTCTTCCAAAGGTCTTGGCATATTAATGTGATATTCTGAAGTTTTTTTTGGACCATTTTTATCTATTCTCGATATGAATAAAATTGCATTATTCAGCACCAAATGTGTGCAACAAATGGTATCGACCCAAAAATTGCTGCAACAACTTATGGGACACAGTTGAACATTGACTGGACTTCAGAAAGCCTTCCCTAATGTTATGACCCTTTATACACCATAATAGGCTTCAATAAATAAATAGTCATCTTTAGTCAATATTTTTGACCAGAACAACTTGACACACAGTTGCAATGTTGTGTCCTTTATGCCTAATGTTACTGTATCTTGTCTGTTGGCCTATTAGGTCTAGAAAAGCACTTAATAAAATGTATTATTAGCATCATGAATATAGTGCCAAACCCAAAAGGTTTATTTCCCACTGGGCACCCTATTCCTTCAAATATTCTTATATGATATTAAAGTGGAGCTCAGAAAGAAAAGAGAGAATTCTGAGAGAAAAAAGAAAATGGGAGTTTGAAGCTACTGTACAGGAAGTCAACCATGACAAAGACATGAGACATAAAAAAGATAAAGGCACAGAGAAAGTCACAGTAAAAAAACACTGGTGGAAGGGGGTACACGTGTGTGTGTGTATGTGTGTGTGTGTGTGTGTGTGTGTGTGTGTGTGTGTGTATTTAGTGCTGGGAGGAGAAAAGCCTCTCTGATTCACCTGGCAAAAGCTATTTATGTGAGGATTACTCTCCCTGGGCAAGTCAGACAGGAATGCTGCTGCACATCTAATTATTTAATTAAAGAGGCTACCACACTGTGGGGGGGAGATGTTGAGGAGTAAAGGTGGGGAAGGAAGAAAGCGGGGACACTGATTGGGTGAAGCCACAGGGTCTGCCGTTGTGCCCGGACACTCTCATTACTGCTGCAATTAGCACTTAAATTGGAGCTGTAAACCCTATCAATGGAGCTGTAATTGGGGATCCTGAAGGTATCTGGGACCACAGTGGCAGGACTGCTCATGGCACATCACTGTTAATGGTGTGTGTGTGTGTGTGTGTGTGTGTGAGAGAGAGAGAGAGAGAGAGAGACAGAGATAGTTTGTGATCTGCATGCGCTTTATGAAGATCATTGTTGTAAAATGTATTAAAGTCTTTTTTTGTTGTTGTTATTTTGAGATGTTTTCATTATCTGTAAGCCAGAATCATCAAAATTACAAGAAATACAGGCTATATATATTAACATACTTTTTCGCGATATTCAAATTTTTTGAGATGTACCTGTATTTGGGTTTTTTATTCAAAACAACAAAAATATGAATTTAAATAAAATATAATTTCTATTTTGACATAAATTAAAAATAAATAGTTGAATAAAACAAGAAATAACCCGTTATGAAACCAAAACAAATATATTAGGAGGTGGTTAACAATCAAGCATGCTAAAATCAAACCAAATGTTCAGTTTAACAAAAAGAAATCAACACCTCCATAGAGTCCTTTGGTAAACAAACATATTAAGATCTCAGGAATTAAAGTGCAATGAAAAACTATTTTACATTCAAAGTGTGTCAGTGTGAAACACTGCGTAATGAGAGAAATGGCATCTTGAGTCTTTTGCCAATGTTTGGAACTTTGGCTCAAATGGTGTGATGGCCAGGCGGACACACTGATTCAAGTGTTCATTTGTGAGTCTATGCTACAGCTGGCAAAGTGTCAATATGTGAACCGCTCCAAAAACAAAAGTGAGAGTTAAAAATTGTTCTCGCAGCGTGACCCAGTAACAGGCTGTCTGTGTACCGTTGGCATGGAGACAAGTCCCGATGTACAAGTACTGACCCAACCAAAACCCATAATGAAGAAATAACAATTTGGGGGCCACAAATAGGTGGACGGTGGGCCGGATGTGGCCCGGGGGCCGCCTATTGAGTACCGCTGCTTTAGATATATGTACGAAAATGTCGGTTGGTCTTAAAAGTGCAGACAGGTAATTAGATTGGGGAAGTATATGAAAAGTTTGACCGGAGCCCCTCGCTCATCTGTCTGCTCACTACCCCATCAAACCGAAGTCCTGTTTTCTGATATTTCTGAAATAAATCAATGATCCCCAAAGTGCATATTTAACTGATATATTCCCAACGTGTTCTTGGTGTGGTAATGTTTGTAATCTCACCTGGGCAGTCTGATGTGAGTGAAACTCTTGGCCAACAATTGCAGCGAAAACATTTTCCTTTCCGTTGCAGGCAGCAATGAGCTCTGGAAGTCCTTCAATTGGCCTGCTGAATTCCCCCACATTGCTCCTCCCCTTCCTGTTTGTCCATTTCCTATGTAGAGAGAGACGGAGGGGAGAGATTCTTGATCATGATTAGCAGCATCACAGCTAATCCTACCCTTTGCTTCTCTCATCTTTCACATCCCTCTCTTCATTTTCATTGATTCAGCACAAAATTATTTTGACACTGTAGGATGCAGGCCTGGATATCCTTATGGTGTGTGCCTGGAAAAACTGAACATACTATATGTGGGACTTTGTATGTGTATGGGAGGTCTTCAGAATGTACATGATGGCGTTTGTTCCACAATCTAATGCTGGGCTTACACCAAAAGTCCCAGACTAAAAACTGAAAGTCTTTAGTAAATCTAGAGTTTTACTGGAGTCACGGCGCTCCCGTCATCTCCATCGTTAAGTTTAGAAAAAGAAGATTACTTTAATAATCCCACAACCTCTAGGCCACAGACTGTAAGGTAGTAAGGTAGTAGACAAGGTAGTAATCTGCACTGTTTCATATCAGTCTTTTCCTAGTCTTGGGTTTGATCATATCAAACGTGTTTGATATTATCTCAAGTCTCAGGGACGTAACACAATCACCAACCAATAGATGAGCGGGGGAAAGGTCCCCGGTTCCAGACCGGCCAGTAAAACCACTTCGACAGGAAAAAGTAACATCACAATAACGCTAGTAAGCTCAGTCCTAAATAAAAATATCGAGATGTCATATATTTACGGCCACAAGCCGGATCTTTGGGGGCGCTGTTTCTTAGTAAAGAGAACAGTAAGGAGACCCAGTTAAAATGTATAAATAAATGTACACATAAATAAGTTATAAATAATTGATGATTAATGTTTATTCATTAAAAAGAAAGTCTAAACACCTGCAGTCCTTCGGATGACACATGAAAAGAATGTCACTGATTCTACACATAGTTGGGAGAACATCTACGAGAGTTAGCTGCAACTCACACAGGCATAGCAGCTGTATGAAGTGATAATGTGTACCTGTACCTGAACAGATAGAGGTCCTGTTGTTCTACATGTGGCAACGTCAGTAACGACGAGTCGTGCAGCCAGCGACCCTGGACGATCATCTGTACCAGGTTGCAGATGCCGATGGCTGCAACGAGCCAGCCTTCATTGGCAGCTACATCCAGCATTGCCTGAGGAGAAGAAACAGGAGAAAGCATATTTTTTAATGCCACTCAGCAGGGTTTTACCTGCTGTTGAGTTGTTAATCCTCACTTTTTTAGTTCTGCCCATTTCTAGGGTTAGGTTTGATTTTTTTTACTGTTATTTATTATCTTTCTTCTTCTTTTTTTTTTTAAATTGACTTTTTATTCGTTTTTTCCTAGTAACATATGTGCCAGTTGGGCACAAAAACACACAACAGAACATGACGAGGGAAGGATTGTGCATTAAGAACAAACAGCAGAGTCAACATAAGCACATCATACATAAAAATATAAAGATGCTGGAAAATAGGGAAAAATGAGATCTTCATAAAGGGTTACATCTTATCTTTGCGTCTATATAAAATCAGGTCTTACAGTTAACACATAGCTGAGCCATTTTGACCAGTTCTCTACAAAAATATCAGTTTGGTTCCTTAGTGTAAATGTAATTCTCTCCATAACATATATATTGTAGATTACATCAGTCCACTCATTTATTGTTGGTTTGTTTTTCTTAAGCCATTTTCTGGTCAGAGCCTTTTTACACCCCACTAACAACACTCTCAAAAGGTATTCGTCCCGTTTTGCATATTCAAGTCCATCCAGATCACATAAGTACATGACTTTGAAGTTTAGAAACATTTTCCTTTTAAAAACTCTCAGGACCCCAAGAATCTCTCAGCCACAGAAGGACAGCCCCAAAAAATGTGAAAATGATTTGCTGAAGAATTCCCACAGGACCTCCAGCAGGCAGTCTGATCGCAATAGTTGGTCTTTTGTGCTGGAGAGCGAAAGAATCGAGTCACGTTTTTCCAGCTGAATTCCCTCCAGGAGGGGGAGCTTGTTGTTATTCATAATCTTTCACTCACTTTTCGATTGTCACCCATGTGCGTCATGGGTTGCAATTAGATATGCAAGTGGAAGAGACAGAGTGTTGAAAAGTGTAGCCAATGTGGGGCTGGTTGACAGTCAGGGATGGAATGAAGCCCGACATGTGACATCGTGAGTCTGTCAGACAGTGCCATTCACTTTATGTATATGTTAGGTATCAATAAAAATATACATACATCCAATAAAATCAACCATAAAGAAGACCAGAACCATTTTGGTAAACGGTAGCAGCAGGACACCAGAGAAGTAACCACATCCATGAGCCATGCAATATCACTGCCAGATACATAGCATGGAAAATCACAAGCACATGTACATATGCACACGCACAAACACCCATCCTGAGCTGTGGACAATGGCTTACAGACGTTAAGACATGGTCCTAACTTCAAACAGCACATACAAAAAAAACTAAATAATCACACCTTAGATACAAAATAACATGCATGGACGATGTTTGGTCGATAAAGCTATAGGGTTGTTATCACTGTTACGGACTATGGTAACTTGACAAGGTGCTAAGTGTTGTGCTGTAGAGAACCTTGTGTCCAGCCACTTTCCATATGAAAAGTGAGTAACAGACTCCTTGTGGATGCCAGACAATGAGAATCCTGGGTGTTAGATCTAACCTCTGAGCATCGTGTTATTTATGAGAAGGGTTCAGCTACAAATCACCTTCTAATGTTTAACATTCCCTTTATTCTGTGCTTCATCTACAGCACAGCACCGCTGTCGTTCCACGTGCAAAACATCATTCTCCTTAACCCTTTTACATCATGTTGCTGTAATTGTAAATGACTCAGCTGTTATTCCAATAGAAAGTTTACTTTACGTTTAAAGTTGTTTTACCTTTTTGTTAAAAACCTGTTAGTTGTTAATATACAGTTAAAATTTTATGATGACAAAATCAAAATTGAATGACTGAACACCAGAAGTCTTGGATCAATAGTTAGCTCAACTGTGTTCACAATGCATTCTGCCACTGGCTTCATCAGGTTAGCAACTGTCAGCTGCTAGCTTTTATCAGCAACTTGTCCTACTGTGTCAATTTTTCTTATTCAGATACAACAAATATCATTATTACTAATCTAAATAGTAGATGGTACTAAAAATCAATATACATTCATGAATCTGACACTGAAATGAATAACTTAATAATTTGCTTTTTCTACTCTACTAGATAGTGCTGACTGATAGTGTTCAGTTAAAAAAATCTAATAAATTGCAATATATATTTCTGCAGTACTCAGCATATTGCAACATTTTTAAAATCACAATAACATTGTATCGTGCATGAAGTATTGTGATAATATCGTAAGGCCTCGGACCCCCCTCCCACAGCTCAGCTCAGCATTTGGCACAGTGAACCACCAGATCCTCCTCTCAACCCTCTGAGAGTCTCAAGCTCTGCTCTCTCCCTGTTCACATCCTCCCTGAAGGACACTTGAAAAAACACTTACAGGGTAACTTGGAGAGAATCACACCATCAAGGTTATGGCTATGTGCCTGCATGTGCCACTGATCTCTACAACTCATGAATCCAACAGCCTGGCTGTTTTCACCCTACCCATGTGTTCCCACACCACACTGTTCCTCTGCACCTTACACTTGCTACCGGTGGCTGCTCTGATTTAACATACCGATACCTGCCTACCATGCTGTGAATGACTCAGGCCTTACTACAGCCAGGACATGGCCAAACCCCAGCCTTACCACTAAGCTCTGCTACTGACAATCGTCTTGCTACTCCCTCAAGATGAAAGGGGCCCAGGCTACAACTTCACAAAGTATCAACTGTTAAACTCCCTTTTAACATCAGGACAGCAGAAACTCTATACATTTTCCATAACAGGCTGAAAACTCATCAGTTCAGACTGCACCTTGGTCAACACAAGTCAAGCTCTTATTGTTTCCAAACTTAGACTGTTTCTAAATGTAGCAGGTAGATCAGTATATATGATGAAGTTGGTCTACTTGCATGATGCTTATATCCATATGGTTCAATTCACGTATCGATAGCTTTTTGGATGGCGTCAGCAGATAAATGAATGTAATGTTATCACATTAGTCATTTGTTGCAGCTGTGAATCCTACCTGACAGACTCTGATGGTGTTGTCCAGTACCGTCTTGGTATCAGTGTTGTAGTCACTGCACGGCAGTGTGGCATGGCTGAAGTGGGCCTGGAGCAGCAGGTGGGTCTTGGTGTGGGCACTGTCATAGGAGTGGGGGTTGACCTGCAGGGGTAGCTGCTGAGCCAGCTGGCTATTCAGCTGGTCCTCATTGTGTCTGACGGGCAGCTCTGCAAACTCCTCCGCATCCTGCGAGACAGAGATCAAAAGTGAAACGGGAAGTCCAAAGCATGTTGTGGTCAGACCTTTCAAATCTGAGCATCTGTCCTCTAACAGCTGCATTTACCTCCCCACTCTGCTGGTTTGGAACGGCTGTTCCCCTTCCCCACAAAGACTGTGAGGAATCTTTTCACCAGACTTGATGACTGCTTATAAAAATCTACCAATGGTTAGAATGCCATTCTGAATTCTCTAAATTCTTTGAAGTAAATTTCTGAGATTATTAAACATTAAATTACTAAGACACAGTGAAATGCACTGGATCACTGGATAAGTAAATTGACGATGACCCATCAATCTGGTCTTTGTGCTGAGGCTGCGTGTTGCACCATGTCTGGGGCAGTTATACAGAGAGATGCGCAGACACGCGTGGCTCCTCTCCTCTAATTCACTTCAGTTCAACTTTGGCTAATGTAGTCCCATCAACAGGCTGTGCTGGAGGCATTTATCATAGCCTCCCCCCCAGCCTGGACTGGTAAGGCTCCATCCATCACTGACTGAAGCCAGTGTTTCAAAACCTGGGACTTGAAAAAGGACCTGAGCAGGGTGGGGGCTGGGATGAGGGATAGGAATAGGAATCATCTCTGAATGATTTATCTTTGTGTGCCGCTGCGTCTGCATATGGATGTGCTGGAGAGAGAGACTATAGATCTTTAAGCAGACATCATAACCAACAACTCCACACCGCCTCTCACCTTCAGATAGTAACATTTACTGATCCAGAGGAGGGAGAAATAATAGGACAGACTGGAGCTTTGAGCACTGGTTGCAGAGTAAAAACTAAAAGAATTGGGTCTAGGCACACAGAAAGGGATCTAGGTATACAGAGCTGAGGCCTGTTGTGGGGGTAGCTCCACAGTCCACAACTGCTACAAAACCAAATTTACATAATGATACATGATTGAAAAAAGAAAGGACACACAGACTTTGTGAATTGTCGTTTAAACTGCTTAGTTTCCTGAAGCCACTTGTGTTGTCTGCAGTTCGTCCAAATATCACTCTGGTCATCAACTGGTTGCATTGTATTTTTGTTATTTCTCAGTTAATGCTGAAATTTCAATTAATTAATTAACAGCAAAAAATGTATCAACATAAATTTCGACAATTAATTATATATTTAACTTATTATCAAACAAATACACAAAACATTCTCTTTTTTCAGCTATTCCAATGTGAAAATTTGCTGCTCAGTTTTATTTGACTTTTGTATAAATGAATTACCAAGATATCTTTGTGAATCAATAATGTCTCAACAAACAGAGTCAATCAGAGGCAAAATAAGGATGGAGACAATGAGCCAGAAAAAACAGAGAAGAAAAAGTAGCCACGAAAAATTCTAATAAGTGTTGATAAGATAGAAGCATCTGTACATGATTGTTGTATGACTATCAGAAAGGAAAAATGGCATTAATTGGCATATTTCCTCGATTGACATGGAAAACATTTAAGACGGACTGTGTGATTCTAATCAGATACACTTTTTTATCAAATTCAGCAAATATCTCCTCAGCAAACGGTGGTCATGTGGATTTGTGTGTGCACTGAAAAAATACAGTGGTGGAATGTAACTAAGTACATTTACTCAAGTACAATTTTGAGAAACTTGTACTTTACTTGGGTATTCCCATTCTATGTCACTATATACTTTTACTTCACTAAATTTAGAGGCATATATCACACTTTTTACTCCACCACTTTTAGCTGTCAGCTTTAGTTACTTTTCCGGTCGAGATTTAACATAAAAAGCATGATCAGTTTAAAATCATTAGACTTCTTCTTAAAATCAAACCTCATAACAGTATATTAAGTGGTTAAAATGAGCCCTGTCTTGAGAACATGTAAATGGTAATCAATACATCCATCCAATAATCCATTCTGCATAACGAGTATTTTTACTTTTGATACTTTAAGTACATTTTGATGCTGATACTTATCTACTTTTACTTCAGTAAGTTTTGAATGCAGGATTTCTACTTGTAGTGGAATAATTTCACAGTGTGGTATTAGTACTTTTACTGAAGTAAAGGATCTGAATACTTCTTCCACCACTGGAAAAAAAACATCTGGTTCTGGTTCATACTCAGCTCTGCTGCTGTAAATGAGAAACAACAAAGTGGCTTGGACCAAAACACACTATACTAATCCGCTGATGCTGGTAAACAGGACAGAGAAAGGCCGTGGACGTGTAGAGAGGAAGGCAGTGGGAGTGAGCGGGACGGTAAAGCTGGACATGCTGCGCTCTGAAGGAGCTCTGACGGGCCGCAGGTACTTGTTTGAACGTTTGAACAAATAAAATTCATTCAAATCAAAGAAATGCTGACTCCACCTTTAAGTAAAAATGAAATTAAAACTCAGTCTAATTGACTATGGTTAGTATGGGAGGTCAAAGCTGAAGCAGGAAGTGGGGTTGTAATGGAAGAAAGAGCAGTATGGGTAATAAAAGCATCATTCTTCTTTGTTTTCTCCTCTAAAAAAGTCGGATGACTGGTCCGAACCATATTTTTTTTCCGGTTTTCCTCCTTGACCTGGTCTGCATATTTGGACATAACATCATGTTTGACTGTCTTTGTTAGACAACCTTTATGGAGATGCAGAGAACAGTGCCATGTGAGGATGCAGAAGACAAACACAGCGGGAAAAAAAAAAAACACAGACAAAGAGCGGCCGAATAACGGCACAGCGCTCAGAGAGAAAAACATGTGTGTAAGGAGGGGGTGGTGCAGCGAGGTGTGGGTGTTGCTCATTAGTGGCCACACTGCAGCAATTAGCAGGAACTGGAGGAGCATGCCAGTGCTTTGTAGCTAACAGGGGGGGAGTGGACAGGGAGGCGGGGGGCTGGCCTATTGTATCGCAGCTTGTTGGGGAGGGATGGCATGCTTTGGCCTGCTTCCAACTACATGTGTGCGAAAGAGAGGCAAGTTAAGTTTCTCAGAGTAGCTTCCCCTCCATATGTTAGCATCATTATTGAAGTCAGGTTCAAACACTGAATGGACATCCAGCTGTATGGTAAAAACATAGTGCAGGAGTAATTAAGATCTAAGAAAACACAAGTAATAACAGTAGTAGTAACAAACCTCAAGTGTGAAATTGTTAAAAATGTATTGTTCTCCACAACATAAATAACATGCTGTCTTGGCAAATCAATCTGCCTTGTGCTTATATTTTGGAGTGAGATAATGCAATCTTGAATTCCTACTACAGGAAACATTTAAGTTAAATTCTTTATATTGCCAGTGGTGGATAATAACTAAGTACATTTACCTAAGTACTGTACTTCAGTACAATTTTGATGTACTTGTACTTTACTTGAGTATCTCCGCGTATGTAACTTTATACTTCTACTTCAATACATTTTAGAGGCAAATATTGTACTTTTTTACTCCAGTACATTTAGCTGACAGCTTAAATTACTTTTCAGATTCAACATAATAAAATACCGTGTATACCATGTAATTTTTGAATACACATTTATAAATTTAACCACATAACAGTGTACTAGGTAGTTAATATTCTGCTTACATAAGTGCATCAATACAAAAAATATTATAATACAGGTGCATCTCAATAAATTATAATATCATAGGACTTTTATTATTGTCAGTAATTCAATTCAAAAAGTGGAAATAACACATTATATAGATCCATTACACACAGAATGAAACATTTCATGTCTTTATTTAATTTATTTATAATTATGTCTTACATTTAATGAAGACCTAAAATGATGTGTCTAAAAGTAAAGTATGTCCATCTATATGACTCAATACTTGGTTGGGGCTGTTTGACTTGAACTACTGGAAATTTACTTTTCATCATATTCTAATGGATTGAGATGCACCTGTATATTAAGAATATATAAACCAATCTGAGTGGGTCCATTCTGCATAATGAGTACTTTTATTTTTGATGCCGATACTTTTGTACTTTTACTTCAGTAAGTTTTGAATACAGGACTTTTACTTACAGTGGAGTAATTTCACAGTGTGTTATAAGTACTTTTACTTCAGTAAGAGATCTGAATACTTCTTCCACCACTGTATATTGTTTATCAATCCAATGTGCATACCCAAAGCAACATTGAATGTATGCTAGTAAGTTGTGTGTCGATACTCAACGATTTATATACTTTATATGTATATATTGATTGACCATCAGAATGTTACACCAGAAATAAATAGTGCTAACCCTCTGAGACCCACGGGAGCCTCATGAAACTTAAACTAGATATCGATATATGTACATATTGAAAATGTTTTGGATTTTTAATTATTATCTGGATCCAGATCTACATCAGCACACACACACGGTGACAGATTATCGAGGAATAGAGTATTACTCATTTTATTCAAATAAGTGCTTATAATTACTTTTATGCACAGATTGATTGGAAGCAGAAAGCCACAGAAGATTTCTATACATTTAAAGCTCAACACTCACCGTCAGAATGGAGAGCAGCTCATGGACGGGCAGCTCAGCTCTCAGACCATCTTTAAACGTGCGGACGGTCTGATGCTTCAAGTAGTAATAGGAGGCAATGCGACCATAAGTCAGCGGCTCAATGGTCTGACCATCCTGGGGCATTAATGGAAACAACAATTTAACAAACCAAAACTTTACACACTACAATATTACTTAAAAAATACTCCTACTAAACACACACACACCTCTTTTATCTCTATGCAGTAGGAACACTCCAGGTCCCGCAGGCTTCTCTCCACCAGGTTGGACAGGTATTTGTTGATGGACTCATGGCTGATGTCTTCTAGGTTGTAATAACTAAACAGCACAGGACATAGGAGTGTGATTGCAAAAAAACATCAATGACCATATGTAAAAATACAGAAGAAAGCCTCTTGCTATTCTGTAAAACTGAGACCTTGTATTGTTTAAC
This sequence comes from Centropristis striata, assembly GCF_030273125.1. NCBI lineage: Eukaryota > Metazoa > Chordata > Actinopteri > Perciformes > Serranidae > Centropristis > Centropristis striata. Next base: position 25,340,716 of record NC_081524.1, on the reverse strand, counting down.
TCAGTTCATAGCTGCTTTTTATGCCCCAATGTCCTTTTGACTGTGAGAGAGATATGAATACTGTTGCACTGAGTGATGTTTCAGGGAGTTCAAGCAGACACACATGCAGTAGGTTGAATTCCCCTGCTTAAATTATAACTCTACACTGACTGTGTTAACCCTACACTACAGAGTAGACTGGTTCAGGGTTCATGTAAACACAATACTGATTTTATAAATCTGGATAGGTGTTAAAGGTAAAGTTGCACCATCAAATTTGAGCAAAAACATGCATATGCCACTGCAGAGTACCTGGATATTGTTAGAAACATGTACATAAGAATATGAATAACCAGGTTCCATGTTTATATCATATCCTGGATATGACAAAAAAACAGGATAAGACTCAAAACCAAATCAGATACACATTGTTAGCTGTAAAGAAAAGCCACAGCTGAAGGAAACAGAAGGCAGCCCTCGCCTCAGCAAATGATTCCCAGGTTAGACGGCTATTACCTGAAATAAGACAACCAGTGGCCAACCAAAATGGGTTCCATGCTCAGCACTGCTAAGTAAGAGTCAAAAGTAAAAAAAAAAAAAAAACGCGAAGGAAAGCAGGCATGGTTTTAATGAGTAGATAAAAACAAATGCCAAAATCCTAGGTTAAGCTAAAGGTTGAAAAAAAACCTGTGAAAATTTGTATTGACAGTCATGTAAAATATGTCTGGTTAAGTTTGAAAACTGTTTACAGAACACTGCTGCTGGTTATGTGTGCAGTTTGAGTGCCATCCAGTTATTCTGTCTCCTTTGCTGTGTGAGTTGCAATACAGTACTAGTGTGAGATCTTAATGCATAGTTGGGATGAAATGCAAATCTGCAGTTAGAAACACAAGTCTTCAAACAACATTTGTTATCGTCAATAGTTCTGACTTGGAAAACACTTTTGAATGGAAGGCTTATATATATATATATATATATATATATATATATATATCTGCATTCTGGGGCCCCTAAACAGTTTTGGAATTACATAAATTTGGATATGACTAGAAAGCTGAGACTCTTGTGGATTCAATAAACCCATTTTTTATTAAAGTGTAGTGATGTTAATTTCTCGAGACAAAAAATAATCTTCAGATTACCATGTTTCAGATGAGGTACAACTTCTATTGACTGTTGACCTGCTATCTCCCCCTAAAAATTCACTGTTCCCCAACCCCAATACTCTATAAAAGGGTGCAGAATGGTAAGGGGTTAAAAGGAAGAGATTTTGATATTTCTTGAAAACACTCAATTTTTTTTAAATAATTAAAACTTCATTGCTCATACACAGCATGGATGATATAACCACACTTAACATTAAACACAGGACCAGGATTTAGGTGTTCACCTCAATAACTGTATAGATGCTGTATACATTTTTGCAAAAAAAAATTATTACCTGATCAGACCACTTACTTAGTAGAATGAAGTACTTAGCAAATGGAATATTAGACAACCAGCAAACTGAATTTAACCTTCAAAATATACAAGTAAATACAATGTATTATTTATTGTTATATAGTGTGTCAGAAGTGGGAAACACATTTTTTTAAATCTATCTAACAATAACCTGGGTCTGGGTAGCCCAGTAGTCACGTTACCCAGCCAGGCCCTCTAGTCCCCCCAGTAGGAACCCTAGACATTGACTGGACAGTTTTATAAGGCCTCATCCTGCTCACTTCTTGCCCCGTAGTCGCATCCCGTTTGGAAAAGCTTTGGGTACTTCCACAGGGATGCATCTCTATGCTGCAGTTCTACACTGACTACCAATAAGTCAGTTAACAGGTAGAGAGGGAATGTTAGATTAAGGTAATTTTACAGTCATATGCATAATGCATGCAAACTAAAAAAACACCCACTTTGTATTTTACATTAAAACAAATGATATCTTTACTATTGTCCTACGAAGTCATTTATAGTGCAGTTGGGAGCAGGGAGGAGTAATCACTGCCTCACTTACGGGCTGGAAGCAGCAGTTGAGATGGGTGATGGTCAAAGTTAATGTGTGTTTCATGTTAAGTATTTCTTTTATTCCCATCGCTCCACATGTTAACAGCACACAGTTCGAAACGCTGAATGTGTTTATTACTGAACACATATCTTTACTGGTGGCAGCGCCTGTCTGATAAAGTCATGGCCATTAGCATCATCACCATTAGGCTCCTGATGGCACAGGGAGTCAGCCTGCAGGCGTTAACGATACCCGTGGGAGCCCATGTCTGTGTTTGTGTGTGTTGTAGCAATCAAAGCCTGAAAGCACAAGTGATAGATTAGCAGATATAACACACAGCTGCATGGAGATAACGGCTTCAGGGGATCTGCACGTTTAGTGGCAGAATTTAAGACACTGGATATCACTTGATGTAACATGAAGCTGAATTTAAGAGTGCCAATATACAACTGCTGATTTAAGAGCGTGCAATAATGGCAAAATATGTTTGTCATGCTGAAACTAAATTTAGTTTTGATTTAGGCTTGTTGGTCTAACTTTGTGTCAACTGTTAGTGCAAATAATGTAATACAAAGAACAGTGCAATCGCTACACACACGTATAGTATTGTTTGCTGTAACTCCAATTTAATAAATAATAATAATAATAATGCATCGGTTTTATATAGCGCTTTTCAAAATACACAAAGACGCTTGGGATGTAAAATGTAAATAAAACAGAATGGGATAATATGCTTTATCCTTTTTCACAAATATTCAACTGAAAACTGTACAAAGGAGCAGGGTCCAACTTTGAATGGTTTAAGCTGTCAAACACTGAATGACAATACAACCCTGATTCCAAAACACTGGGGCACTGTCTAATATGTTGACATATATTCAAATTAAAACTGTACAAAGACAAAATATTTAATTTTAAACTGATACATTCTATTGTTTTTTTGTAAATATACAATTATTCTGAATTTTAGAAATACTGCAATAAGTTTGAAAAAAAAAAACAAACCCATTGGGCAGGGTCATGTTTTAAACATCTCCTATTCCTATTCGGGGTTCCGCTCAAATCTGTTGTGTTTGACCCAGAAGAGAAGGAAGGTGATCATGGAGCATCGGAGTAGCAGGAGTCAGATCTCACGTATTATGTGACGAGAGTAAGGAGAGTTATTCTCTTTATAGAGCTAAGACGATGATGGAGTATCTGGTTCTTTGTTTTTCACTAAGGGAAGTTTTCTAATGGACAGAAAGCTTTGCAGCTGTGCGCTTAATCTCAAAACCCCCGGAAATTCTACATGATGTTGCATCAAAGATCCTGTAGCCGATTATAACATTAGGAACATTTCTTCACCGTGTCAGACCTAATCCACAATAACTATCTTCCGTAAATGCCAAATTTGGTAGTTGCTTCAAAGAAGCTTTAAATTGTAAAAATGGATGCTTTTTACAAATGTTCAACCACGTAGCTCAGAAAATTATACAATCACCATAGCATTAAGGTGGGGATTAGTGCCAATGGCATTATGTTAATTGAAGAGTTTTGGGTCACAATGTCCTCGACCTTTGACCATCAAAATCTGATCTTTTCATCAGTGAGTTCAAGTGGACATTTGTGCCAAATTTGAAGAAACTCCTTAAGGTGTTTCTGAGATATCACATTCACAAGACTGGGACAAGCATGAGGTCACGGTGACCTCGACCTTTGACATCCAAATTCATACATCAAATTATTTGTGTGCCAAATCTAAAGTCAAGGTATTGCTGAGATATTACGACTCGGGACAGACAGTCCAGTAACCTTGACCTTTGACCCTCAAGTGGATGGCTGCAATAAATTTGAAGAAACTCCCATGAGGTTTTCCTGAGACTTTTGGACAGAGTGGAGATCATAGACACAAGCAACTGAAATGAATGAATAATTTTCTCAGCATGGCCAACTTGAAGATGAACCCAGGCAAATGACATCACATCTGAACTAGCTGAGGATAACCAAGGTGGAGGTAGGGTGGATTAGAGGAAGCAGCAACAGGGACCAGAGGTACTTTAATTAGCTTGCTATCACTGCAACATGGGCTACAAACAAATCAAATCGATATAAAAGATATATCGATACATTTTAAATGTGATATGGAATTAGATCATATCGCATATATTGATAGTTATTTTTTTTCTTTCTTTATATATAAATGCTCCCCTTACTAGGGTTTGTTATATTTAGTTATTTTTCAATGTTCGTTATTCTTTTCTACGGAAGCCCTGAACCGCAAGTGAAGAAATTTTTTTTGAGATGTTATCTTGTTATTTCGAGATCATATCTCGTTATTTCAAGATAATATCTCATTATTTCGAGATAATACACATATGTAAAAAAAAAAAATAAGAATTAAAAAAAAAAATCTTCCCAAATTTTTTTTTCTTCAGATATTATCTCATTATTTCGAGATAATATCTCGTAATTACGAGATAATATCTCGTTATTTCGAGATAACACACCTATGTAAAAAATAAATAAATAAATAAATAAAAAAATTTTTTACTCTCAGATATTATCTCGTTATTTCGAGATACTAGGTCGTTATTTCGAGATATTATCTCGTTATTTCGAGATAATAGTAGGCCTATGCTGTCTCAGTGAACCAATGAACCAATATCGATGTTAGCCACTAGAGGGCAGAAGATGTTAACAGACTGCCCATTCAAAAAGCAGCACTTGCGGTAGAGTGAGTGTCCTCGTGGTCGAAGGAAAGACTCAGGCTTAGAATCCAAGTTAGGAGACGTCTGTTTTATTATTGTAATGTAGGCTACTGGCAGGTTTTAGGTGACAATAACAAAACAATAAACAAACAAAACACTGAATTTTAACAGAAAACAAATAACATGAAATGCCTACATAGCTAGGCCCCTGTTGATACACAACATAGGCTACCGTTCCTCTCACGTCAGAGACGGTTTCTCCCCCCACTAAAACCCAGTCGGCTATTAAATCACAGCGGTCAAAACCAAATCACGCAAAGAAATCGATTCAGTCATTATTGGATATTGGTTCATTGGTTCACTGAGACAGCATAGGCCTACTGTTATCTCGAAATAACGAGATAATATCTCGAAATAACGACTTAGTATCTCGAAATAACGAGATAATATCTCGAAATAACAACTTAGTATCTCGAAATAACGAGATAATACCTCGAAATAACGACTTAGTATCTCGGAATAACGAGATAATATCTTGAAATAACAACTTAGTATCTCGAAATAACGAGATAATATCTGAGAGTAAAAATTTTTATTTTTTTTACATAGGTGTGTTATCTCGAAATAATGAGATATTATCTCGTAATTACGAGATATTATCTCGAAATAATATCTCGTAATTACGAGATATTATCTCGAAATAATGAGATAATATCTGAAGAAAAAAAAAAATTTGGAAGATTTTTTTTTTTTTTATTCTTATTTTTTTTTTTACATATGTGTATTATCTCGAAATAATATTAATAATATCTTGAAATAACGAGATATGATCTCGAAATAACAAGATAACATCTCAAAAAAAATTTTCTTCACTTGCGGTCCAGGGCTTCCGTACTTTTCTCATATGAACATATTTATTGCAGAAAAAGATTGGCCTATTTTATGTCATAGGCAATTTTTATTTAAGATTTTTTTAATTTAAATGTGCACTCTATGGAGCTTTGATTTAAACAAACAAAAAAAGTACTCCTGTTGTTATACAGTATTTATGTTCACTTAAATAAACAGTTTCAATAAAACTACTTGTTACATGTCATATTTGGCTTTGACTTTGACTTGAACATTTGCTCTCACTTTGCAATAAAAATGTCGGTATATATATCATATACCGATTTTCAGCTTAAATAAATCGGGATATGACTTTTGGTTCATATCGCCCAGCCCTAAATCAGCCAATCACATGACAGCAACTCAATGCATTTAGGCATTTAGGCATGTAGACATGGTGAAAAAGATATCCGAAAAAGAGAAAATATCCAGTGAGCCTTGTGATGTCAGAGGTCAGAGGAGAAGGTCAGACGGGGTCAACAGTAACTCAAATAACAACTAGCTACTACCAAGCCTGCAGAAGACCATCTCTGAACACACAACATGTCCAACCTTGAAGCAGATGGGCTACAGCAGCAGAACACCACACTGCCACTTTATTAGGTACACCTTGCGAGCTAATAAAGTGGCTGGTGAGTGTATATGAAATGTAATGAATTTGGAGTATATAATAAAAAAGGCAATTCATGAGCTGACTGAATGACTCAGTTGGACTTTTTGTTGTTTCAGCTCATGGTGAGAGACAGTACAGTTTCGAAAAATGCAGGAAGAATGATATCAAAGGACCTGCATGGTCCGACCAGGATGTTTTACTTAAATGGACCGTACCAGCCAGGAGATGACCATAGATGTGGTCTGAGGCTTTCCATCAATGTAATAGAGTAACACTAAATTATTGTCATTTGCTGGAAATGTTCAGACATTGAATACTAACCCAAAATCCCAGCTTGAATCTAAAATGATGAGTATCAGGTTTCACAGAACTGTACTGGTACAATCCCACTGCTAGGCCTCAGTCAGGCACTGAATGCAAAACGCTGGATGACAGCCGTGCAAATACCAACAGGCTGGAATGTTCTGGAATGGTTTCTGTCTACATAGCAGATGTTTGACCGGCGAACATGGCACTCCTCTAACCAGGTTGTGAGAGTAGGCCAAGAATGTGTGCATGTGTGTCTGCTTTAGTTCTGAACTGCATGATCTGCTGCAGTTGGCAATGATATGTGGTGTGAGCATGTTTCCCTAACCTGGGGTTCATCACCAGCCGCCTGAAGAAATACGTCCAGGTGATGTAGTCCATTGCGTCCTGTTTGGATGCGATGGTTCCAGCAGCGATCTCTGCATTCAGATGGTCCGACAACACAGTGAGGAGGCTGGGGATACAATCACAGACAGATCACTCACAAAATGATTTACAAAGGGCCAATAGTTGGATTTTGAAACTGAATACTTTTTATTTTACAAACAGAAATAACTCTGTACCACCAAGTAGATTAGCTGTTTAATTGATGAACTGGTAAAGCTTTTAAACACGTTTTTGTAAACATTGAACAGATTTGGCTGATTAATTTAAATTAGACTTCTGGCATCAAATGTGTGGTCAGTCCAGTTTACCTATTGATTTTTTTTTATTTAGATAGCTCCTAATTTAAATAAAAAAACATATCAGATTTAAAGTACTGTCATTTAATTGAATGTTTCGTCAATATCTATCTATAAATCCCAGAATCTGTGTGTGTGTTTGTTGAGTTAAGTAAGTTCTGTCAAGTCGAGTTTGTTGGCTAAAAGATTTCTAATAGATTTGCTGTGCCGATATACAATGGAATCAAAATTTATTGTGGTTATTGTAGTTAGTATAGTTAGCTATTAAAATGATGAAATCATTCAACCAGGATGAACAGAATCAGTGACGTTAAATGTGAGCCTATAAATATAATATCAACCTAAATAATGTCATATCTGGAATGCAGTCAGAGACCAATGTTGTTGAGTCACTGCAGCTACATCTTAGCAACCCCACTCACCCCATACATCCTGCCACAAATCACTTCAATTACTCATCAAGTCATGATTATATCATATCATTTAAACAAATATCTACATCCATATCATACTTACATATTTATTGTTACAATTTGTTTTACAAAGTTAGAACAGCAATGTTTAAGTCGAGCTCTGTCTGGTGAGTATGAGAGTAGACTGATTTCATACCTTTATGACTACATTTTAATGAAGACATGTTGTAAGTTTTGCTTTTTCTGTGCTGACAACACAGCAAATAGACCAATAGGCCACTCCTGCTTCAAATACCATTAACAGGCCACATGATCAGATCAAAGCTGAGACAAAATAAAAACAGCTATTGAGAGGTAAGATAATGCAGATTTGAATAGATCAAGTTTGTAATTTTTAATTTAAAATAAATATTTTCTTTAATCAATAAATCATGAAGGAGGCTTATTTTGAACGCACACGCTTAAAAGGAACATTCAGTGTCCATTCAGCCCATGCTTCAATCTATAATGGTCTAATTTATGTGGTGGCAGTATTTATACAAATGTCTGTAAACATATCCACCTTTGCTAGAAGAGACAGCTATGTCACGGCGGGTGTCAAGTTCAAGGCCGAAGGACGCACATTATTGCAAGTGAAGTTGTTTGGCTGAGCACTTCTGCACAAAACTGCTACGTTTGTGTACCATTATTTCTAATTACAAAGAAAATGTCAGGTCAATAATTCATCCTGCTGCAATGGTTACATGACGCAGAATCATTAAAAACAACAAGCCATTTCCTTCACCTCTGCCACAGCGCTTTTTACGGGTAACAGTGTGAAAGTGAATACTATGCTGTTGACACAGGACTTCTAAACTCTAAACGTCTTCCACATAACAGACAATGATGGGAAAAAACTTCTTAACCACGACAGCAGACATGGGACTGTTACCTGGACTCAACAGGGAAAGGCTCATAGAGAAACTTCTTGTAGAAATCTTTCTTGATGTCATGGACGAGGATAACTGCTTTGCCCTGGTCATCAAACTGAGGCCGACCTGCCCGCCCCATCATCTGCAGAACATCTACACATACAGCACAAACATTAGTAAAGATAATATACCATGTCCCACTACTCTTTAAATGAGCTACTTTGTTTTCTACCCCACTTTGGGTTGGTTGGATGCACCCGCATGCAACAGGTATTAGCAGACAATTGAAACTCATGTAGAATGTGATCCATAAAAAAAACATAAACAAGATTAAAATGATGTAAAGTAATGAGAGTGACAGATAATCATCATGACGGCAAAGACAGAAATGATCCCTTGAAGTTTCATTAAGGGATAACTGTGTGTGTTTGTCAATCAACCAGGGTCAAGTGGCAACCACCAATCAGAGCAGATCAATCAACTAAAATTAACTGCTGTGGAATTTGACGCCACTGACAGAGGTGGAAACAGGTGAAAATTCCACTCGAACATAAAGCATTTTTGTCCAAACCGTCGCTCCTATGATTGATCCAACTTCACTTTGAGCATCCTGAGTTCTTCCTGAACGTCTACATATGTGTTTTGTGAAGAAAAATGAAGAAATTGTCTTTTTAAAAGCCATCAGAAGAAACTGGTACCTCTGCTTTCTTCCAGAAATTTATTTTTTGACAAATTTTTCTCTCCCTCTGCACTCTAGCGATGATGTCATCCACTCTAGCCCTTCCGTAAGGTAACATTTGGGGGATTTTTTGGTGTGTTTTTGCAGAATAATTTGAAAAATCTTTGCAGAAACCCTTAGAAAAGTCATAGCACACTTGTCATGGCTGAGCTGGTTGATTTGATACCTTTTTAGTGTATGCGCGACCAAAACTCCGGAGTAGTCGACCGAAAAAAACACGCAAGAAACAGAAGAATAAGAATAAGCCGCATGAATAGTATACAGTGTGCTTTTTCAAGCACACTCAGCTAAACACAAACTGTGCTGTATGTGCACATGAGAAAATACCTTATGGACAGGACTGTGTACCTGTAATGGGGTAGTCCACGTAGCGCCGGGATTTGCCATCGTAGTATTCAGTTCCCTTAACGACCACCAGGTGAGCGGGGAAGTTCACCCCCCAAGCCAGAGTGCTGGTGGCAATCAGAACCTGAGAAAAGAGATGAGAAGTTACTGGAATGACACAACCCAGGAGGAAAGTCGACACAAGTATATTAAATGAAAATTATGCAAGAAATTAAATTTCTACAAAATGAAAACAAGTTAAAAATATAGTGTAGTGAAGTAACATAAAATAAGTGTTGAAGAAAACTTTATGCCCTTAGGTTCTTAAATTATTTTTCAAATTATTCTATCCTCGGTTCCTCGGGTATGGTATTTTTGTTTCCATCCCATGTGTGAATAGGTCTGGGCGATATATCGATATAAAAGATAAATCGGTATATTTTCAAATGTGATATGGAATTAGACCATAAACTACTTGTGACATATTTGACTTTGACTGAACATTTGCTTTCACTTTAGGATAAATATATCGGGATATATATCGAATATCGATATTCAGCCTAAATATATCGGGATAAGACTTTTGGTCCATATCGCCCAGCCCTATGTGTGAACATATGTCGGGTTTGACAATAAAGAATCCTTGAATGGTAATGTGTATGCAGTATATGTATCACATTACTAAATTACCATAAAGTCATTCCACATTTTGCTGTAATGTGTGTATCATTCCCCTTTCAAGAGAACTGGCATCATTCAAACTGTACAACACTTGTATCAAGGGTAAGCAACATTGTTTCGAGATATGATAAGTGGTCAGATGAGGTGTGGTGTACAGTATGAGGTCGTACCTGTATCTTACAGTTGACAAACAGCTCCTCCACAGTCTTCCTGTCTCTCTCATGAAGGCCTGCGTGATGCATGCCGATCCCAAAGGCCAGCGTTAGCTTCAGGTTGGAATCCCTTACTGTGCCGATGATGTCCTCTATCTATTGACAAAGCAGAGCATACATGATGATTAACCTAGGACAGACTCAAATCAAATTACAAACTGATTGAGCAGTGACATATTGAATAAAACAGCTGAGGGCTGACCTGCCAAAACATGACTGTAAACTATATCAAGAATGTCAAGGCTGGCTCCAAGTTCCACAGCGATAAGCACTGGCAGAAAGATACAAAGCCAGAGGTAAAGAGACTTTGAGATGGGGGGGCGATATGGCCCTAAAAGATTATCAGGATATTTCTGGGTATTTCTGCAATAACTTTAACCTTGATGATATAATAAAATACTGAAAAATATATAGAAAATATGATTTTTTAGTCTCTATAAATAAATAAAAAACGTACAACAAAATAAAAATCACTCATAAATCTAAAATATAGTGTAAAGTGCAAATCTCAACAGTTGCTAAATAAAAAAAAAAATTAAATAAAAAAAAAAGGAGCAACTGAAGGGAAACTGAAGCCAGAAGCACCAATCGGAGAATTGACAGGACACATGATTTGGTGGTTTTATAGCAACAATAAAATAAAACAAATTAAAATCAATTAAATATATTAAATTGTAAGCTTCAACAAAAAAAGTCAGTATGGTGTACCACACGGTTTCAAACTGCAAAAAGCGCTCTGTCTGAACGTTCGGGGCCTAAATGTCCCACGCTATTGTGATCCGACACCTTGTTTTTGGACGCAAATAAAGAGTCATAAAGATCCAGAAACAATACCTCCATAGTCACAGTTATAAAGTTGCAGACATGTGCCTCATTTGCATGGCTCTCCTCTGGCTTCAGTGGGATTGGGGCACCTCTTGTATATTACAGATCTAATGTCTTCCAGCCAACACAAACAACAAAGTGTAACCTCTGCCAGAGCAAACAGAGCCAGAGCCAGGGAAGGAGTAAACAGAGATGTACATAACAGTTGGCTTCTGTACTCATTATTTGTGTTTTTTGGATTTTGAAAAATGCATCATTTCAAGATAAAGAATGGGCAAAAAAACGAAAAGGCAATATTTCAGTCTACGTACCAGTAAAATCAGACAATATTTCTCACACTCAAAATCATTATCAAGAACAAGAACAAGCTGCAAATTCGTGGGCTGAAGGATGAAACCAACGCATTGTTTGGGCAAAACCTGCAGTTCCTTGAACAGCCCCTAATGTTGGCTCCAGAGGCAGGTCCAATCCTGCAGACACGTTTACAGAACGGTACAAATAATGGTTCTGGTCTGTATAGCTAATTCTCATTTAGTTCATGACAACTGCAAATTTTTTAAGAACTCAACCAATGAAATAAAAGGAATAAAATTATGCAAAATTTAGGGCGTGGCCCCTTTGAGTGACTGTTGGGTGCCGTCACAGGTGACCTGTTGCCTCATTCTGTCCACCTCAGTTCACCCACGCTCCAGCTCTTTGCTACAGGTACAAAATTGAATATCATGAAAAAGTTAAATATTTTTTGTCAATCATTCCAGAAAGTGAAACTCATACATCATATAGATTCATTACGCTTAGAGTGAAATGTTTCAAGCCGTTTTTTCTTTTAATTTTGATGATTCTGGCTTAGAGATAATGAAAACACAAAACTCAGTGTCTCATAAAATTAGAATATTGTGAAAATGTTCAATATGTGAGTCCTGGGTCAGTGGTGGTTTTGGGCCATGTCCTCTGCTGGTGTTGGTCCACTGTGTTTTCTGAAGTCCACAGTCAACATAGCAGCCATCTAGCAGGACATTTTAGAGCTCTTCATGCTTCCACAAGCTCTTTGGAGATGCTGGTTTCATTTTCCAGCAGGACTTGGCACCTGCCCACACTGGCAAAGGTACCAAAAGCTGGTTCAGTGACCATGGTGTTACTGGGCTGGACTGGCCAGCAAACTGGGCTGACCTGAAACCCATAGGAGTCTATGGGCTGTTGTCAAGAGGAAGGTGAGAGACGCCAGACGCAGATGACCTGAAGGAACAAGCAACATGGTGCCGTAGGCTGATCTCCTCCATGCCACCAAGTATTAATGCAGTAATTCATGCAAAAGGAGCCAAAGTATTGAAATGAAGATACTTTTCAGAAGCCTGACGTTTGTGTTTAAAATATCCTTTTTCTTTATTGATCTTTCTCTGAGACACTGAGTTTTGTGTTTTCATTTTATCTAAGCCATAATCATCAAAATTACAAAAATACAGGCTTGAAATATTTGACTCTATGTGTAATGAATCTATATAATATATGAGTTTAACTTTCTGAAATAACTGACAAAAAATCTTTTTCACAATATTCTATTTTTTTTAGATGTACCTGTACAATGCATCTTTTAAGTATTCCAGCGAATCAACTGACAAACACTACAGGTCAGGTGATACGTAAGAGAATGGAAGGGGAGAGTGAAAATCCAGCCCAGAGAGGAGGGAGTCAGCAGCAGAGGAAGAAAGAGCTGTCAGGTCGGAGAGGGGATTTGAGGCAGTGGGTGACCCCCGGTGAGAGTTAAGCAGCTATCGCCAGAAGCCTGTCAGTCAAACAGCAGGGAGCTGAGCTGCTACACGGCTCAGAGCAGAGAAGCAGCAGGCAGCAGCATATGTCAGAGGAACACACACAGAGGCCGGGGACACTGTGCACACACATATAGAAACTGGGCCTATGTTATAAGACAGTATATATTTGCATTGAGACAGAAGATCTTCAGGGTTCAGAAAAGCAAATGCAGGACTTTGAAAGGGTTCCATATGTATGACTTTTCATATCTGAAAAAATAATGCTACACCATGTGTACTTATAGTAAACAGAGAAAGTGACGACTGAAATGATTGTCATGAAGTGACCTTTTTCTGCCAAATAATAGCAATGATAAGGCATACGTCTTTCCTCTAAAACAGCGGTTCCCAAACTTTTTTAGCCGTGCACCCCCTTCTACGTCCCAACTGGGTTGACGCACCCCCAATCCCCCACACCTTCAAAAAAAACAAAATGCAATAAGAGTTTTTATAGCCATATTAAAGGTGGAGGATGATGACAGGCTCAGGATCAGAGGCAGAAAGCAGATCAGTTGGGAAAATGTTATAATATTTTGAGCTGCGTTGAACAAAAATTGCTGCAAATTTAAATGAGCGTGGAGTGAACACAACCCCGTCATCATAACACAGGCTGGAAAAATGATACAAGAACAAGAAGATAACTTCTTCTACGCTTCATTACAAGATCAAAAACAACCAAAAATAGATGCAAAAATGACCAAAGATGACACAAAATTATCAAAATAGACACAAATTGACCAAAAGTACATGTAAAAATGACCAAACAACCAAAAATAGATGCAAAATTGACCAAAGATGACACAAAATTATCAAAATAGACACAAATTGACCAAAAATACATGTAAAAATTACCAAACAACCAAAAAATAGATGCAAAAATGAACAATAAATGACACAAAATTGAATAGCCTGTATTTATTAATTAATTAATAACACGTCTTTATTGTGTGGGGGTAAAAAATTTAATTGTGCCATTATCAGACCGCCATTACATTTTTCATCTCGCGCACCCCCTAGCAGCAGCTCACGCACCCCCAGGGGTCCACGCACCACACTTTGGGAATCCCTGCTCTAAAAGATCCAACATGCATGGGGCTATAAAACAACGGGCCTTTGTGCCACAGGGCAATACAGAGGATTTCTGACCCACTAGCACACACTCGAAAGCTCAGTGATGCTTTGCAACATGTTTGTTGATACATACAGTGTCCACTGTCTCAAAAATACTGATTAGACCATGTAGCATATCCTCATGAGGCTTTAATTAAACTAACTTCAACTGAATTTAGACAGATTTAACCACAGTTAATAAAAACTGTAAGACAGACATTTTATTCTGGGAAACTAGTCACCATCGATGGCTGTGCTGTAAGCTTCTACTAACTTTTTATTCATATTCATTCACTTTCAGTTACTTAAAGTCTCAAATAGATACAATGTTTATTACATCCTATAATAAAAAGTGTATCTTCAACTTGCCCTGAAGCAACTGAAAAGTCCTTTTCCAAAAACTCAAGATAATGACCATTTTTCATATTATATACCAAATACGCATTTGCTTTTTAATATTATTACAATTTTGCTTTATTATTATGGTAATTATTTTTTTCTATTTCATAATTACTTGTTTTTAATTTAACTTGTGAATTTTAATATAGCTAGAGGCCTGTATAAGCTCTGCTGGGCTTCTTGCCGCTACCTTGTACCTTCCTTTTGTTGTTATTTCTTTATCCTTTTCTTTTTGTCTTATTATTGTGCAAAATAAAACACTTCAAACTGTCTGCCAAGTTGATGTTTTGGCTCTAGCATGGCACAAGAGTTTGTGGGTTGTCCAAAATGGAAAGGGTTGATCCTTTGGCAAGCATGAGTGTGCTCAAGTTTCATGACAAACTGACCACTAGGTTTGGATATTTCTTTGGCACTAGTGGTAAACCTGTCTACACGGTGGAGTAAAGGTCACCTCAACCACGAGGAAATCAAACGCTTGTCCATCACTGAGCAAAAAGTTTGATTTACAGACAGACTGACTGACCAACCGGCCACTTTGCTCTTCTTAAGGCCTTTTCACACTATGGACTAAGAGAAAAAGGAAATGCAGACTCTTCGTTGACGATGACAGAGGTGTGTGTTTTCTTATAGTCATACAACAATTTCGATGACTGACATCTCACTTGTCTCTTCTCCTGTCTTTTGATTTTTTATGTGTGAACAGGAGTATATGCATTAACTGAAGGTGATGATTTAGATTATATCATGCTATTCACTAAATGACTGTGTCTGACAGAGATGACAATACAAATCCTGTTCACGTTAATAATTACCCCCCATGTAAAATTCTTAGACATGTATGTTGAGGTAACTATAATCCATACTATATTAGGCCTGGATATAGTGTTGTAATAATATTAGCATATTTTTCAAATGTGAACCCAGTGGAGTCATTTCCTCACATCTTGAACTGATCCTAAGGTATGCACAGACAATATAATGGAGGATGACACAGGCTTTTCCGGCACAAGTTGGGTTGAATTACATCTGTAATTACACTTAAACCGGCACTTATACACAGAAATGGAACATCAGCACAATTCAGCAAGAGAGGGAGGGAGAGCAAAAGAGAAAGCCATCCATGAAAATACACATTAAAATAGAAGGAAATGCATAGGAACGATGGACACATCTGCTAATATTGTGTTTTGGGCTCTGTGTATTGCCAAAGCGTTTGTGATCTACTTTCAATCTTGGGCTGAAGTCTGAAACTGTTGCTCTGAATGTCTGCCCTGCTGACATGGTGCTATGCCTTTTGTGTACACATAGCATGACTGACCTCTCTTTCGTCCTGGTGCAGCCACTGTTTGGGGTTGTCCTCTGTGGCCAGGTAGGCGATGAGGTCCAGGGCGGTCAGTCGAGTTTGCCGTCTTGATGAGACAAAAATCAGCACGGGCTTGGCCGGTGAGTGGCTGCGTATCGCTGTGGATACATAATACAGAGACATTGATGCATGCTTTTATCACCTGTAGAATTGACTATTGTAATGCTCTACTTTCTGGTCTACCTAACAAAAAGATCACAGTTTTTACGAAATTCAGCTGCCAGAAAGAGAGCTCACATCTATATTACATCTATATAAAAGTCTCTGCCTGTGCGCTTCAGAATCAATTTCAAGAATCTTTTACTGGTTTATAAATTTCTTAATGGTTTTAGTCCAGCCTATTTATCTGATTTACTTTTACCCTATGAACCCTCGAGGACCCTCAGGTCTGAAGACTTGAGAGCATCAGAGATGCTTTAGATTTTTAAGAGCAATTCTAAGACTTTTATTTTTATTTGGTTTTTACTTGAACCATTTGAAATATTTTTTATTGTTTGCTTGTTTCTATGTTTTATTATTATTATTTCCTCTTTTATGTGAAGCACTTTGTGTTACATTCCTCGTTTGAAACTGCAGTTTCTGGATATGCTCTACATTCTTAATCAGACAACCTGAACTTGTGTGAGGTTTTAACAATGAATAACTTTAGATTTCTTAAAACATTTTTAAAGCTGCTCTTAATTAATCTGAACATGCAAGGATTGCATTTTCTATTATTACAATGTTAGCATACCACAAAAGAGTAAATAGCTCACTAAAAGTTCATAATTCTTGCTGATCTGGAGTAACTGTATTTAAAGCCAGCTGTATGACAAAACCCCCAGCAAATCAAATGAACACAGTAGGTATAAATCAGCATAAAGCATTTGTAAGTCATGTGTACACGTGGATGTGGAGATGTACCTTGGAAGGTTGGCTTGTTCATGCTGGCCATGCGGGGGCAGTAGTGTTGTCCTGGGAAACCATGGATGTGAACTTCCAGCGGTACAGGTCGAACAGACGGACGGAAGTTAAACAAACCCACCTGTTACACACAGAAGAGGGGAGGGGGAGGGAAGAGAAAAGAAAAAAGAGAAGAGATTTAGTGTGAGCAGCTGGCAACATGAAGCCCCATCTGGCTGTAATGTAAACTGTCTGTCACTGTCACTGAGGCACAGAGCAGCAGGCCACGGCTGGACTCGCCTGTGTTTATTGTGTGATAAGGTGATGCGGTGCAATGTGTGAACAGAATTGAATTCAAAGTGTGCTATAGGATGTTGTAAATAATGTGGTGTGTTATTTGGTGTTTATTGTGTAGAGGGCTGCTGCATGACTACAGACATCTAAAAAGATAATATTTATAAATATATATGATAATATTTATAAATATATATGATAATATTTATATATATATATGTATGTATGGCAGAATGCCAATCCCCTTTGCTAACACTGTCTCTCAGTTCTGGCAGCACAGCAGTAGCCAAGATACAATTTTCTGAGATGTAGCAATTAACCTCTCTCCATATTTCATTTCCCTCTTTGCCGGATTTCAGCACACTGATAATGCTACTTCTCTGTATGTTGTTATTTTCTGTGTACTCATTTATTTGTTTATCTGCTTTCCGTAAAAAGGAAGGATGTGTATTATTTCTAATTTTTAAAGATCTGTAACAAGACGATGTAGGACTGTGAGGGGGGAGGAGGGGATAAGGGGTTGTTGTTGTTTTTGGAAAAGGAAAAAGTCCTTTTTTCTTGTTATATGTACTTTTGCCTGTTAAATGAATAAAAATATTTATTAAAAAAAAAAAAAAAAATATATATATATTTCCAAAATAAGTTTCCAAACAGTATGTCACGATTATACAAGAGACAAGACCAACTGGTTGATGTTGTTCTGATAACAGCACACTCACAGTCACTTTAAATTAGTGCACAAGGCAAAATTGAGTGACAAGACATAAAGTATATCATTCCACCCCATTGTGTTGCACTCAGTCTGATTGCTGGTCACATGATTGGCCACTACAGCGTGACTTCCGGTTGCATTTCTGCAGAAGTTGATTCTATCAAAACGGTTGGTTTAAACTGCAGCAAAAGGACAAGTTGAATGACTACATCTGATAAACAGCAATGCACTCTGTTGTCTATTGTCTGGAATGATTGCTTGTTATTTAAATTGGCCACTGCAGCTTGATGGCAGGTTGCGTTTTTTCCAAAGTAGATTATTTTTCAACTTAGTTAGTTAGTTAGTAGCGTAATCACACTACTCACATTCAAATCAATGGGAGGACTGGCATTTTTGCTGCAATGTCTGATTTGATGTGAATGCAGCTTGAAAAACTGGCCAAAGCAAAGATAAAGAGTGCACTTGGAACCATAAAACAATTAATAGCATTTACAATAAAAAAAAAAACCCAATGCAACAATAATCTCCTTTCACATCAGGCAAAATCAGACTGCAGCTTACATGAGCCTTCATGGAAAAAAACAAAAACGTCAAATCCTTTCAATAAGACTTCTTTGCATCATTTTGATGCTCCTCTCTGCTTGAAGCTGACTGGCCATCCATTCACAACCCAAGTAAAGAAGTCAAGCATGGCATCCAGACACCGTCGATTATAGAGATAAACTACATTAACTCCAGGCCAAAAGTATCTGTTTATCTTAATTGCTGTTATTATATGCATTCAATCATATATAAAGAGGCAGGCAACAAATGAACCATAAAAATACAGAGCTAGACAAAGACTGTGGTTTCTGGCTGGCTTCGCTGCAGCAGTGTTCTTGGTTCACAAAGCCAGTCCCACTATTCCTCAAACAAGGGAGCTTATGAACATGATCCCTCCATCTAACCAAAGAACAAGGAGTCAGAAGGTAACGAGAATACACTGACAGAGTATCACTAAACCATAGCCTGATCTTTATGGTACAAAACTGCTACAACAGCATGTTTTGGTGCTATGATGCATATCTGACCTGTGCGATTCCCAGCCAGTCAGCCAGGTCTCGAGCATTTGCCAGAGCTGTGGACAGACCGACTACGCGGACAGTCTTAGAAGTGTGAGAGGAGATGAAATTGGTCCTGGAAACAATGACCTCCAACACTGGACCTCTGTCCTCACCTGGAAACAGCACAATACAATACGCAGTGTTAAAGTAACACTTAAAGAGTTAAATTGAACACCACTTTGAATTAGTGTTAAATCAACTCTTTCCATAGTGTTTAGAATTTCAGAGTTAAATGAACTCTAAATAGATTAACAATTTAACACTCACTTACACTGAACAGTGTTATTGACATTTTACACCAAAGGTTAAATAACAATGAAGGGTATAAATATTAGTCTTGGTAGAGTTGATAATTTACTTCTTCTATAGTGTCAAATCAATTCTGATTGAGTTCCATTCCAGTACAGATTACACTGCATGCAGTTATTAAAAGTTAACACTGGAGGGTAAATTACACACTACTGTGTTGATATTTACTCTCTTGCAGTGAAAAACAAGCTCATATCGAGAGTCCAGAAAATAGGTATTAGTGCCCTCACACTGGTATGGGTTTTCTGATATGAAAACTTTGGAAATACTAGCCATTAATACATACTAATGCCATACAAAATTGTTTGTACATTCCACATTTTGGATATTTATTTGGTAAAAACAAATGCTGCCTCACAGCACAAGGGTTCTGGGTTCCCCTGTGTGCACAGTTTGCATGTTCTCTGCATATTTTCAACATCAACAGACCAAAGACTGTTAGGTTAATTAGGTAAATTGGGTAATGTTACTCCCATTTTGAGAAGTTGGATTAAAGAGAATAAGAATAATTTGATTCCACATCACTTAATTCCAATACTGTTATCTGCAGGCTCTATAGAAGTTTGTCTCCTTTTCTCTTGTGACATCTTGTCCATGCATGCGCTTGTAAATATGTGCATTGAGCTGCACAGTTGCTGTGTAAGTCCAACTGAAAAACTTTTTGGGAAAAAAAAAATTTCTGAATCAAACTTGGCACACATGGCTGCAGCTACAGCGGCTTTAATTTACAAAATGGTCCTGGCAAATAAACAAGAAATTAAAAAAGAATAAAGTAGACAAAAAGTTGTGTGAACCACAGGATATAACCTGTAGGTTCACTGTGGACTCTTACCAAGCAGGTGGATCTCATCGATGATGAGAATAGCTACTTTCTGAACGTAGCTTCTGTTCTGCCAGCTTCTGCTCACTCCATCCCACTTCTCTGGTGTGGTGACGATGAGGTCAGCCTGTGCTATGGCTCTCATGTCTGGAGTCACGTCACCCGTCAGTTCCACCACTCTACACACAGATAAGAACAAGGCATCACTTTGGCCTGCTCATTTCAAATTTACATGATGGTTATTTCTTTGTTGTTATTATTATTAATAATATATTATATGCAGAATTGTAATGATATGAATTGAATATCACTGGCCAGGTGTGACCAATTAACGACATAACATGAGACATGAAAACACAAAAGATTTTGACATTACTTTGTAAACCCTGTGTATGAGAGTAGGTAAAGCCAACTAACAGCTGAAATCCTCATCCATAGATACATTCTGCCTCTTGGTGAGGATAGTGAGGGTAGAGGTCTCTTTCTACACTTACTTCTTCCCCAATTTCTCCTCAATCCTGATCTTCCAGTCCTCAATCCTCTCTCTGACCAGGGCTTTCAGGGGGGCAATATACACCACCTGAACACACGCACAAAAATAACACACAAAACAGTCATTGAGTGGAAAGACACGCTGACAGATTTCCATAGGCTGGATGTAAATTTTAACTACATAAACACAAATTCCCATGTGGGGCATCTCAGTCATCACTATTGATCAGAAGCTGCCATTTAAACCCCATATTGAAAGCCTTGTGACAAAACTGAAACTACAATTAGGATTCTTTTTCAAGAACAAATCCTGATTCTCCTATCAGTCGAGGAAATATTTGATTTCTGCAACTTTTTTTTGCCTCTACTGGACTACAGTGATCTGCTTTTTATGAATGCTACTAATCAGAGCCTTAAGAAGTTGGACTGTGTTCATCATTGTGCTCTGCGTTTCATTACTGGATTGGGAAATCGGACACATCATTGTACTTTGTATGCCACGGCTGAAATGCCGTCTTTGTATGTTCGCAGGCTCTCTCATTGGTTAGTTTTTATCTATAAATCTATTCTTGGGCTGCTTCCCTCATACCTGTGTACAAACATGTGTTGAAACAAAACTCAACATGGTTTACGCTCTCAAAATATTGTACAGATGCTGTTGCCAAGAGTGAGAACTGATTTAGGTAACAAAGCTTTTAGTTACGCCCCTTTACCATGGAACAACTTGCAAAAGGATTTAAAGCTGTCTGAACTGATCACAATCGGTGAATTTAAATCTCTCTTCCCTTAGTCAGTGTGACTGCTCCTTATATGTTGCTATTGAGGCTCCTTCAGTGTTGTTGTGATGGCTATATTTGTATTTAATTGTTTATGATATCTGTGTTTACATGCTGTAACTTGTCTTTTTTTATGCTGCTTTCTTGGCCAGGTCTCTCTTGGAAAATACATATTTTTAATCTCAATGAGAGTTTTACCTGGTTAAATAAAGGATATATATATAAAAGTGTGAGTTATCAAATGACACTGTCATATTCTGCGTTGCTTCTGATTGAAGATGGTCAATGTTAAAGCTGTCATCATCACTGTATGGTACACTGTCACCACAAAAAGCTGGTCTCAGTTTGACTACATCTTTCCTGATTGTTACATGTCTAGACATTTCTTATTGCAGTGTGTGACAGACTGTCCTCATTGACTGTTGTCCAATACAAAAGACAGCAACAAGTCAGTACATTATTTTAACAAAAACCCCTTGAATTCAACATTAACACAGATGGAGCCAGCTAGTCAAACCTTAGAGCCTGGATACTTGTTGAAGACCCGGAACATGGCCATTTCTGCTGCAATGGTTTTTCCAGAGCCCGTTGGCGCCCCCAGCAGGACGTTAGTGTCGGTGTGATACAGCGTGTGGAAGATCTGAGTCTGGATGGGGTTGAAGTGAGTGAACTTGTACAGGCTCTCATACTCCGGGTTACCCAGTGCTCTCACCGGCAACGGCTGTAGGTCCAGCAGCTCTGAGAAGGAAAGAGGTTTGGAAGATGAAACTGAAATCTTTTTTTCCTTTATGTTCATGGCACAAAAAAGTGGGTTTTATCAACAAGAACAAATACAGTAGGTAGAACAGTAGGGATATTAAGAACATTAATTGAAGGTGACACTTCCTGTACCCTGGAAAAATAGTCCAAGTTTTGGGAAATATCCAGACAATAATTCATATCGAAATGAGGATTTAAACTAAAAGGGTTAGGGTGTTAGAACAGGTCACACAATTTGTTTCTGATTCAGCAGCATAAAAGCCAGAGATCGGATGTATATCCATCTAAAACAGTGACAGATAGTCTTGTACACTGTGTATAAAAAAAGAAAGTTTCAGAACCAGGAGAACTATTCAACTCTTTTCAGATTCTTTAAATTCAATAGAAAGTACACTATTTTATTAATTAATTCTCCTTAACCGCTTATCCAAGTTACACCCTGGACAGGTCTCCAGACTATCACAGCTCTGACACATAGAAACAGACAATCATGCTCTCATTCACTCCTACGGGCAATTTAGAGTCACCAGTTAAACCTAAGCTGTGTGTCTTTGGACTGTGGGAGGAAGCCGGAGAACCCATGCTGACACAGGGAGAACATGCAAAAAGTAACATTAGCATTTAGACATTAGAGTCAAGTTTTTCTCCACCTGATTATTGCAGGTACAACATTGACTCTCTTATAACTCTGTTTTTGGTCCTGACAGAAATATCTGGCTCTTAAACTGCAAAATGCTCAACAATGTTCACCAGCTAGTCTCTAACTGTGTCTGTCTGATGTTTGCTGCAGAGCAGATCATGTACATCAGAGCTTTTTTAGCAGAGCTAAAAGACGAGGTTTGGAGATAAGGCTGTGCTCATGTTATAGGAGATGGATGGTAGAGATTAGAAAGATTTTCTACTTTATGACGTCAGAAGGTCATATGATCAGACATCAGACAATGGTTGTATGCCTGCAGAATTGGTCGGGTGAGCAGTGAACATTTTATACTAATAATTATAGTAATAATTACATTTAGGTTTATTGTGGTCTCTAATGTTCTCAATAATCAACCATATATGTGATGCTCAGGTTTTGTAGATGGTTTTCTGCTGAACTTGCCATGGCATGATATGTTTTGATGTGTCTATTTAAGTTTCATTCAGATTTATTTTGTTACACATGTGTAATAGAACATGACAAACTGAGACTTTTACATAAGAGACTAGATACATTCACGCTCTTCTGTCAGCCTGCGGTATGATCTCCTCTGTGCTGTGGGATTTTCCCTGATAGCTGCTGCAGCCGTGTCTTCTCTTACTGAGGGGAAATGTGGTCAGAAGTAATAAGATGCTTCTTTTCCTGCAGTCTGGAGGAGTGAATGAGTGGAGTATGGGGGGATTAGATGCTTTTGTTCTCCAGTCTACATGGGGTTTTGATGTCTCCATGCAGCTTCCAAACAGCTAAGCCATTCTGTGGGGGTGAGCCACTATTTTAAGCTGACTGTAAGTTATAGTTGGTGTTTTTAGGCAAAGTTGCCTTTGGCTTATGCCAGTATTAGATTTGAGTAAATCTTCGGTTTCACTATATACAAGTTGCCTCATCCATAAATTTATGGAAAGCCTACTTGATGTCTGTGCTAGTTTAGTAAAAAAATATGGATAATTTATACTCCAGTAAAAAAGTCTCATGTGACAAAAAAGTCTGTTACACATCCGTTTGTATGGACAGTTCAGCAACAGCACATTACAGCACTAAAGCAAGCAGAATAAACTGGATAATATCATTTACATGTGAAAATCCTACAAGTTTTCATGTTGTTTATAAAGATCTTTGGCAACACTCAAACAACAAAACAACATGAAAACAACTGAATATCTACTTTCTCCTCTTTCAGGCAAGAAAAATTATAATTATAAAAAAAATATATATAAATAACATCCATCACCTGTAACAGACTCATTTACAACCACTGCGTACCAACAAAACGGGGCCTGAAAATGGAGTATGCCACTTCTTACACAAAAGCTTTGATCAATAAAAACAAACTTGAGAATGTGCACACCTGTAAGTTAACTCTGACCCGTGCGGATGAACATAAATTGGCGATGCATATGATGCATTCCAATTGGCCGATTCACAGAAAACCCTCCCACTGATTCAACAGAATACAGCTTTTAATATGAAGCAGCAGCAGGAAATATTCACTTTGCATCAGCACTAACACTTGGATACTGATAAAAGGGGACAGTAAACAGTATATTTAGTCTATTGTTTGAAGTATGACTGAGAACCCAGGAGTGAAACAAGAGAGATTAAGTTAGCAGCACAGCGTGACTGATTTGGGATTTTTAAGGCCAATATTGATATCAAAACTTGGGAGTTAAAAAAAAATCTGACATCAGCCAATAACACAGACATAAACAATCAAGCTTGGCTCCCTTAGGTACAAACTGGGAGACTGAGAAACTTGTCAGTGCAGGGCAGGCTACACGTGGTGTAGTGGTTAGATGGATAGATGGATAGACGGATAGACGGATAGATGGATAGATTTTATATGTCTTTAGTAGGCTGATGTAATCAGGTTCCACTGCTTGATGCAGCTGTTGTTCCAGTTTGCACCTATACACTTCTTTCCCCCCTTTAATCTTCACGTTCAGTTCCTTTTGAAGTTCTATGATTTTATCCCTGTCGCCCTCCCTGAAAGCCTTTTTTTTGTCATTTAGCCTTCAGGCTGCTGGTAATCTATGGTTTGTTGTTAGGGAAGCAATGAATTACCCTGGATAGCCTGATGTCATCACAACAGAAATTGATTAAATGGGTAATGCATTTTGTTAGACCATCAATGTCATCCCCATACTCCTCACAGAACACATCCCAGTCTGTTGTGTCAAAACAGCATCTCAGGGCTTCATCAGCTTCAGGATACCAGCCTCTTGATGTTCTGGTGGTGACAGCTGGAGTGAAGGAGGGAGAGTGGTGTAGCATGCCATGGTCGGATCGTCCAAGAGGGGGCAGTGCAGGACATTTGTATGCATTTTGATTTTGATTTGCATACAGGAGATCTGGCGTTTTTCACCTCTGGTTGTACGGTCCACAAACTGACAAAAAGTGGGTATAGTCTTAAGAGAGACAGACATGGTTGAAATCCCCACAACTCCCTGGATAGGTGGTATGGTCTTAAACTAACTGCTAAAAAGTTCAATGTCCTTGTTGCATATCTGTTCTTTGATGGTAGCGTGCTTAGGGTTACACCACCTGTTATATGAGCAATATAATCCCCCCTCCTTTCTGCTTATCACTCACTTGTCTGCTCATAACGTCCTAAAGTCAGGGAAACTGGTCAGAGATTCGGGCATGTCGTTCATCAACCACGTGTCTGTCAGGCGTATGATGCTGCTCTCTTAGTACGGTTTCTGGCTCCTGACAAGGGTTTCTAGTTCCTCTAATTTGTTTGTCAAGCAGCGAATGTTTCCAATGGTTTCCCTCCTCTTATTTCTCTTCACCCCGGCACGTCTCCCGATGCCTCCTCTTTAAAAGTTCCTTCAGTATGTCATGTTGAATCCCAAATGTTGAGCTATGTACCAGGTTCAGCAGTTCCTGGCGGATGTATGTCAAGGCAGTTTGCTCCGTCCTTCTGGCCGATTTCCGGCACAAATTTTCATTCACGCCTGCAGACTTCTTGCTAAAGGTGGTAGAGGTTGAAACTCAAAAAGCACGCTATGGTTGTAGATATTAGTATAATAGAAAGCAATAAAAAAAGGCTTCTAGAAAACACTAAAAGCACAAAATATACTAGCCTATACACAAGTGAACGTAACAGGCTGTCATCTCCCCAGCACCATAACAATGCATTCAAACACATGGTTAGCACTGTAACCTCGCAGCAAGAGGGTTCCCGGTTCCCTTTGTCAACATGGGTTCTCTTTGGGTCCTCCAGCTTCCTCCCACAGTCCTAAAACATGCAGTTTAGGTTTAATTGGTGACTCTAAATTGGCTGTAAGAGTGAATGAGTGTGTACGCCCTTAACAGTCTGGAGACCTGTCAGGGTCAGCTGAGCATGGCATTCCGAGTTCGGATAAGCGGTGATGGATAATGAATGAATTAATAAAACTTGAATTTGCTCTTTAGTGTATACTGTTTGTAAATTACCAGACAAAAGAAAAAAAAAAAGACAGATTCAGACTAGGGCTGGGCGATATGGACCAAAAGTCATATCCCGATATATTTAGGCTGAATAGCGATATACAATATATATCCTGATATTTTTATCGCAAAGTGAGAGCAAATGTTCAGTCAAAGTCAAATATGACATGTCATAACTAGTTTTATTGACACTGTTTATTTAAGTGAACATAAATACTGTACTACAGGAGTACCTTTTTTTAAAATCAAAGCTCCATAAAGTGCACATTTAGATAAAAATAGCCTATGAAATAAAATAGGCCAATCTTTTTCTGAAATAAATATATTTATATGAGAAAAGAATAACGGACATAACAAAAGAACTAAATATGACAAACCATAGTAAGGGCAGCATTTATATATAAAGAAAGGAATAAAAATTTAACTATATCGATATATGTGATATGGTCTAATTCCATATCACAAATAAAAATGTATCAATATATTTTTTTTATATCGATATATCACCCAGCCCTAATTCAGACCATACTTAAGTACAAGTATCTTAAAATTGTACTTGACTATTGTCATGTTTATAGACTTCTACTATACAATACCATACTTCTACTTCATTAGATTTCAGAGGGGAACTTACCATTACTTTTACTACACCATATTTAATGGATAGCTATAGTTACTTGTTACTGTACAGAATCAAATTTTAAATAAAAACCCCTTTAGGTGTCCATGTTTTTTTTGCATTTGGATAATTGTTTCAGGCCTTAAAAGGTTAATTCAACCTTTAAGATAATTCCATGTATAACAATGTATCAGTGACAAGGTTCATCTATTACTTTCTTGTAGCACTTTTACTTTTCATACTTTAATTGCAGTTTGCTGTTTATACTTCTGTAGTTTTATGTAGGATTTAAAATGCAGGGCTTTTATTTTGTCCCCTAGTAATGGACCATTTGTCCATTGAAATACTGCTACTTTAACTTAAGTAAAGTGTTTGAGTGAATCACAGCAGGCAGTACTCAGTTTGACTTTTTAACAAGGGACTGCAGCAACTGGAATCTGACAGCTGGAAACACTTGGTAGTACTCTAACAGGCTAACAGACTTAGTATCAGAATTTAAAATTCAAGTCAAGTTAAGTCAAATCCCTGTTGTCACATCATAAATGTATGTGTATGTGTGTGTGTGTACCAGTGTGTGGGGGGTGTCTCTCGGGTAAGATGAGGTTCTGGAAGTTAATGATGCAGACGGCCTCGGCCCCGAGCCAGCGGTCAGACACTGCCTTGATGTAGTACTGGGAGGGCAATGGCTCAAAGATGGGGATGGTGAACACTATGTGCTGAGGCTCTCCTGTTACCACCTGGATAGAAAAACACACATGCACTCTCATAAAGGTACAGAACACAAGAACACACATCAATCATGATGAGAAAAAAACCCCGAACCTGTTTCTTCTGCAGCAGAAAGTACTCAGAGTGGTAGATGTGATCGTTGATGGGATCCTCCACCCATAACCACCATGGCTCACCCACTGAACCATGGGCCTGGATTATTGAGGGAAAGAACATTTCAGTCAGAACGTCTTTTCAGCATGCAGCTGCAGTGGGGTTCAAATAAGCAAAACAAATTTGTTTTGGTGAATTTGATGCCAATGATCATAACTATCATACAGTAAACCTGCGGGCAGGATAATCTTCCAGCATAGAAAATGCTGATTGGGTTCTGGGTTCTTTGCTTTCAGTCACTGAAAATGCATATGTACACATGTTGTTTCCCATCTTGTTAAGAATAAAATCTGGAGGGAATAACATGATGAAGATCAACATTATAAATAATAAAAACGTATAAATATTAGCAATGAACATTGTATTTTCAACACGCCATCAAAACCGCTGCCAGTTTAAACTGAATAAATAAAAAATGGATTATACTATTCTTAATATAGGACAAAGAAACAATACTTGCAGGGTAATGACAGTATTTATCATAATGTGTCAGTGTGTGCTGATTCCCGGGTGCCATCAGGGAGGCGGCTCATGTGTCGGTACATGTGTCCTGGCTCTGCAGCCGGATCAGGGCTAAGCCAACCAGTCTTCCATTACCACTCTCCCATGATTGGAGCATGCATTGCTAATCGGACATAAACATTCATCTTCATATTCAGCCCCGCTACAATGAGCTTCCTATTCTGCTCAGATTCCATGACAAACTCTGGACTAAGCTTCCCATGATCCCCTCTGGCCTGTCTGCCCACTGAGGTGGGACATGCTGGCGAGGCCCGGAGGCATTTCAACTCTCAAGGACAGATGGAGATTCCATGGCTGTAAGAATAACAAGGTAGATGGCGCAGCTCTTCTTTTCTTCTTTGTGAAAATGTGACCATGACTACACCACAAGTAGTTTTGATGCAGCTCAAGAGACAGGAAGGGGAGACAAATGCTGAATTAAAAAGTTCTGCCCTTCCTGGGCCTACTGACTGAAGACTCCCCAGGATGTTTAAGGGTTAGGTTTGGCCAAAAGTCAAATAAACAATTACCTGATAACACATTAACAGGTTCTGTAGAAAAGTGGTTATTCTAAATGAGTGTAAACATGCAGCTGATTCTACCCCCTACCTTGTTTCAGAAGCATTAGAAGTAACATACACTACTTCTTGATTTTTGTCATTTGTATTTAATTTTTGTGTTCGAATGTGACTTTAAAAGTCTGCTAACCTTTCGTCCCCCCTTCGACAAAGTTTGGATCACTGCTACTGTAACAATGGATTCTCCCGAATCCCAAAAAACTAGTGGTATCTAGCTATCCAGATAGATTTGGTTTTATCCTTTTCAAAGATATCCTTCTCTGAGATTTCTGCCTACCACCTAATACACTTTACAAGACAGACATTTTATTTTAAACTCAAATAAATACATTTAAAATCTAAATAAATAAAAATCCACACCAATGTGTCTTTACAGAGGCATGGTCCCAGTTGCCCTGGACTATCTGTCAAAAGCAGTGGTACTGCTTCCTGCTGAGGAAATACTCCCTTTAAACTATACTACTTTGGATATAAATACTATATTTCTGCACATCCCATTTAGATGGCTGTTTATACATTTTATTATAACTCACCTGGCTCCCACAATATTATTTATTCTTTTATATTATTTTAAAGTCTCTGCATTGGCTGCCTGTGAGCTTCAGAATCGCTCTAAAGATTATTTTACTGGTTTATAAATCTCTTAATTGTCTTAGTCCAGCCTGTTAATCTGATTTACCTTTATCCTATGAACTCGAGGACCCTCAGGTCTTCTGGGAGTGGCCTTTTAATAATATTAAAGTTAGAATTAAAACCCACGGTGAGGCGTCGTTTTCTTACTGTGGTCCATGTTGGTGGAACAGCCTCCCTGAAGAGCTGAGGGCATCAGAGATGACTTATCTTTGTAATTTGGCTTTTACCTGAACCATTTTAAAATATTTTTCTGCTCAAGCATCTTATGTTACAACATCTTCTCTTTTAATTATTTATTTGCTATTATTTATTAATCTATTATATATATATATATATATATATATATATATATATATATTTTATCATGCTCTACTGTTTAATTATTTATGTATTATTTTCATATTTTTTATCAAGCTCTTTTACTTTTTATTGTTATTATTATTTACTTTTGTTCTTTATTGTATTTTATTTTATCTTACCTTACTTTATTTTTATTTATTTTATCTAATTAATTTCTAACCTGCCTGCAGTGTTTCCTCACTGCTCCACGTTGAGATGGAGCTTCCTCAGTTTGTGATTTGTTTATAATGGGATGGGTGGATGGAGGGTCAGGGTGGAGGGTGTTTGCTTGTTTCTATGTTTTATTATTATTATTATGATTTTTTTTTATTTGAAGCACTGTGTTACATTTATCTTGTATGAAAAATGCTATTCAAATAAAGTTTGATTGATTGATTGATTGATATATTATATGACGCTCCAATGTTTTATCTGCTGTTTAACACATTAGAGAAAAATCACATAAGAGCACAGTTAGGAGGAGCCTCAGATCTAAGGATTTCAGTGCCAACAACGGTTTCACTCTAATTGTTGTATAAAAATGAAGTAAAAAGAAAAGGCTGTGAATGTCATCTGAGGGATTTTGTCCCTACAAACTATGAGGGCTGTTTGACCAGCAGCTTGTGCTTCTATGTTTCAGAGACAGAGGCTCTGCAGTGTGATTCACACTTTCACTTACTGCTCTGTTTCTGTCAGTAGGAGAAGCAGGAAAAGCACAGCACTGCTCATCCTGCTGACACACTGCAGCGCGCGCACACACACACACACGCACACGCGCGCACACGCACACACGCACCAAAAATGTCCTTAAACACAGCAGCAAAGCTTCACTGTTGGCTTTTATATGCCTGCGTTTAAGTAGCAGCACTCAATCAATCATCAATCAATCCCCAATCACTGTATTAGAAAGAGATTTTACCCTAGACCCTTGAACTTCAGCAGCTCGTCTTCACCATGTCTACATGCTAACCAAGTTGCTGCCATGTGATTGGCTTATTAGACACTTGTGTTAACAAGCAGTTGAGCAGGTATACCTAATAAAGTGATCGGTGAGTGTCTATCAAAATGTTATTTATTGGAGGTGTGTATACAACATTCAATTATAAAAATACTTCATTCCTTAATTAGTGATATTTAAATTCTCAAGTCATTATTTTTACACCCCCATATTACAAATCCTTTACCACTGCCAACTGAATGAGCCATAAGTTGGTTTTTCATCATGTTAAGTCATCTGACTTGATTCACTTTAAAAATGAATTGTTAATTCTATTGCATGAAAACAATACAATTTTAAGAATTTTTTGAGAAAACCCCAAAACAAATTGAGAACATTTTTGCCAAATAAAAGCTCATAAATATATATTTGAAGCACTTTTTTTTTTAATCTAAACTGCGTTATGATTCAAAACATCAATCTGTAGTGTTGGACCTTCTCTAGAAAAAAAAAATCAGGGATTGTATGTATAGATTGTATTAAAAACTTGCTGACAAATGTGTCTGGACAATGCAGCAGTAACTGAGCCACACACCTTTAGATTGTGAAGATTATGGCATGATCTTTGAATTACATTTCTTTTACTTCCTGAATATAAAGAGAAGCAGATACATACAGAAGCAGATATATATATATATATATATATATATATATATATATAAATTCATATTTACCTGATCATTCCAGCGAAAGTCAGGCGTGACGATGAGACGAACTCGTAGGACAGTGCGTGTGATTGGCTGAATGTTGGCCTCCATTGTGATGGAGGGGATCTGGTGGGCACACTGTTTGACTGTTTGCCCGATGTTGACATGGTGCAGCATGTGACCTGAGAACAATACACCTGGCATCAACATGTGTTTTGTGTCACAATATAATAATTCATAATTCTGAGAAAACCTGATGTAGTCTATATAGATTACAGTAAATGTTCAAGTAATAACTGGGCCGGCTAAATTCAACATACATTTGTAAAGCACTAATTTCATCAATGCCTGACGCTCTGCTGTTCTTAGTTTCTTCTCTTTATTAAAAAGACCGTTTTCATTCACTAATGAATTCCAATCATTGCTGTTTTTTTTTTGTTAAAGTAGAACTGACTGGATCTAATGGTTGTGAGGCTTGCTGCTGCAGCGAGGTGTAAGACATGACTGTTGTAGTCTTATACTGCAGTAGAAATGTACATTATCCTGAATTTATCAAAACCATAGCTAACCATGGAGAAAGTGTTGCGTTTGAAATAAAATGGCATCTCATCAACAATGATTACTAATATGAGCCTTTTTGAAAAAAGGCCTGTTTTTCCTGCACTTGAGGTGCATAGAGGATTTATGTCCATTTTTAAATCTGACATTTGGGGGCATTATATCTGTATTTTAGTGTGGTTCAGAATCATTTATACAGCCTGAATACATATACAGCAGTGAATTGGATTTAGTTGTTTTTACCGATCTCATCCTTCCTCATTTCCTTCAGTTTGTCCACAGTGAGCTTCTTCTCCTCCAAGCGGTTCAGTACAATGTTGCTTAGGTTGGTGAACTGGCGCAGAGGGTGAGCGAAGCCCCACAGTCGCTTGTCAATCACCTTACAGAGGGTGAGCAGTCGATACGTCATGGCCGGCCACCGCTTCCTCAGAGCGATCTCAAACAAAGCCCTCACGATCCGAGCAGCGTTCTGAGAACAATGACAATAGCAGGAGAGGGGAAAATGCTGAATCAACACCAGTCCCACAAGCACACGTATTACTGCTGCAATTATAGACAGCACTGGTTCGTAGAACACCATCTGAATCAAGAATTTCAATATGTTACTTCCATGATGTTCAGTCAATATGTATAAAGATGAGCTGCTCTCTCTCAAAGACAGAAACCAGAGTTATCCTCAAACTTGTGATGTCATATGGTATAAAGTCTGGAGT
Source organism: Centropristis striata (assembly GCF_030273125.1). Taxonomy (NCBI): domain Eukaryota; kingdom Metazoa; phylum Chordata; class Actinopteri; order Perciformes; family Serranidae; genus Centropristis; species Centropristis striata. The sequence goes on along the minus strand of NC_081524.1, from coordinate 25,308,042 downwards.
TACTTAATTGAAACTGATTTTGTGGACCATCAGAATGTTTATTTTCTTTTTTATGACCAAATGAGCTTTACTCTTTTGTAGTGTTCTCAGTTTAAAAAAAGAAAATGTACCCATAGACTCAGGCCATTCCTCTGGGTGCTCACAGTTTCATTTACAACATCTTTCCCAATTCACTGTCTTTGGAATAGTTCCACACTTTGTACTTAATGACATCGCACCTTTAAGTTGAAGTCAGTTTTTTGGATTTGAGAGAGATTTGTTCTTTTGTTGACTGTCTTAGAACTAAGGAATAACATGTATACATTTTGAAAATAGGTTTAGTTCACCTTTAAAGTATTAAAGTCTCAAGTATTAAAGGACTCAAACAACTGAAACATATTTGTGCTAGAACAGAAGTCACTGGGTGCAGCTGTGTGGTGCATCATGCTGTATACTGGTGATCATCAGTCATGTGTGATCAGGACAAGGTCTGGCTGGGTTCAGACGTCCAGGTTGGCCACAGCTGTGCACTGATGGATTGTTCATGTCAGTTCTGGAGAAGAGGTCAAGTGGCAGCGTTGCTTTCCGATAGACTGCTCAAGTTTGTTTGGTCGGACTGTGATTGATTCGGTCAGGTGTTAATGTGATCTAATTGTCTAGTAAGGTCTGAATGTACTCTGGAGGGGGATCATTGAAATCTGTCTGTGCTCTACTTGATAGCTGGGTGAGACCGAGAGGTCCTGCTGGACACAGAAAGGCCTAAAGTCTGGGGAGAACAGATGCACCAAAAAGGGATCCTTGTTCATGCTCTCTACCAGTGTACTTCTATATTATATTATATTGTATATATTATATATATATATATATATATATATATACCCTTTAATCAAGCTCAAGCTGCTTCAGCACCACTACCTCTATTTTCTCTAAGAACTATTCCTTTTCCTATTGTTAATTCACCAGTCAACTCACCAGAAACCTGCTTGAGTGTTGCTATGTACTGATATGTTTATGTTGGTGTTTACCAGTAGCAATTAATTCTTGATGGGGCAGCCAGTGGATACACTTTTTAAAATTTCGGGGACACATAAAGTATGGATGGAAGTATGCGAACAATGATGCATCCCAGCTGTTTGTCTGTCGGTGTGTGCTGTTTAAATCACGGTTTTGAGTCTCTAGATATACAATGTTAGATCACATCAGTGATCTGTGATGAAACATCCTCTATTATTAGTACCAACAAACAGCACATAGATCAGCTTTCAAGACAGCTCTCCAGAAGCTTGATATTTTTGCTGAAAAATCCCCAAACATACTGGTCAATTGTCATTCTTTTTAAAAAATATATAATTTCTTATCGTATGCCTTATCTATTGATGGTGTGCTGTATACTTCTATGTATTATTTTTAGCCCCTGTCCCCTCCCCTTCAAAGGGCCTTGCCCTTTGCCAGGTCCTCATCGTAAATAAGAATTTGTTCTTAATGACATACCTGGTTAAATAAAGGTTGAATGAAATGAAATGAAACAACAACAAAATTAAACGTCACTGACTTGTAGCTGCAAATTTGTCTGAGCACAACTTTAAGTCAGATGTTCATCTCCTGTTGATGGAAAATTTCAAACAAAATCAAAACTACATGAAAGATTAATCTCAGAAGTTCAGTGCCTTTTTCAGGGGTTTTTTGCACTCTGCACATGCAGTTAACGCTTACCGTAACCCTGGTGTTTCTGCACCTTCTCTCTTTTTTCTTCCTCTTCTGTTGTCAAGCGCAAAAGCTACAGAAACATTTTTAGTTGCACGAATGCAAGACTTTGCTCCGAGAGAGTATGTTGTAACGGTGTGGGACATTGGACCGGACTTTAAATCCTCATTGACCTACCATAGTTGACATCACTAACACATCAGTCCTTATTAGTGCAAATACTGAACATAGTATTCAACAGTATTAGACAATATATTTAACTTATTAAAATCCAGCTGCCCATCAGAAAGAAAGGGTACGGTTAGGGTTAGACCAAAAATGAAAAAAGGTTTGTTTCTTTGAACATATGTAGTTCTGGTTGTGTGTTAGCCACATGCTAAACAAGCACAATTGCAAAAACTAGAAGAAGTGACCTTTCCAACGAAGCCTCATTCACATATTTTGGCCTTACAGTAATTTTGTTAAAAGCTTTGGCTTAGTCTAATCCTCACCCATCCCCTACCCCTAAACCATCCCAGGCTGATGGGTTTTAAGATGTTGATGTTCAAACTGATAAACTTTTGTTTTGTTAATATATAAAGATGATTTTTGGAATATTGGTCAGAACAAACAAGATGCTGTTGTTATGAAACATATTCTGATGCTAAGCTTGGGCACATTATCAGAGATGTTTCCTGAGGTGATCAGGTGTTTGCAGCACTCTCCCCTGGATCAGCTGTCTTGATCCCAAGCCACAGGGAGGCTTCTCAGCAGCTTTTATATTCTTGCAGATGGTGAAGCAAATAATGATTTGGGTTATTATCAAGAAAACCATGGAAAATGTCTAGATATCAGCTCTTAAATTAAACTATTATCAGCTATTTTTGTTGTTAACTTTATATTTGTTCAAACAACTGTACCTTTTGTTGTACCAGGCATTAAAATGAACGAGAAATTGAGGAAAACAAGGGTTTAATCATTTTTTCCACGACTGTATATCTATGTATCTGAGTCCAAGGTGACACTTTAATTAATACAGAGATCCGAGATCCAATGTAGCATTAAAATGGACGAGACGCGTCAACTTGAAACTTAATTTTCAACTGCTACAGTAACTTCAGTAATTTAGCTTGTAGTGTGAATATGCTGTTCCCTTTTCCTCACCTGGGCCACATAGGACAGGTCTGAGATGAGGGAGAAGCTGTCCACCTCTCCTCGGCTGATGTATGTCTGAAGTAAAACATTGATCTTGCCATAGCCGTTCTCGACCCCGCCTGCAGCCGGCAGCTCACAGTAGTTACACAGCAACTGTTCCAGCTCCTCCATCTCCTCATCACGAACCTGTCAACACACACCACCAACATAATGCACTGATGCAAATTTTCATATTATGATAGAGTTCTTCGTGGATAAGCATATTTTAACTAAATACATACTATAATATAGACTTCAGGGGTGACTACAGTGATAATTACAAATTGTATCTTTTAACACAACTTGTTATGGAGATATTTTGGTTAAATCTAAGTGCTTTACTGAAGCTCTGGCAGCTGCTGCTGCATATGTATGATGACCTCTCACCTTAAGCTGTTCAAACTCTTCAGCCTTGGACACAATACTGAGGATGTCAGCTTCGGTTCGCTGAGAGTTGAAAAGTTCATTGAAAGTCTTCACAGAAAGAGGGAAATGGAATATAAGGGGTTAATGACAGTTTTGATCAGGACAAGTCTGAAGCAGTGATGGACACTAAATATGGTATAAATACACTTTGTAACTTAACATGTCTTAACTGTGTGGTTTTGGTTTTGCCATCCGCTTTTTAAAAAGGTTTTTAGTATTTAAACACACAAAAAAAAACATCTAAACACAAAACACTGCACAGCCCTGCGTGTCTCTTCTGATGTAAGAGTAGCCTGAGTACTGTTAAGAAAACTGAGTCTTGCTCTGTGGTGTTGTATCTGGTGTAGAAGTAAGTCTTGCTCTGTGGTGTTGTGTCTGGTCTAGAAATGAGTCCACCTCTATGGTGTTGTATCTGATGTAGAAGTGGCTGGCAGTCCTGCCCAAGTCAGTGCAGGCATAGTAGCCAGTGCGCTCCTCGAAGCGGATCATCCTGGCCTTATCCAACTTTCTGCCGGACTCAACCACAAGCTCCTTCCTGTAGAGCTCCAAGCCAGGATCCATCTGAAATAAACAACAACATTTAAGTATATGTAAATACACAGACTGATGTATGTTACACATACATTTTTGTGTTATGTCCTGTCATTTCTCCCTTAGACTTGTTTTTGCCTTAAATATAACTAATTAAGTGACTAAAAAATAATAATAAACAACCTCTACATCCTTCTTCATGACCCTTTAAAAGCAGAACTGTAAAAAAACAACAATCATAACTGGAAATATTTGACATAAGCTACTGTGTCAGTCTGACTCAGATTAAAATTCTATAAAATCTATATCATTTTTAAAACGTTTTTGCTGTTTCCTTTATTATTATTTTTGAGCACAGTCAATATTACTAAGGTGACTCATGCAGATAGGCAGAATAAAAATAGATTACGTTCTGGATCACTAACCTGATAGGCCTTGTGGTTGATACCATAGGCCAATGGGTTGGCCCTCATGCGAACATAGAGGTAAGTGTAACTGAGCCACTTTACTGCCTCCTCCACATTGGTGACTGTCCCCAGAGCAATCTGAATCCCAGAGAGAAAAGAAAAGACAAAATCCTCACACACAGCCACTAATCAGTGGTCTCTGTCACCATCTAGTGGACAACCAGGAGACCTACTCTTTCCAACAACACTGTTAGACGTCTTAATGCTGCAACATGCTTTGGACCACAATGCACAGCCAAACACAAACAATGGAAAACAATGGACTGACTGATAAGTCAGCTAATGTGCTAATAAGGAGTCCTTCATCAGAGACACAACATTTAATCATCAAATTAGCAGCTTAGAAGATAAGCTATTTTCTTGCCTGTTTTGTTTTTACATTTTATTTTCTGGGGGACTTTGTTTTCCTGCTGATTGTTGGGCATCATGCTGAAATGCATCAGCAGATTTCATTATATAAAATGAAACCACAAAAAAATAGGTGACTCCTATTTCTATTAACCTTGATTTGTTTGGGAAACACAACAGTTCCCATAAACGTATAACCAATAAATTACATGTTAGTCCATCACTTAGTGAGGTGTTGATAAAAAGATGTTAAATACATATGTTGAATACCAATATTTCAAACTAGATTACACCTTCAACTGTAATGAAAACCCCCCACAAATGCATAAGAAATCATCAGTAATGTTTATATAATGACTAAGTGGATACAAACAAATTCTAGAAATGTTAAAACAGTCTGATACATTAAGGAAACTGTACCAATTTACTGTAATGCAGCCTTTAAAACCAGGACTAATTTAATATTGCAATATTAAGATATCCAAAATATAAGACAATATATAATATTGATATATTTTGTGTACTCTTACTGTACTGGGAGAATCTATTGCCCAGTCATACCACACAGGTTGTTACAGTTTTTTATCAACATCATACAGGATGACGCAGAATTTTTTTTACATTGAAACCCTTCATCTCCACAACTTTTTTTCTTTTTTTAAAAGGAAAGAAAATCATTTTCCATCCAGACTGAAAGAATAAAGAAAACATTAATATTAGTGCTGTCCACACAGGGCTTATGGAGACTGACCTCAGCATTGAGGTTGTCTGCCAGGCTGTCGAGGAACTGACTCTCGATGGGGTTTTGCTGGGTGAGCAGGGTCAAGTAGTGGCTCAGTTTGTCATGGGTGGTGATGATAGTGCCCTCACCATACTTGTCAAACTGGGGGCGACCTGCACGCCCGAAAATCTGCATAACATCCAGGATACCCAGATCCACCAGGGTACCACGCTTGGCATCATAGATTTGAGTACCCTGGTAGACACACAAGAACCAGAAGTGACTCCTAAGAAACATATTAAAACATTTCTGTGAACATCTCATTACATATGAGTAAAAGGGGCTCATTTAAAATACAATAAGGATGACCAAATACCTTTGTTTATTATATATGGTGAGTGCTAATTCATATGTAAAAAAAAAAGCAAAAAAAGATGTCTATTCAATTTGAAAAGCATTACAGGTGCATCTAAATAAATTAGAATATTGTAGAAAAGTTTATTTATGTCAGTATTTAAATTCAAAAAGTGAAAATAACACATTATATATATCCATTACACATATAATGAAACTTTTTATGTCTTCATTTATTTAATTTCCTCTTATTAAAATGATTATGGCTTACATTTAATGAACTAAAATTAAGTGTCTCAAAAATGATTTAATATTACAAAAGACCCATTTTAAAAAGTATGTTTAATCTGGAAATGTTGGTCTCTGAAAAGTATGTCCATCTATATGACTCAATACTTGGTTTGGGCTTTTTGACTTGAACTACTGGAAATGGACTTTTCATCATATTCTAATTTATTGAGATGCACCTGTACTATAAAGAGACTAAAAAACAGCGACTTGCTAACATGAACTAATGCCACTGTAAGTGTAAGCAAGTTAAAGGCTGCCATCGTTGATAGGATTGTGCATTTAATGGTATGCTTAGTTAAGGTATGGGTTTGAAGATTTGATGCAAGCAAGAGTCAATTAAAATATTCTTTTTTTAACATTTGTTTTCATTCTACAATGCTATGATTTAGCATTTTATAATGTTTAGATTCTTTACTATGAAGACATTTATTTTAAAATTGTGTGTCTAAAAAAAATATCCATTTTGTAATGCTACTTTTATTATTTAAAGTCTGGCAATGTTCTATATTTTTTCTTATTGTTACTTTATGTAATGCAGGCTCAAACAACAATAAATGAATAATACTGACAAGTACTGTGTGTATCCAAAGCCTGAAATATCTTGTTCCATAGAGGTCCATTGTTGAATCATAACACGTCAATGAGCTACACTTGCATTGGGAGACATGTTCCTTCACTACCATGTAGTTTGTAGTTGGACAATTCCTTCCTGTTTGAAAAAATATGTGTAAAATACTACAGTGGCCACCTGTTTAATAAAAATTGCTGACAAAAAAATACTTAATTGTTTTAAAAGATTTACAGCTTCATTTAAAACAAATAGAGTTGGGGTTCAGAGCCTATAAAAACGAGTTTTAAGGTGCTTGATTATTCAATTACTACATGACTTCAGTAGGGTATAATGCCAAACAAACTTCCAATGAATGAAATTACAACAATTAAACTGGCTTTTTCGGCCCAGGACAGTTGCTTACTTACATAATGTGCAATGCAATAAAAGGAACAACAAACAAACAAAGTAAAAAAGTAGAACCTTGATGATGACTGCGTGGGCCGGCAGGTTCACTCCCCAAGCCAGGGTGGCAGTACAGACGAGAACCTTGAGATGGCCTTTGGAGAACATGCTCTCCATCATGCTGCGGTCAGACCGCAGCATGCCAGCATGATGGATCCCAAAGCCTTCTGGGAACATCTCCTTCATCTGCTTGTTTCTGGAGCGCTGGATCTGAACGAGGTGGTAAGAGAGGTTAGTTAGAAGTTAGAAAAAAAGGTAAGAAAGGTCCTTGAGGGAAAGCAACTGTAACATGTGGGAGCCCAGATCTGACATCCTGTTGGACTGCACAGAAACACGACACTCAGCTCTCTGAACGATCTCGCACTCGCGCACGCACGCACGCACGCACGCACGCACGCACGCACGCACGCACGCACGCACACGCACACGCACACGCACACACACAAACACACACGCACACACACACACACACACACACACACACACACTCCGATTGAGATGTGTGACTGAGAGTAGGGCTGTGACCTGGCCGGTTTTGAGGGGAGTCCTCATCACTGGACTTTATCTCTCTCTCTGGGCATCTAAATAGAGGTCAGCGGCCAGCACTCCTCTGCACTGCAAAGAGAAAGCCCATTACTGCCAGCAGCTGTCTGCCTCACACAAACACTGTCTGAGTGTTTGGGCTGCAATGACTGTCTGGATTTGTATGCAAACCTTGTAGTTCTACCTTGAGGTGGAGGAGGCTTTAAGTAACCGACTGTCCACGAGTATACTGAAAATTACATACAGGTGCATCTCAATAAATTAGAATATGATGGAAAAGTCCATTTCCAGTAGTTCAAGTCAAATAGCCCCAACCAAGTATTGAGTCATATAGATGACACTTTTCAGAGGCCAACATTTCCATATTAAACATACTTTTTAAAATTGCTCTTTTGTAATATTAAACATATTTTGAGACACTGAATTTTAGGTCTTCATTAAATGTAAGCCATAACTTATTATAATATGAATAAATTTAATAAATTAAGACATTAAATGATTCATTCTGTGCGTAATGAATCTATATAATGTGGCATTTCAACTTTTTGTTGAAATTACTGATATAAATAAACTTTCTACAATAATCTAATTTATTGAGATGCACCTGTAAAGTGCTACAGAAGTAAATATTTTCTTCCTAAATATGAAAACAATAAATAACTTTAGTCAATATAGTTTAGTATAAGACTTTCAAATAAATAATTTCCACTAGACAAGTTGCTGTTGTTATTCCTCTGCCTATCTTACTAATAGCTAAATAAATAACTTACTTTACATCACAAACTATGCAAAACATTTCCAAAAACATCATTCATGACAGACCACCCTAATGTCAAACTCTGGATTTGACTATTTCAATTTATTTGTTAAACTAAAATATTCCATCCTAAGTTCTCCAACCAAAAAAAAAATGTGTTGTTTCTCATTTTAGAAACACTTTAGATTTGTTTAATTTTTTGTTCTGGCACCTCTATTGACATGATGGTATTGTTTGTAAGTGCCCTCCAAAAGTGTTTGATCATTTAAAGAAGAACAACTTGGTTAAAGTAAGCAAATGATCACGGTTATAAAAACAAACCAACTGTCTGCAGGAAATCTGACATTGCTGTATGTTTGGTAAAGCTTTGTAAAAAAAAGAAAGAAAAATAATTAATTTGAGTTGCTACTCATTCCCATTGTTGGCTTCAGGAGGGTGTAGACAAAATCAAACCGTGTGCACAGACAAACCAGTATGAGATGCTAGTGCTGATTCAAGGACTTGATCCCTCACTGGCTTCCAACCTATAATCATTGATATTTAGTTTGATGGGGCAAAGCTAGAAGCATGCTGATTTCATCACGGTACTGCCGGACTCATATCACATTCTGGCCCTTTAGTTCAGGCAGAATTGGTTGACTTTGAATGAATTTATACCTTCAAGGGTGTATGACGGTATGTATGACTTCTGGCGTCTCTCAGCTCTCTATGAAACACACTTTAAGCCATAGATGTGGTCAGACAACATGAAACATTACCTTTAATAGTTTACACATGTAAGTGTAGCATATTCCCTCTTCATAACTATTGATCTGGTAGGGCATATACATTGTAATGCCGATCCCCTTTCATTTAAATGCTTTGTGCAGTGATTTATTCAGATGGCAACATCATAAAAATGACAAAATAGCACAAAAAGCAATGCTATCTAAAGCCATATGTCCTAAAACTAAGGCAAAGTGTTGCCTGGTGGGAGTCACTGTGCTGTTGAGATCCACATGAGCCAGGGAAGGTAGGTCATTGAAATGCTCTGGCTGAGGCTTTGCTTTGAGGTGTCAGAGTGTGTTACAGCCATACTTCCAGCATCTAATTGAAGGTGAGTTAGCTCTGATGTCTGCTGTGCCATGGCTGCATTTGAGATGGCAGTGACCTAAGCTCCTGATCAGGTCCCATTAGGCCCTGCCACTCGCTGCTGCTCCTGCTGCAGAGCTCACTATGTCCACAGACAGCCATCTGCCAGCTCCACTCACCGTCTGTCATTGCTGTGACTGTAAAGAACATCAGCCAAAACCAGAGCTGAAATAAACTATTCAGGAGGTTGTCAAACCTTCTTTAAGGACCACTAAATAGAGGTAGGTGTAACTAACTGGTTTTACATATCTGACGATTTAATTTGAGTACTCATAGATCCCTGATCCTTTCATTAAGGGTGTACAGGAGAGACAAAAGCAATTTTAGATATGTACAAGCATCAGTATTATGATGCAGCAAATTACAGTTTCAAAGCTAAGATCTCAAAGTGTAAAATCACATAAAAAATGTGGCAAATGAGAGCCGAGCTGTGTGTTGTTGAGTGGCAGATAGGTGTCCGCTGTCTCACACATCCCTACCAACACTGACTGTCATGAGCACCACCAACAGTCATTTACTTTGGGAAATTGTGGCAGGACGACTAATTGTTGATTTCATTTAGTGGCCCTTGATAGTCATAATGTTTGGTGCTCAGAGAGGCTGGTTGTTAATGCTGGATAGGCAGGAGAGAGTGGGAGGATGAGTTTCCACTCACATCCACTCTACTCCACTTTACTATCACGATCTGCCTCTGTCTCTTAATATTCCATTCTATTTCAGCTCCATCTATGGTGGATATTTACTAAACCTACTGCAAACCATTGTCAGCAGTGGACAATTCACAGCAGTATGTTTTTACAGTTTAATGAGATATTTAGTGAGCTTAGTCATCTGGTTTATCTACATCATCTACAATGTCATTTAGCAGACACTTTTATCCAAAGTGACGTACATTTGAGAGTTGATACAACACAAGCAAGGATGAAGTCAAGAAACAACACAAGAATAAGTGCCATGGGTGAAGTTTGAGTCCATTAGGACGTAAGTGCTTTTAGGTTGTGTGTGTGCTTTTATAGTTCTCATCTGTATAGATTATGTGTAAAGGTGTTCAGTTAAGAGCTGGGTCTTTAGTCCCTACTTAAAGAATGAGAGGGATTTAGAAGATCGGATGGACTTTGGAAGTTAGTTCCACCACCGGGGAACTAATGAGGAGAAGAGTCTGGTTTGAGACGCGGAGCCCTTCACCGGTGGTGGAGCCAGACGTCTTTCACTGGAAGAGTGTAGTGGGCGAGAGGGTTTGTGGACCTGAACAAAGGAGTTTAGGTAGGCAGGAGCTGTGCCAGTTGCTGTTTTGTAAGCAAGAGACAAGGCTTTGAATTTAATGCAGGCTGTGACCGGGAGCCAGTGCAGAGAGATGAGTAGGGGCGTGTCATGTGGTTGAAGACCAAGGCACACAGAGATATGAGACTGTAAGGTCACTTGGTGGGAAGGACAGGAACAACTGGGCATCGTCAGCGTAACTGTGTTATGAGAAGCCATGATTGTGGATGATTATGCCAAGTGAGGCGGTGTAAACTGAAAAGAGAAGGGGGCCTAAAACTGACCCTTGAGGCACCTCAGTGGATAGGTTCTGTAGTTTGGACACTTCCCCCTTCCAAGATACTTTGAAAGACTTTGCATCAACTGCCACATTCCCCCAATTACAAGCAATGGAACACGTTGCTGCTGCAGTTGTAGATTCTAAATGTTGTTTTCAGTAACTGTGGAAATATCAGTTAATTTTTTAATTCTGTCAGCTAAAGATAAACATGAGAGATTAAAATAAAAAGGGCTCTCCGAGTAGGAGACATCAGTCTGGGTGATTTTCTTAATTCTTAAACTTTTAAAACTCTTTTTTCATTTCACTGTTGCTGTCAACATGTGCCCCTGACATATGTCTTTGCCCATCTCCCTCAGCCCCAGGAGCACCGTCTTCCAATCTTCCCATGCAAATTATTTTGAACAGGCACTAGTATTTTACAAATACCAATCTGTCAAACAGCAGTAAGTACATTCTGGTGCCTGAACGCAAGAAAGTTGCCCCAGACACAACGACAAGGCTTTACTGTGAAATACAGAGCTTTTTCTGGTGACCATAGACTTCATCTGCATTCTGTGAATGTTTGGCAAGGCCTTGAATGTAACAGTCTTTCATTTATAATGAATGTATGATGTAAAAGTCCTGCACTTCAGCTTTAAGTATTTAATTGGCTTCAATCATATTGCAGTAGACTGGACCTGATGTTCCATTAAAAGTCTACAAAAATGCAAGTCATTTGGGGGGCAACAACGGCAACCATTAAAGCTGTAATGGTTCCATTACTTATCGACCATGACCTAGTAGACTAGATGCAGTCATGTAACTAGAGGGGCACTCATAGACCACACAGATGCTGCACAAATTCCCTATCTTGTAATATTAACGAAAGTGACATTTTTTGTGTGTATTCCTCCTGTGATTCATATTCTCTCCCAAATTTAATGGGTTCTTTCTTGACCTGTGCAATACCCTTCCAGCAAGTATCGTGAAAATTGTCCCAGTAGTTTTCCTGTAATCCTGCTTACAGGCAGACAGATAGACAAACCAAACCAAACCAAAAGCATAAGCTCCTTGGTGCAGGTAATATAATGAAAAAAATGTAATTTGGCTGGTTACCGCCTAAAGAAGAGCCACAAATATCTCCCTACCCCCAACGTCCACAAGACGCCACATCTCATTCTGGCTCCATTGCAGCTCCCAAAGATGATCTAGTGCCCCTGAAGCCAGTGTCTCACTGGCAGCTCTTCAATCTGCTCTGCTGTCCTTACATGGCAGATATGTCATGCTTTCATCTCTGAAGCAAGAAGTTGCTAATATACAGAAATGTGTGTTTATTATAATTTAAATAAAATTAATATTGGACTTAACATATATGCCTGAGGAGTAATTTATCTCTTTGGTCTATGTCACTTGCAGCTGTGTCTGTAACACAGGCGAGGGGCTGCTCTGGTTTTCTTATGCTCATATAAAGATATTCAGAAAATTATACATACAAAGACAATCCAGTGTGCTGTGTACAAAAGTATTTAAGTACAGCACATAGTTTTTAACTTGTTTGTGACACACAAAATATCGTCAAAATATCTCAAAACAATGTTGGAAATGTGTTGGAAAGGAGCTGTGGAATAGGGGCTTTAAGTTTAACAAAGCTGTAATATGTGAAGTAGCATCACAGGTGATATGTATTTGATATGAGTGTCTTGTTTGACCTTTGCGTAGACAAAATAAAAATATACGAGTCCTGAACATGGTGGGTGTCACAGCAGAACAGTTAACACTCAACTCAGCCATTTAATGCTGATGAGGAAGTAATCAAAAGGGAAAATGGACTTGCTATGCACTACCATGACAAGGCTATGAGACTGCAGATGAGCTGCAATACTAAAATAGCCAGAGTGGATGGAAAGGTAGTGTGTTTTCTTTATGCTGTCCCACTATTTTACAAAGCTGTGTTTCTATTTAAGGCAACCATTTTCATGATATGTGTGTTAGTCACTACTCTCTTCCACCAGCCTTTGAGCTGCAGCTCATTGTTGTTGATCAGTGTACTGGGGAGCTGGCTTGGCACGGTGACAGGTTGTCACGGATCTGACACAATGAAAGGAATGGCGGTGGACTAGACTTGTAAAAATAGCACCAATGAAAGCAAACACAGACTTTAATGAGCCGACTGTGGTGTTGCTGTGGAGTCCCTGGAGGCTCTGCACTTACTGGCATCAGTGTGTCTGTATCAGGTGTATCTTGTCAAACAAAATGACATGAAAGCTGCACATCTAAAGATTACAGTGATGGGGAGTTTAAAGAAAAAGAAAAGCGAAGAGGTGTCAGTGCATCTGTACTATCTATCTCTACCGGTACAGTGCATCATCACTAACTAACAGTCCTTCCTAAGTAATATGCTTCCCTACCTTAACAGACATATCTTCCATACCACATGCCATAAAGGCCCACTCCTGAAACTCACATAGCCCTCAATGACATATGATGGGTCTGAAATATGATTTGTGTAATGGACTCATGGGACCACAAGGTGTCTCTTAACCTCCACAGAAGGAGTTTCTTTCTCCTCTGAGACCAGTCACGTGGTTTTATCTCTGAGAACTAGATATTAAAAAACACAGGAGACGGGGGGAGGTGAAGGGGAGAGGAGGAGGAGGAGGAAGAGGAAGGTAGAGGCTAGATTGTCAGAGTTGGAGCAAATGAAAGTCAAACAGGCTTTCGATACTCTCCGGGGAGATGTTCCCTCACATAGGTTTGGGTAATACGATACGCTTCCCGCCATCATTTATTTTGCTTCTTCCTAACATTTACATTCAAAAGATCCTAAAAATCTGTAGCGTCAAATCCAGATTTAATCTGATTCATATCTCGTTCAAATCAAATTAACAACCATGACGGAGACAAAACCTAAATGAATCCCTAGGCTGTCAAAATTCTATATTTTCTTTTAAAAAATTCCGATGACCAACCGATCAAACACATACACCGTAGTTTATTTTGATCTAGTCCCACATAAACGTGTTCGTACAAATATTCACTAGACCCCCAAATGTGGATTAATCTGCTGGTGAAGACATTCCCCAATCATGCACTATTTCTTCCCGTGTTCCTGAAACCTTTGTGATTTGTGAACCAATAAGCTCAGAGCTAAGACCCATAGAGAGGGTAGGGAAGTCAGAAAGTATTGAGAGATGAACATTGATTGTTTGACAATTGTTGACAATAGCAAATGCTGTATTCAGAATAATGTCACATGGACCATATGAATAAATGATATCACACTGTGGCTAAAATGATCAAAACATAGTTCTATGTATTGTAAAACTGAATATATCTGTAAAAAGTCAAATTTTGTTCACTGAAGATTGTGCAGCGAAATGTTCGGTGGACACAAGAACAAACAAGGAAAATACTAACAAAACATTGCCATGTTTGATGAGCAACAGAAAACAAATAACAAAACCTGTATTGTTCCACCACAGTGAAGTATCTCCATTGCTTTCTGAGTGGGATTAAGCAATAAAACAAATGCAGGAATCGGGGGACCAATTTGTTAGTAGAACTAGACATGAAGCAACTGATTGGAAAGAAAATGAATTGCCAATCATTTTGACTATAGATTAAAATTACATTCACTAGTTCCAGCATTTGAGTTGTCAGGACTTCCTGCTTTTTCATCTTGTGATAAAACTGTAAACTGAAACATATTCAAAGCGAAGACATCACTTTAGGATTCATGAAATTGTGATTGATAATTTTCCCTGTTTTCTAATATTTTATTGACTAAATGATTAGTCGAGAAGGTATTTGGGAAAAAATATTTACTTGCAGCCCTTTTTTTAAACGGTTAATCTCTTTTTTTTCATTAAATATTTGCCTCCTCAAAATTCGAGCTGTTGTACAATTAACATTTTAATGTGCAATTCAACATGCAACATGCAGTAATCACACTACAATTACTGTAAATGTTTGTTTACATATTTTAATACATTGGAATTTAACAGAATTTCTGTATTGTGTTTATAAAAACAAAATCTGGGGTGCATAATGCTTCTCATCAACATATTTGCTCATGTTAATTAGTGTGGCATGCACTGCACTCAGTTGGTTTTTAATGAGCTTGTCCTCTTAATATTATGAAACAAAAACGTTAGAATATGATGTATGTTGTTTCTGTACAACTGTGATCAAAAGGCAGGGCTGAAGACTGTTGTGTCTTTTTCTGAATGTTTTCATTATTTTACTCAACAGCACTTTATAATCATTTCTCACCAAAAACTGTTTTTAACAAGAATTGATTAGAGTGGGTGCATTAAGATATCTAAGCTTGATTGACAGCCTCTCCAACCCCCCGAGATTAAACCAATTAAATAACATTAGGAGAGAGAAAAATATAGTGGAATCACTTCTGACTTTCAAAGCTGGATAAATAAACGCTGAATTACATGACTGACCTTAGAGGTGCTTTATTTCACTGCATATGCATATTGAAGATTAAAAAACACCTATAAATATTAATGTGGGGCAATTTCCAGAGTGCAAATAAGCAGTGCATTATCTCTGTGTGGGCTTAGAGTGGAATCAGCCTGATGCCTCTTCCTTTGCTCGAGCAGGCCACACCGACAAACACTCAAAGACGGACTAATGGAGTGGATAATACTCATTATGTTGGGACACAGGCAAAAGAGCTAGGAGTGAATTAATGTACAGTTAGTGCATATACAACGAGATCCATTCATGTACATTTACTGTAGGAATTGCTTTTGAAGTACTGTTTAAAAGACTAACCAGGCCACAACGTACCATTTTTAGTCCCCCAACGTAATCTCTTGTCTCTATTTCCAGTTTAAGAAAGCATGAAAAGTGATCTGATTTGTATACATATCCCATTTAAATAGAGAAGAGATTAGAGCTGCATCAATCTTAGCTTAGCCCCAGGGACTGAAGGAAAAGGTTACTAAATTTATCACTCTGCCTTCTGTTGCAGGAGATTTAAATATGGGAGCTGGAGTCTGACTGACCATCCTCCAAGGGAGAACGTAGCTCCACCTCTGTGTCCTCTCACAGCAAAGAGACGATTAATTACACACGCAAAACCAGTGTCCTGCTCTCATGCCTGCCCACACATGCAATATGGCACCAAAACTGTGCTACATGGAGTGACAGTTATGATGAGCTGTGAAACAGTAAATCCAGCGTTTCCAGTCTTTTCTGTTATCATATCTGTTCTCTTTGGCTTTGCCATTTTAGTTATCACATCCGTATACTGTGCAGCTCTCTGTCTAAATGTGCAGCAGTGCAAAAATGTGGAGCAGGTTAGTCCCAGAAACAGAAAAGTCCAGAAGAACATGGAAAATTATTTCCATAGTTTTTATTTTACACCTAAAAATATATGACTTTGTCTTTGTCCCTCTGTGTCCCAGGCTCTTATATGGCTTTATGTTTTTTTAATGGCTTTATATGGTTTTATATGTAAAAACAAAAAGTCTGTGTAAATAGGTTGTTTCGCTGGTTGACACTTCTCTTTGACACGCTACAAAAAACACTGAAGCAAGCAAGCAAAAAAAACAAGGGACAAAGACTGAATCTACGACAAGATTCATAACATTCACACCAAATCAAAGCAGTTTAAGCTCATACACCGGAGAGGACTTTTAAAACCACACAATAGAGCCAACTCCACTAGGGGTCCTATTGCTCCCGCAATACTTGCTTACCAGTGAGGAGGATTTCAGACAGCAGAGTACACATGCTTTATACTTTGGCTTCGGAGCATATTTGAGTATGCATGTCCTGATTGGCTGGCTACATTTATGCAAATTTCAGTGAGCAAGTGTGTGCTTGTGATTTGAGGAGTGTGCTACCCATGAAGTCCAGTAGAGGGTTACAATCTCGTAACCTTTCTTATGTAAAAGTGTATGGTTGAACAAATATAATGACAGCTTCAGCACGGTTTTCATGAAAGTTATGACTGTGTTGAGTAAATTTCATAGATTTAATTGAAAGCGCGACTCCATTAAAATAAGGAGATCACACTACAAAATGTCACTGGAGCGGTGTGACCGAGCCTTTAACAACCGGATGGCTCTGGTTTTGTAGCTGTGTTGGTTGTTTGTGCAAACCTTGTTTGTTTTGAAAAATATCACAGTTTAGCAACCAGCATTAAACACTATAACCTGATAACATTTGTCCCAGAAATTAAGCTTCTTGCTAAAATGAATACCTGACAAACCCCAAATACCTCAACAGATACTCTAACAGCGCTATGGGTGCTGATGTTAATCATATATACATACAGGTATGTGGTCCAAGCCTACTACAAAGCACTTTTACCTGTTTCTCACACTGGCCATAGTCTGGACCCTGGTCCGGTTGAAAGAAGCATGTTTCTCCGTGGTTCTTTGCCATCTCGATCAGCCCCATGGCCGTCCTCACTGTGGCATTACGAGCGTGGACAAACACCATCACCTTAGGAACACAAAGATAAAAGAAAAATGAAGAAGTTCCCAAGATCAACACAATGCATAATCCAAAAGAGAAGTTCAGCTGGTACAGCAATTGTCTAATCTGAAGAATTCAAATTTCAAGTCAACTTGTTCAATAGTCGCTGGCTAAAATGTTAGACAGCTGTAGAGCATCAAAAACCTCCACTGTCTCTACCACGCACTAGGATTATAAGACCAGAAAAACCTTCTTTCAGTCATCCACAGACATTCAGTGGGTGACAACATAAAGGTAAAACCCTACAAAAAGTGTCCTAGTACGATGTTGTCCTACGACAAGCCTATAAAGCAGCTTCAACGTTCCTTGTCATAAACTGGTGTGGAGCTCTACTGGAGGGATGAACTGCATTCTTGCAAGTGATTCACATCAAACATCAAACCACTGAGTTAGCTCTGTCATCTGTATGAAAACATCAGCATTTGTTTTTCACTCATTTATTCAGCTTTTTTCTTTAATTGGTGATGTGTCTTTATGTGCATCAGTTTATGCTCTCATATATCCATCCCTGAGTAGGTGGATGGCTTCATTGCTTGGTTCACAATTTTAAGAACATTGAAACACAATCATTCCTCCTGTTCATACAGTGAACAGTCTTCAATTCCATTCCTGTTCTGTTTTTTTTTATGTATTTTTATTGTATTTTATTTTATTTATTTTATTTGTATTAACTTTTTAGTATAGGGATCTATTATTAGACCAAACAATATTGTATTACTGCACACACTTGCAGCAACCAGCTGCTCCAATCGCAGTGGGTCCGAAGAGACCACTGCAGCAAATGTTATTTATTAAAGGTGTTTTATCAGCACCACTGAGCTGTTTGGAAGCGTTGTCGGCAGTAACTGCCGGCTTCTCAGCTTATTAAACTTCTTTCTGGCAGCATGCTTCCCACCAGGAGGTGGTAGGAAAATCATAAAGGAAATTTCATCCATCAGATCCTCCCAGATGAAATTAATATATGTCACAGCCACTTCTTGACAATTTAATAATGAGCGAAGAAGAGGCCTCCCCCGCTGAGCTGTGGCCTCAGCAGCCTCAACCTACAAGCCGGACTGAACCGTTGCATATAAAAGAGTTGTCAGTGGCGCAGCAGAATTAAGTTGATTTACAAGTTCTCAAGGGCTACAGCAAGACTCATACTAAGTGTGTCTCTGAGGGAGATAATGGGCACGAGAAAAGGGAAAATGTGTGTGTGTGTGTGTGTGTGTGTGTGTGTGTGAACGCTTGCAATAAAATGATGCAGACAGGATAAAAACCTTGCTCTATAGGGAGTTCAACTCCTGTAGCAGATGGGAGCTAATCGGTAAAGTCTGAATTCACAACTCTCATCCTCCCAATAGGCCATCTGAGGCTGCCGAGTGGAAGCAGAATGAGTGGAGGGTGGTGGTTGGTGGGTGGAAGGATGGGGAGGGTAACATTCGGAAAGATAAGGACTTCAGAGACTTTAGATAGCAGGTGTTCATTCCAAATGGTTCACAAAAATATTTACTGCTATTCATAAAACAGTTCAAAGAAAACAGCTGTATTAAATATGTACTATATTGTGATGCTACACTAGTATTACCGTGTGTCATTATAAGCTGTTCTTGTCCAATTTTTTAACAGTGACGGTTCTAGTTAAATCAAAAAGACACTGCAGAAAAGAAAGTGAAACCACCTCGTTAACAAAGCAAGGTCACAGCAGCTAGCATGCTTGGGAGATGCAGGTTTCAATTAGAAGATTGAATCAGAAAGATAAGATCATTTTGGGGGAAAGGGGAATTGTTCAGTGGGTATGATTGCAGTCAAGGTAATCTGCTCTCATTTATTGGACTTATAGATAGAGTCTGTATGTTACAAAAAATGCCCAAACACAGGACTAGTGTAGAAAGAGAACAAAGCTGCACGGTCCAGTTGGACAATTTCAGGCAAGGTGTATATAAAATGTTTTAATATTAACTGATTTAAATGACAACAGCCTGATAATAACACAGACTGCCAATTGCATTTTCTACTTCTTCACTCACTCCGACAGTATGTTCAAATGAGTTGTGCTTTAATAAGAAAGAAAAAAAAGCAAAGGAGTGCCCAGATAATTGCCTTTAGTAGTAACCAAGCAAAGGGCATCAGCTAACTCCATTATTTCATGGAGTTACAGATGACATGGGGAAAAAAAACTCTGTTCAGGCAGCAACATCAACTGTGTGGTAGTCAAGGTGCTACTCCATAAGAGCTTATGCTTTCAGAAGGAGCTCATCCTGCTTTTTATTTGGTTTGAGAAAGTTTCCAGTCCAGCAACGACAGCAAAGATTTTGTTATATTTGCATTTATTGGTTATTTTTTATCTTCAAATGATTTTCTCTTGAATAAGAAAATCATCAACATCATTTGTACCACTGTGATGCTTGCAGGAAGATTTCACTCCATCCAAGAATTATGTTGGAACTTGCTGTTGCAATTATTATATGATTACCTGATCACCATTATTTTGGCTGACAACAATTGTTTTGCTTATTCGTTAGAGTCCACATTCAAGGCAAGTGTTGCAGTTGAGTATTATGTATTATTATTTACATGATATTTGACAGCTCTGGGGAAAGTTGTGCTGGAGATTTTTTACACAGTCTTTTGCTCCTTATTTCACTATGGTTAAACCAAGTTCAGTATTGCTTGTGAAATACTATTTGACCTAACAGATGATCTGTCCTGTAATATTCATAAAATTATTATTTGACAAATATGTTTTCTAATTTCCCATTTGACGCATAAATTCTTTATTGACAACAAGAAAATAAGGGTAAATGTAAACTCAAACTTCACAGCTGTGACAGCCCTATCTAGCCTTAGCCCTCTCTAAACCTCGACAAAAAAACGTGACATATGAAGGTAGTAAATATTATTCTAAAATGACTCCCTTTTACATTGCATTCTTTTTGTAAGGTTCAAACATGCAGGAGAGCCCTTACCTGATGACCGGCTTTAACCTGCTCCAAAACTTTGTTGTAACAAACTTCCTCCATGTCATGAATCTGCTGGCTCTGAGCGAGACACAAAATCACAATAAACAATTTAACTTAACTGGTTACAGGAAACGTTTGAACTTTAATGTAACAAATGATCACCTTTACACACATTTACATTTACATTTAGTCATTTAGCAGACGCTTTTATCCAAAGCGACACAAGTTCATGGTCTTCCATAGCCGCTTCCTTGCGTAATATCTTCATGTTATTGTAATATATTCATGTTATCAGTCCCACAAAGATTCCAATGTGGCCATTAAAGTGCCCATTCTTCCATGCTTTTATACTATACAGTGCATATTGCATTACTGTCATTTTGACCTTAATAATAATGATAATGAATATTATTTAAGTCATTTTTGGTTATTGTGACCAAGATTCTGTATGTACCGAGTGTTAAAATAAATAACTTCTGTGTTATAACAGTGTGTAGCAGCATTCATGGCCATGCCGATGCAGCAGTCAGGCTCTTCTATTGATAATTAAAACCAAAATGTTGTCTTGTTGAGAATGCTTATACAATGATTTAAGATGTAGTTTGTCAGTTCATCATATGTAGGCTTGTCACGATAATTACTATATGGCCTTATTGTTCAATATACAAAAATGGACATGATAGTTTTTTCTGGACTCAATATATTGTTGTTTACATGCGTGACTTTTTGTGCTTTTTGTGCTGTGTTTAAAGTAATTCTGCAAAAGTTTGACAGGCAGAACTAATTGCTGAAAAAATATATATTCCCAAGCAGCCATTCCAGCTGTTTATATGTTATTTTAATAATAAAATAAAATAATACATAATGATTATCTCATTGTAATGTTTTGTTAACAGAGCCTGAAAGTCTATTTTATTTGTTTTAGTTGTCGTTTATTTATTTGTTTTATTCATCTAGGATATTTTAATATTTGTTTTCCACATTTCAATTCCAATGTTTAATATTCTCGAGGTTAAAAAAATAATTGCTGTGGAAAAGGATGTACTTATTATGCTCTAATATCGTTATAAAACTAAAACAACATTGATACAACAATACTATAGTTAATCGTGAGTTTCTGGGAAAATATAAATCGTCCCTAAAAATGTGTTATCATGACAGGCCTAATTATATGCTTGTATTACCTTGAAGAAGTAAACAACCTGTACATTTGCAGGGTCCTTTAGGATTTTAAATACACTCACATCATCATTTTTGTGTGTTTACCTTATTAGTTGATTTGATGCCAACAAAGGTCTGTCCAAGGGGCACTGGTCTGAATCGACTGTCAAAGTAAAAGAGGCCAATATACGGGTTGACATGAAGGAAGGCAGCAACATCCAGATAGTTGGGCAGTGTGGCTGATAGTCCCAGGATCCTGATCATGCTCTGGGTGGATTCCACCTAACCAGCAGACAACAACACAGTGACACACTTACACCAACTCCAAACGTTTTCATCAGGCAGAAGGAATTGCAATATTCAATGTAAATAGTTGTGAAAGAAAAGAACTGAGCATAGATTTTCTAAGCAGACTTAACTGAGAAATGGTACATACTTGCATTGACATTGTTCATTACACACCACCATGATTTCCCGATTTATGCATGTGTACTAGAGTTGTGCCAATCGACAATAAAATCGACTTTCCATGACTGAAGAGACAATCGCTATTGCCCATGCTAATTGTAAGACTTTATCTTTTAAATTGTAGACTTAGTGCATAAATTCTTTGATTTAATTGATCAATCTTTATCACAGGAGTATTGTAACGGACTACAAACATCTAAAAAAAATGTGTGTTTTCTATTTAAAACTAAAAATTTTAAAACTAAACTAAAAGTTCTGCTGCATCTGTTTGTTGGGATTTTCACACATATTACACATGGTAAAAATGTCTCCAGACATATTAAGACACCAAGATCTCACGGAACACCAGAGAAAAATCCACGCTTAATACATCTTCTGAACGGTAGTTCTAGTTTGTGGTTGTAAAGTTTAATGAGACAGTGATTAATCTTGAGGTCACAGCAGCTCATTTTACACATGGAGGTGAAGTTTCAGAAAATGCTCTCACTACAATAAAATGGCTACTATGAGGACTAACATCATCACACATGAATAAGATCATTGGATCCATAAGATACTCAGCTTTCCAGTGATATTGATTTATGCAATTAACATTGTTTAGTTTGTACCTGGGTATTTACCTTAAACTGCATGGAATTATCATAAATGAGCATGTCATTTTCATTCAGATATCTTAAAGTCAGAGGTCACGGGATGTGTGTGTGTGTGTGTGTGTGTGTGTGATCCCTCTCCCATTCAGACAGATTTCCAATCTGCCATGCAAATCACAAAAATGTATCTCATGTAAGGTGGGTTTAATAGTATGAGCGACTCACAAAACTCAGATCAATCTGTCAAACTACGCACTACTGGTCAAATATTAATCAAGATTTTTTTAATGCATTACTTAATTCCTCGAATGTTTTCAGAATCACATTTTTAGTGTTCTGCTTAGCTTTAATGCAAGAAAGTCTGTGTCCGGGCTGTATGGTTTTTCGGCTTGAAAACTGACCAAGCAACTCTCTAACTTGCATTCACCAATTAGCGTTACGTCACATGCTTTGTGACTCTGATTGGTTGGGGGCCACGTTTTGTTTTTCTGATTGATTGTGGGTCTATAAAGAGGCATTTTGGTCTGTGTTTCGGTAATGGTAACTGGTAAATGGAGTGCACTTATATAGTGCTTTCATCCAAAGTGCTTTACACTACAGACTGCGCTCATTCACTCGTTCACACACACATTCATACTGGTGGCCGAGGCTACCAGGGCACACTGGTGCCACTTGCCACCATTGGGAATTCATTCACTTCATCACATCAGGAGCCATTTGGGGTTCAGTATCTTGCTCAAGGATACTATTGACATGTAGGCTGCCATAATAATGCTTGGAAATCAAAAATGAACTGATAATAATTACCCTGGCAACGCAGAAAACATATAGACAGTGAAGGAAGTGAGTTTTGGGGTCTATAAGAGAACTCAAGAAGATTCAATGTGTTGAGTATCAATGTGGGGGAGAGAAGAGAAAACTAGGGGGCTATCTGTGAGCCTCCAGCTGTATGTGACAGGGAAGATTGGTAAGGCCTTTATTGTGATGCAGTACCTGTCAAACCATCCCATCAAGATAAAACCTAACCAATCCCTGCCTGCACTGCACATTCACACCACCACTGCTGAACCCCTACACTGCAGATGTGCATCATGTTCACCTACAGAGTCTGTTTTTTTTCTATTACATTGCCTTTTACTGTATGCAACTGTGAGTGCTTCCTGTACAAATGATGAAGAATCCATGTTTCAGTTAAGTTTGCGTCATAAAATATAAAATAAAATTTTATAGGAACATAAGGCAATTGTGATTAACAGCTGAATTTACAATTACCCCAAAAACGAATGAGTAATGTGCTGAATAAAACTACATTAATCCGTCACAATATTAAAATGAGACTCTGTGGCAGTCTGTGATTTCCGTGTAGTTCATGTAGCTACAGAGAAATGCTTACATCAAACAAAAGAAAAAGAGTAGCAGTAGGCTGATGGACCTTTGAACCCTTTATAGCAGGTTAGATACCAACACACTCACTGCTGATTCCTGACTCTACAAAAACATAGGATGTGACAGACCAGAACAAAACAAGGTCAAGTCAAACATCCTTGTTTGTAAAAATGACATCACCATATCAGTGAAATCAACAACCCTATAAAAACCACACACTGTGGTCATTCTGTGGGCATTACAAATCATAGTCAAACACCTAATTATAAAAGGCAATCCTTCTGTAAGCTTAGGTAGAGCACAAATGCTTCTTAAATACCAAACCGCGAAGAAGAAGCCCCACAACAGAGCAACATTAAAGGCCTTTGTAATAAAGGTTAGAGGGACTTTATCTTGAATGCAGTGCATAATTGGTAGCAGTACACCCGGCCAAGAAAATGTAGTCCAAACCAAAGCCCTTCCAAGTAAAACATCAAAGTGATAACTGGCTTGGTTCTAAAACATTTGCATAAAAAGGGGGACAAATATCATTTAGTTTACAGGGATTTCCATATTAATGTGTCTGAAGACGTGAACTTAAGCACCTAGCGCATCAGAAGCAGCCGCCGTAATTCCTTCAGCACAATCAATTATAGCAGTCTGTCGGGTGTGGCAATAATGGGAGAGAGAGATGAAGGAGGTGGGGGAGGGCCTGCCAGGCGTGCTGCTGGCACCCAACGTCTTCGGTTGGAGGGTGGACTATGAGCTGTTTACAAATTCTCACACAAAGACAAACAGAAACATGCTGCCTCTGTGCCAGTCGCATTTGGATATAATTAGTGGCAGAAAGAGTAGTCCTACATGTTCTACTCAAGAAGAGTGACATAATCCTCTGTAGCTTCTGCAACAGAAACAGCATTAGGATCAGGCTAAAATATTCTCTATTACTTATCTCTTCCTTGTACAAGCTTGTTATTCTTAAAAGAGCAATTTAGTGACCTGCTTTTACAGTCTCAGCTAACATGAAGAAAATGCTGCCAGTACTCATTACTGTCACTGAGAATAAGCCAAATGCTATTCTATATTTATCTGTCCACCAACTACATCATTCCCAAAGCAAGATGTTCAACATCAGATGCCTTGAAGTTGTCTCAACCTGCAGGGTTGGAGCTAGGGCTGCACAATTAATCGAATTTTAATCGTGATCACGATTTTGGCCGTCACGATTAAATAAAGCTGATCGTCGGCGATATTTCCATTTTAAGATGCGGCTCTCCTGTATATCTAATCAAGCACTTTCTACACCAACCACCAGGGGGCAGGGCCGTTTTTCTCCCCTGAAAAAAGCCTGGTTGCTGATTGGATAGAACGCTAAGCAGGATGTGACGTAGTATTCGACGCCACAACAACACGCACCATTTGTAAAAGCCGGCGAAGCAATGTTGCCAACTTAGCACTTTGAGATTTCCTGTAATGTAAAGTGCATTTCAAATAAAATGTATAATTATTATTATTATTAACTTGGCAACTTTGTTGCTATATTTAGCATCTTTTCAGACCCCCTTAGCGACTATTTTTCAAGAAAGTGACTTGCCACAAATCCAGCGACTTTTTCTGGTGTTATTGGAGACTTGAAGCGGCACAATCCTCCTGTAGCAGTCTTTCCCAGCTGCAGAGCCGGAGGGGATGTTAACCCCTTAGCGTCCAGTCTGCAAATTACAGTTAGCTCTGTAGCAGTACAGTGTGTATGTGCTGCTGCTGCAGGAGGTCTTCACTTAGCGATCTCTATTTGTTTACAACAAGCACCGGACACTCTGTGCACACATTAAAAACTGTTTCTATTGTTTGTTTAAAAGTAGTGCAATAAAAATAAAGATGTTTTCCCTAACAGCCCAAGTTGGAACTACCACATTAATGCCAAAATAATTCAATGTATTTACCAATCCCATTATTTTTCTTTGTCTAAGACATATTTACAATTGTAACTGGTACTCTAAACAATCTTACTCCCATTTAACCTTATCCTATTCTCTCTATTGTTCTTTGTTTCTTTACTATCTGCCCTCTATTTTCTCTTTCTCTTGTCCCCTCTCTTGAAACTCACTCAATTCTTCCCACAGTTCACTCTCCTTTAGCTGCTGTTTACAACTTTGCAAGCAATAACTCTCTGATCTCAGGATCCACACACGTTTCCCCCAGAAAATGTAGTTTCTAATCTGTACCTCTAACAGCGCTGAATCATATTACTTTTTGCTACTACAACAACCTATATTTTTACACACTATTTTTTGAAATCCCATCTTATCTCACTTTATTATTTTCAGTTGGGCATTTGACCTTAATTAATTTCTTTTAAATGTTTTCTTTAATGCTTTAAAATTATTTCCATACAACATGATGAAAAAGGTTTGCAATCTTTAAAGAAAACTAAAATCATACATATATATATAATACTGTATGCTGTTGTTGATGTCTAGAGGGAACATTTTACTGACTGCTTTTACAAACCACATTCCATTGTTATCAATGTGCAAGTAAAATTAAGGCTTCCTGATGTTAGACACTGAACAGTCAACAGTGAAACAGACAAACTGACAGTGAATGAAATTAATCAAACTTTAAAAACATATTTTAATTACATTTTTTTCCACCCCTATTGTTGCAAAGGGATGGAAGATGTGTGGTAAATTTCCAGAAACTTTCCATGAGAAGCTAAGCTGGGGAATTTTGGAAATATTCCAAATCAGAAACTTTCCATGGGGATAATGGACATTTTTGTGATTTCTGTGTTTTCATTATCTATAAGCCATAATCACCAAAATTACAAGAAATACAGGCTTGAAATATTTCACTCTATGTGTAATATATATATATATTATACAAGTTTCACTTTCTGAAAAAAAAAAATATTGAACTTTTTCATGATATTCTAATTTTTTGAGATGTACCTGTACTAGGAACTACACTGGCTCTGAGGCCTGGGCTTTTATGGCATTTATTGGCATGCTAGTGGTTAAATACAGCTCTACAGCTGTGTTCTAAGCACTGACAGCATGTGCAGTCTGCTGGCAAACAGACAGACAGTCAAGAGGCTTCAAACTTGGGCACTGCAGCACAACCTCTAAAGGTGTTAAGGTGTACAAAGTGCTCACTCAGCCCTTCAGTAATATCAGCTAAACCTTCAGATAAATGGGCTGTGAACCGAGTAAACAGCGGTCACATGTACGGACCCGTTTTCAATTACCTTGCGGTTAACCCCTCCAAGAGGTCTCCGTCACTGCACAGCACAGCAACTCATCCCTCTGTTTCACTCTGCCTTCCTCACTCTGGTCTGAGTCCTTTAGCATACAACCATTAACCATATATTTCAAACATTTCTCATAATGATGAGCACATTAGTTGGTCCGTCTACCAACTATCTATAATATGCCGATCACAGAGATCATTCATACTTTTAAAATCAATTTCTTCTCCACTCTTATCTTTCCTTTAATGATCACCTGCTATTTACCATTATTTTATCATTTAATTTCCCGTTTTAGTTCTTTTCATTTTATCCTATAACTATAATATTATATATAGTTATATAACTGTGAAATCCTAATTTATTACCTTCCTGCAATGAAGAAGATGATGTTGATGATGATGATGATATTGAGATTTTATTACAGTGGATGACTTGCAGGTCAGTTGGATGTATTATTATGAGTGGTGAAGATGTGTATATTTTTGCATGTACAGAATTTGAGCCTTTATCCTACAGAGACACACAATGCACACATCCCCTGGTGACTTAACATGATGTTTCCAGATAATGCTCATCTGCAGTTTACGCCTGCAATGCAGTTTATACATCTACATTACAACTGCTGATTTGTCTATCCTTTGCTCAGATAGAGCCTGAATTACCTCATTTGACCAATACTGTTGGTTTGTGTCGATTTTTCATTTTTCCGTTATAAGCAGCGATGACTGCACGTCTAGTCAGCCTGCTTGGTCCATGGGTAATAGGTGGGCCATTTGCACTTGCAAACTGGTCCTGACATAGCCCCCCGAGGCTTGATCTCAGACTGGAAGTGACAATGGAAACGAATCTGACCTTGGCACGCACTAGCCGCTGTATCACTCAGTACCAAGGACACACAAAATGAGTAGAGTCACAATGCAATTCACAGAGCATGATGCCTGGATGGGCCACTGGTGGTCTGTGCATTCTAAAAATATCCCTTTACATCTCTTAGGTCTTCTCCATTTATTAATTTCCTTCCATACGCTGACACATGACAGCAGCTCATCAGAAGGGGATTTGTGACACTAAGGCTTATTCTCTTTATTTGCCCGTCAAAATTCACGTAATCACTCTAAAAGTCCTGGCTGACTCGTGCACAGACACCTGTCAGTCATTATCAGGGGAAATCAGCTTCACAGACAGTGCACTGATTATTTGTTACTGCAGCAGCATGGTGCCAAGGGGGCAGGGCCCATGGCTCTATGATATGTCATTTGGAAGAGTTTGCTGTTTTTACTTTACTGGCGAACTGGGTGCTCACATATGAAGAAAACAACAACAAATATTTACTGACTTACAGGCAGATCTGCTCTTTATTTGAACAACACATTTCGGCAGAGAGAATTTTTCAAGACCCTATAAAAAAATTCAGTTATCCAATAAGAACTACAATAATTCAATTCAGTACTGTACAAAGGTATTATCAACATGTTAATATGGATTTGTGTTATGGTGTTATTGTGATTTGACACACACTTAAATCTAACACATACGATCGTCAGAACAAATATAACCATTGCATAACATTTGAATCAGCAAGATGCATATACCTAAACATATAACTCCATAGTTTAACTAATTGCTCACTCTCCTCTGTTTTTTTAAACTCACTGTATCTCCTACACATACCGTGTCTCTGCCTCAGCTCTGACTCCCTTGTTTCTTCTCTCCCTTTGAGTCTCACTTTCTAGCCTTCAGCTGAGCGTTTAACAGACAGCTATGGGGAGTTTTTGTGGATAATATGGGTACAGTTAATGCAAATGGAGATGATTATGAAAACTACAGGGCTGTCTCTTAGCCTCTTTCTCTCCGTCTTCTAGCTTGCTTGAAACATTTTTGGTACATAAGTCCAAGTAGAGATACACTTTTAGCCTCAATACTGCCCAAGATCTGATACAATTTGTAGTACTAAGTTTGTTTTGTACTCTTTATAACAAGACTTTAGTCTGACCAGAGTATTATCACTCTTTGTCTTACTTCTATTTTGAGAATAGTCATACACGTGTTGGAAAACAGGAAGTATAATGTTGCTATGGAGGCACAATATGACGAGTCCTAGTTTGCAAAGTTTGTGGGGATTTTTTGTGCAATTTGACATAATGTCATTGTCAGATCCAAGTAGAACTGACAAAGGCACTAAAGCAATGAGTAGAAAAACCTAGAGGTAAAAACGCAGTCCGTCCTTCTTCTCCTGAACCCCTTGTTTGTTCTCCCAAGATGGACAGAAGGTTATGGTATAATAATACATATTTAATACATTTGAATTAACATTAAAAATGCAAAAAGAAATGTAATGGTTTCTATACACTGCATTTGGAGTATATAGACAGTATATCTTGTGAATCCCAAGAGGCCCACGATACAATTTTATCCCGATACTTGAGTCACGATATGATATTATTGCGATTTTAACCATTTTGCATTATGGTGAATATTGTGATACAATATATTGAGATTTAACTGTTTAACTGCATTTTGTGTCCACAAAATTAAATTTTGTCAAAACAAGAAAAAAAAATTCTCAGTGTATTCATCTCACTTAAGTCTTTTTATTTCTCCACAATGAGAGTCAAACCCACAGACTGACGTATGACTTATGTTTATACACTTTATCCTCTAAATAATGTATGTTTTTATAAATGTGTTAAAAAATCTGTACTAATGGCTATCTTAAAAAACAACTCTTAACAATGATTTGAAACATTTCAAGAGAGGACAGGGGGAACTAAGAGGGAAAAGGACTAACCTGTCTGATGGTCCTGGCCACCAGGCTCTCCAATACTGGTCCTCGGTCTTCATGGAGAAGGTGAACTTCATCCAAGATTAGGAGACGCACAATCTGGGAGAGAGCCACATCTCCAACACTCTTCCTGGTAACAACATCCCACTTCTCTGGAGTCGTCACCAACATCTGGAAACAACATGACAAGCATTTGCAATGTATTCCTTCAAAAGAAATGAAATGCCCTCAGCATAACTAAAAAAAGTATTTTGCATGATCCATGTACAAATAGCAATTGGTTTGCATTTATATGGCGCTTTTATCCAAAGCGCTTTACACTACACACTACGCTCATTCACCCATTCACACATACATTCATACTGGTGCCGCTATCACCTGCCACCATTGAGAATTCATTCACACACCGATGAACGCAGCATTGGGAGCAATTTGTTCAGTGTCAGGATCTTGCCCAAGGATACTATTACGACATGTAGGCTGCCATGGTCAGGGATCGAACCACCAACCTTCCGATCAGTATATGATCGCTCTACCAACTGAGCCACAGCCGCCCCTATGTACAACATACTTGATCTATTTTCATCTTTTACATTGACATGCCCTCTTGTTGATGATCAAAAATATGTATGACAACCTGGCCAGTACTGTTGTTTTAAAATAATGAATGCACCCAGCAAGAGAGCAGGGGAGGTTTGACCAGCACTCCAGGTCCCTCTTTGCACTCTCCAAAAGTGCCTTAAATCATACTTAAAATGTGCTTTGAATAAACTTACAACACAGATACCTACGTATGTGAAGCATTCCTGTTCAACTTTAAAGGGCAATTGGTTATTAATTATTTGCTTAGCTATCTTGTTTATAGGACACAGTTGCCTTTTTGACATATTTAATTTGTAGCCTGTGAGCTTTCCAAAGAGATTTAGTGGGTTAGACTATTTAATGCATAGAGAAGTAGGTCATCTGCATACAGCGATAGTTTGTGAGTAGCTCCGTTCCTGTGGGATTGGATGGCGATTGCTAAGGGTTCAATTTCTATATCAAACAAATATAGGGACAAGAAGATTTGTGACAGGCTTCTCTATAGGGTAAAAAAATCCCAAGTAATACCTTCACCGCTGTACCCCCAGTCACTCCCCCACTCCCCTCCCATGTAAGCCCTAATAACACTTTTAATGTACATAGGTGTGTGGGTATTGGTTTAAGAAAGACTTTTTTTAAAAAGTGACCCTATCCTTTAAACCAATAGGTACTGTAGGATATCTTGACATCAGTGGATCAGATTTTGACCACTTTATAACAATCTGTCTCTTGTGAGTGTTCTAACTTTATGGAAGTATATTATTACATTCCCTGAAGACCCTTTAAAGGTTTTGCAGCACTACTAAACTACTCTTTGTGGTATGTTACCTGAAGTTTAAGTAAACACTCCTACAATTATTTTCATCAAAATATTAGTATTAGTATTGAGCATTGCTGAGATATGTTTTCTCCACAATTTCCGGCTCACTAAACTGAATGACACACACTGTAAGACCCAGAGCAACACAACCAAAATCCCTCCAAGAATGCTGTCAGATTCATGGCTCATCGATGCCCAATTGCCCATAGCTCCGCTCATTACAATGCAGACAGAGGCCCCTAAATCATAACGCCATAATAACAGGCATATAACATTACTCACATTGTGGGTGCTAGGTTAAATTAGTGTTTACTAGATATATGTCAATGTCTATGATCCACAGGATCTAGTGAAGTGGATAAGAATGTCATATTTGATTTTGTGGTCAACAGTCTTCATACTTTCTACTGATCTACTTTTATTTTGGCATCTCTTACACTAATAACATACAACAGTATGAACACATTTCACCTGTATTAAATGTCAACAGGCAACGTCTTTAAGTATTTAATAAAGTGCAATTTTATACTCTCTTTTCAAGAAAAACACTACAATACATAATTAATGGTGTGTGAACTGTTTGGCAACCTGTCCGTGGGTGTGCAAATTCCTATTAAACCCCTTCTGTAAAAGCAGTTCATTAAATCCTCTCTAGTTTGCATTTAAATCAATCTATCCAGCCATTAGAGGCTGGCGTGCGCACAGAAAAGGAAGCGCCTGCTCCTAATTGGAGCTACTGGTTAATCTAAATAGAAGCTCTGGCAAATGGAGCACAGGCCAAAGTGCTTTCTTAATTGCCTCACAAATACACAAAAGGAGGTGCAGAGAAAACATGCTATTGTTTGGCTGAATAGTGTTATTTAGCCCATCACAGAGGTTCTGAAATCAATCATCTATATCCACTGATTCTTAGTATTTCATAGAACATGTTAATGTTTCTCAAAGGTGACAATTTAATCACAAAATGGCTTTATAAGCTTGGTATCTGTAAGAACTTCTCTTTTCATCAGTTCATGGCTAAACTAAAGAGCGCAATGCACAACAGAAACCTGGATGGGTTGAAATAAAAAGGGAAATAAAGAGTTCTTTTGAAATCAGTAAGTTTCATAAATGTTTTTGGATTGATTTCCTACTTTTGAGCCCAATGCTTGAGACGGATCATTTATCACATTGATGCGTCTTATTCGGTCAAATTGACAGTAATACAATGTGTTATTGCAGCTGCAAATGGGCGGTTTAAGATTTCATTCATGGTGTAAAGATCTGGAACTGATGCAAAAACAATTAACCAACTAAGACTAAATAAAAAAAGGAGTTGTGTATCTTCTAGATTATTCAATCAAAATGTAATCAAACCCTGAAAGGCAAATTGTTCCTGAACCCGTCAACTTTGAAATGTATCACTGAGTGGTGTGACATGGTAAAGATGAGAAAGGTTCTTTAACAGAGGCAACTAATCACAACCGCAGGGGTTCCAAAGTGTAAGGGACCCATATCAGTTTTCAACTCTGTACTCAAACAAAATGGAGAACAGCTGATGTTTGCAGTCATAAGGTTCTTGATTCCTCAATGAGCTCAGACTTTAGTTATAAAAAAAGAGTTGTATGGAAACAAATCACTTTAGAAATAATTTAACTACTAAATCTAGCAACAGTCCAGTGCAACAGGAAAAAACAACTGTCAAGTCAGAGCTGAGTATGTAAATGACGCGCTCTACACGCCTACAAGCTTCAGCCTCTGTAATTCTGTATTTGAAAAGGAGGGTTTATTGATTATTCATATATTGTGATGTATCTGATGTGCTCACTGTCATGTTGTACAGTTTGTGATAGCACTGAGCTACAGGGGGATAAAATGTGCAATGATAGGACTTCGGACTGGAGTTGTTGCTATAAATAGATTTTTCATAGAATACAAAGATCATGACCTAGCCTGGCTAACATCAGACTATATCACAAATGAGATATAGTCTGGTTACCAGCCATTCATTTCTCCGTTGAGGAGGTGTGGTTTACGATTGTCCAGAGCCGTTTATTGGGCGCTACAAATGTCTATCATAAGCGTCTGTACGTAGCTCTTAGCCAATCGTATCAATTATACCAGATGATGTATGTAGAGCGACAGATATTCAAGGAAGCATCGAGCATGAACATGACTGATGTTTACATAGCCAGACTAGCCCATCTCTACTTTGGGGCTAACATGCTCAATTCTGCTTCTGCAACGTTTTTCTGCAGCATATTCTGGCTCTGGCTGCTCTGTAGTTTCAGTTTAAAACTCTAAACCAGGCATGTCTAAACTATTCCACAAAGGGCCGTGTGGCTGCAGAAATTGGATTTGAGGTATAACTTGTAAATTTGGACATCAGGCGGTTTGGACTTCACATTAGATAGAAATAGTGTGAACCTGCAAGTGCAAATATGTTTGATTCAGCCTGAGCAATGAAAATTTAACCACAGACAAATTCAAAGAGTAAAACAATTTCTTCATTGTAACACAAAAATAATGCCAGTTGATTCGTTTGTTATTCTTTTATTATTTGAATTTCTATATGAATTCTCTATTACGTAAAAATGAATGGATAATAAAATGTGGCATTTGTTGTATTCATTATTCACTGATCTGCACATATAATTGATGTATTAACGGATAAAGTATACAGGCTCCTAAACCACTGGATTCCTGAACGTAACACTGGCCTCAGGCAGGAACTTTTCATAGATGATGTATTGCTATTTGCTAGTATTTGTGATTTTTTTTACATTACTGCCACTGTCTGGCAGGTATGTAGATGAATGTCTTTTTTTTTTGCCATTGTGAATAATTTGGCTGTGACATGTTCAACATATGGGAGACACCAGTGACATTTCCTGGAACATTAACAGGAGGGCCTGTGACAATATGATTAGTTAGACAAGGCAGATTACTCACAGATGGGTATAAGCACATTTAATAAATTCCAGTTTTGGTAGAAGCTTCCTCTTAGCCTTCCTTATTACACTTAGTCCAGTCACTGGTTGGTCTTTTGTCCAATAAGCATACACGGTGTGCTGTTTTTCACGCACGCAGAACAGCTTACTTTAACTGAGATATTAGCAGACTAAATTAATTTACTGTGACGGGAAGTGACGAAGTACATTTACTCAATTACTGTACTTAAGGACAATTTTGTGGTTTGTACTTTACTTGAGTATTTCTATTTCATGTAACTTTATACTTCCACTCCACTACACTTAGAGGAAAATATTGTACCTTTTACTCCACTACATTTAGCTGACAGCTTTAGTTGCTTTTCAAGTTGAGATATAAAAAAAACTTGATCAATTAAAAGTGATTAGACATTTTTTTTTAAATTAAACCTCATAACAGTATATGGTGGTTAAAGTGAGCACTACCTTTGCAAAAATTAAAGCACTAACATAAATGCATCAATACAAATAATCTAATAACATATTTGGAATAAATATAACAATCTGAGTGGGTCCATTCTGCATAATGAGTACTTTTACTTTTGGTACTTTAAATACATTTTGATGCTGATAACTTTGTACTTTCTAACTTCAGTAAGTTTTGAATGCAGGACTTTTACTTGTAGTGGAGTAATTTCACAGTGTGGTATTAGTACTTTTCACTTGAGTAAGAAATGTGAATACTTCTTCCACCACTGGTATTTGTAAAAAGCTCAGAAGATGTGCATTGCTTTTTTTCTTACATTTGTGCTTACAAATTAGAAACCCACGCTTTCTAAATAATAACTTATTTAATTACTCATCATTAATTTGTGCTCTAAATTTCTGCTCGAGAAGTAGTAATTCCTGCTGTCGGATTACTGAACTGGAGTGCATAAATTAGCAATTTGTGTTGTCAATTTAGATCATTTGTGCACATTAATGTAAAGTAACTGTAACAGCAAGGATTGAAGTTATAAGTTATTGTGTCTATTACAGTCAGGGGCATTGAAAGTGATCTTTTGGTGTTAAGACTCATTCATATATCTCTCTATAAAACATGCCCGTGGATGGCAACATTTTCCTTCACATTGAACAATTTGTGTGTTAATTTAATGAGTGCCGTGGGAGTAATGGGTTTTTTGCTCAGTCCTAGGGTCAGCACGGATGTGTGCAGCCTTGCACAACACAGGCCAACTTTTTGCATTCATCCACTAATTACTCTTGTTGATGTGTGTCTGTCCACAAGTGGTCAACTGAAAACAAAAAAGAATCCTGGATCTTTACAGTAAGTGCCAGGCTGTCATTTCACTAACAACTTGTAATTAGGCCTGTCACGATAATTACTATATCGACTTATCGTTTAATATATAAAAATGGACACGATAGTTTTTTTCTGGACTCAATATATTGTCGTTTACATGTGTAACTTTTGTGCTTTTTTATGTTGTGTTTAAAGTAATTCTGCAAATGTTTGACAGGCAGTATGAATTGCTGAAATAAACTATATTCACAAACAGCAATTCCAGCTGTTTATATGTTATTTCAACACTAAAATAATATAATACATACAGTTGATCTCAGTGCAATGTTTTGTTAACAGAGCCTGAAAGTCTATTTTATTTGTTTTGGTTGTAGTTTATTTATTTATGTTTTATTTATCTAGGATATTTTAATATTTCTTTTCCACATTTCAATTCCAATGTTTAATATTCTGAGATTTAAAAATGAATTGCTGTGGAAAAGGATGAACTTATTATGCTCTAATATGGTTATAAAACTAAAACGACATTGATACAACAGTCCTATCGTTAATTGTGATAGATTCTGGGAAAATATGTTGTCCTAAAAAAATGTGTTATCGATACAGGCCTACTTGTAATAAGTGTTTTGAGTTGCTTTTAATGTGTTTTGCCTTCACACTTACTGTTCTCCAGTGGTCTTTCTTTTAAACCCAGTATCATGAGGGCAAAATAGGCTGAATCACATCACCAGCTATTTCAAATTCTCCGCATGTAACTTGACTTCCAAGAAACATGACAAACACACTCCTCTCATTCCAGCCATACAAGAAACTGTCTGGCTGTGAGACAGCTCCTTCTTGGATGTCATTAACTGATATTTCCTCTCTGGACGGAGAAGGAAAAGGGCCTAGAAGTCCCAGTGCCACCCACCCTCATACTGGCATCCACATGGCACCATCCCTCCAAACCCTTTCTGTTTCCATGGTAACTATCGCAGCCATGAAGAGAGGATGATGTGGGAGGAAGAGGTAGGTGGGAGGACGATGGAGTGAGGATGTTAGTGAAAGCCATTTACTACATTGCGATATGTGAACAACTATCGGCTTGTCAAGGCAAAACTTGGAATGAAAACCTGTATGTGTATGTCCCCCTGAGAATGATTACCGCAATATGAGAAAACATCAACTAATAATGATAACTGCTCTTTTATTCAGAGGATGAGGTCTGGCATTACAAAGAGTGGGACAAATAAAATACATGGATGTGCATGACTAAACAGATTTTCATAATTTCTTTTTTTTTTCTTCAAATACTCACATTTTTTCTGTAAAAAAATAAATAAATAAAAGAAAAAAGGAACGTTTGTGAAATTGACCAATCCCTGTAGCTTTGTGCTACCCTAGTTCCAGGTCTCTGAATCACTGCCCACATTTCTGATTTTATGTGATTCAAAGGGAATTGGCGTTCTGCTTATTGTTTCCTCGTTTAACAAAACAACTGAGCCAATCAGAGCTTTGTAGGTGGGATTAAGAATGGGGTGTTACTTTCCTGTGCCAGAGCCAGACAAATAAGAAAGAAACTGCCTGTAAAATGCCTTGTATGTGAATAACATGTGAAGGTTGCTTTTAATCACTGTGCAAAAGTGACTGCTTAAACGTTGTTGACCCTGATAAAGGGCACTCAATAGACATTCTATGTGTTTTGATGATTCAAGACTGCCTTCCCTTCTTCATACACTTTGCAAGTGGTTGAAGTCATGCCAGAACGGCCACTTTACCATGCACATCAAAAGGGCATGATGAAAGAAGCAGCGAGGACTTTGAGGAGACAGAAGACAACCAAGGTTACAGTGCGTGGCATCACTCCGGCCTGTTAAATGTGGACAGCCCTTTTCACTCAACCACTTTGTGTAAATGTACTGACAGTAACACAGTCAAATGGAGGGATGAGAGAGAAAGTGAGAGAGAGAGTTCTGCAGAGCTGCAGTGAATCTGACTAATCATTCTCTTTGTGAAATCTTTTCGCATGACCTGATATAAATGCAACTTTAATACACCTTCAGATAAGCTGGAATTGGCCTCTTTTCATAGAAATAAACCCCACCTCCTGCCACCACCACTCCCTACACAGACCAGACCCAAACCTTTCCTTTTCTCTATTCATAAGTCCCACAGGGCTTATAAACTTTAACTCTAAGCTGTGCAATCTCT